>NW_006160045.1:9034165-9063105 GCF_000334495.1 Tupaia belangeri chinensis
TTCCCTTTCTGTCTCTCTGGTGAATGCATGTGCCCTACAGCAAATTAAAACATAATCATAATAAAAAAATTACTTGGAAAAAAGGAAATCTCAATGATCAACTGAATTCTAAAAGGGAGGGCCTCTTTTCAGTCATCCTAACAACCTCTTCAACATTAAAAATAGCAGAATTAGATAGCTGCATTCATCTCTCTAGGGTGAAGCTTGCACCCCTCTCTTTATAGGAAAACAAAAACAATAGCAAACTGCCCCCCAAAGAAACAACTTATGCTTGTGAGCCACTGGAGGATTTGAGACATGAAAAATAGACACCTAGCTGAGATAAAGGCTAAAAAAATTATAAATGATCATACCATAGGGAACCAACCCTTGGCACATGTACTGGATCCTACTGTGAGTCATCCAACACTAACAACCACCTTCCCAATGACATACTTCAGGATTATTTCAACCTGTCCCTGCTCTTCCATCTAGATCATATAGGGCAACAGTTTCATGATCCCTGATAGGTAAGGCCAACACCTCTTCCAGCATAAAACAATTATATGAACGCTGGATCACTAGGCTTCTAACTGCTCTCATGCAACACCCCTAAGACCACCTTCAGCGCCCCTAAAAGATTTATGAGGTTAAACTTCTTGGGGAAAATGAGGCAGGGAGAAAGCTGGAAAATAGAAGCAGGTAACAGGACTGGAGCATATGCCTATGTGGCTAATTAAAAAGAAAAATCGGGGTAGAATATTTCTGACTGAGATAATATAGGCAGGAGATTTTTAGTGGGAGATGTCTTGCTGATAGCCAGTGAGATAAATCAGTGGGTCCCATCACCCTTGATATAACTAATGAGACGAATCAGTGGGCCCAGCCACATTCGATACACAGTCCATGGGAAGAAAGCAATGACTGGGCCCAGCCAATGAGCAACCAGTTAAGGAATTATAAGCCTCTTGGAAAGCAATTACCAGAGTCCTGGATTCACTCTTTCTCTCTTGCGCTTGACTTGCGCCTACCTCTAAGGAATGCACTTTTACTTAAACTATCCTTTACTTTGCCTACTGATGTGTCTCATTCAATTCTTTGTGTGAAATGTTAAGAATCTGGACAGGGGGACCAGCAGTTGGCGTAATGGCTATGTCACTGGACTCCCAAGTAGTCGACCGTGGTTCAAGTCCCAGACCCAGTGGCTTAAACTCACACTGGGTGCGTGTGCGTGTGTGTCCAAGATCCCCAGAGGAGAATGGAGGAGAAGGGACTGTGGTGTGGCCATCCCCCATGGGGGGTGATTTCTCGCTTTCTGTCTCTGTCTGTCTTTCTGGCGAGTGCACGTGCCCTATAGCAAAAACCTCTCCAAAAAAAAAAAAAAAAAAAAAAAGATTCAGGATAGGCATTCTGCAACAGGCTATACTCTCCTGTCCCACACAAACTAATCTAGACCCTGTAGCATGAGTGCTGATGAAAACTTGCATTAGACTTCCTACTGGCCAGTTGAGGCAGACTATGTGCGAATGTCAATACTTCTTGATACACCTGGATTAATAACATTTTTAACTGGCATGGCACCAGATAGGGAGCCTGTCTGTGGTCTGTTCTCCAAGTGAGAATTATAGTCATGATCACTCATCCAATGTTCCCAAAGACAAAAGAGATTTGGTACAAGTCCCTATCAGTATGATTAATTAGGTATATGATGGAGTGGACTATTGGGAAAAAAAATTCTTAACTGGATACATGGCAGGTCAGGTTGGATTGGTGTAGCAATGGTTCTGCAATGGCACCTTGGCAGCATTTTATGTCTCTCCATAGGTCATGTAGGCAGAGCTTAACTGCAGCTAATCTAAATCTTGGCAGAACATCCTTGATTCTCCCAGAATAAGAGAACAGGGGACCCTTATGAGCAGATGCTACAAGGACATTTCCCACTAATTACACCACTTCCTGGGAGCTTGTCATGAGACAGTTTCTCAGTGTCTCCTCCATCTGAGGCTTTCTTTTTTGTTTTAAGAGAGAGTTTTGCTACAGAGCACATGTGCTCACCAGAAAGACACAGAGACAGAAAGTGAGAAATCATCCCCCAGCGGGGATGGCCACACTGCAGTCCCTTCTCCTCCATTCTTCTCTCGGGATCTTGGGCACACACACACACACACACACACATGCACCCAGTGTGAGTTTAAGCCACTGAACTGAGATTTGAACCGCAGTTGATTACATGGGAGTCCAGCATCGTAACCATTACGCCATCTGCTGGTCCCATATCTGAGGCTTTCTGCCTCATCTTTCCTCCCTCACATTCCCAGGTACAGATACCAGGTGTAAAAGTGCTCAGTTGCAGCATGGCATGGGCTTGTCAGCCACAGTATCTCATTCTCTGTGTTGTAGTCATCCCATGGGAGACATGGGGTGGAAGCCACTCTTTCACTGTCTATGTACGCAGCAAACTGTTGGAGTCAAACAAAAGCTCTGTTTATTTACTGGCTGAGTCTATCAGTCTTGTTAGGCAACCTTTAAATGCACAGGAGAAGATCCTCACCTTATCTCTTTTAAAATCTTATGCAACATTTGGTTTTCCCCCACTATAAAGGCCATGGGCATGCCATGTTGTATTTGTGTCTCTTTTATAAATAAAATACTAATATAAAATATATGCTTCTGATTTGGCCTCAAAGTCTTACCTCCTTGTTTGCATCTCTTCTTCTCGTGACTTCAAAAAGTGTGCAAATGTTTCCATAAATTGCAAGTAGCTACTGGGAGTGATATAATAGTATCTTCCAGTTTCATGAAAGTATTTTGTATTCAAGTCTTTTATACTTTTGTGGATTTGGACACATGTTGGGGCAAGTTTTTCTTTTACATTCTGAAAAAAATAAGAATTAAGACAAAGCAATCCAAATATACGTAAAGAATAAAACGGAACACTGTGAATACTTAAAAATAGTTTATCATTTCCGAGATGTAAAAATGTAGAGAAAAGTTCTGGAAGAATGGAACCAAGAACATAAAATTCATATGAGTTTTAATAGCTGGGATAGAACGGGCAACCATTCAGTCAATGATTAATGGCATGCCAAACACATTCTTCTAGACTTTATTCGCATTTTCTGCTATAATCATCCAAATATTTAGGACACCAGCCTCAACTCTGTTTTTCCTTGAATATAATGAAGCTACAAAAACATAAGGGCCCAAAGAATATGTAAGTGGGTAAAACTAGAGTAGAAAAAGTATGCCCTTTACTGAGGTCTGGAGAGATTCTAATTTAGGCATTAACTAGTCCTGGTTATCCGTCTCTGATTCACCAAGTGTAGCCAGTCATTGGTCACTTTAACGTAATTTCCTTTTCTTTCTGGATCTACCCTGTCTCTAGCTTTCTTAGCCTTTGCTTTCCTTGAACACTTGAACAAATAAGGAGGCAAGCCCTTTTCTAGGTCCACACTGAGTTTCAGGCTTCTGCATTTATATTATTCCTTACCTCTTTTCTGTCAGCTCAGTTTTATGGGTTCTTCAGTTAAGCTCTCTAGAATAAATTCTTACTGTGATTAATTAATTTTAAGTTATTAATAATTTTGTATTGTGGGATGTGCTCTTGCTCTCATTTTTTTTTTTATAGTTTTGCATTTGTAGCCAAGCCCAAAAAAGGCATAAGATATACACAGAATATGCAGCATCTTTACCCTAGGATCTGATATGCCAACTGGAGGTTGTTTTCTTTCATGGATATCTGCTTTTCAGAATAATAAAGAACCCAGATAGGGTAGAATCTGGGAATCTTTTTATTAAAAAAGAATTATTTTATTATGTTATTTATTTATTTAAATTCAATCAGAAAGGGACAGAGAGAGAGGCAAGAGAGAAAGTGAGAAAGCAAGCCACTAAGTCCAAGACTTGAACCACGATTAGCCATGAGGGAGTCCAGTGCCCTTAACAACCATGCCACCTGCCAGCCCCAAATCTGGGAACCTTTTAAACGGTGAATTGGGGGGCAAAAGATGGGGAACTGATAAGCAATTAAGATAAACATTTGACCCATTTCATAATTTGCTAAGTATTGCCTGGTTTCGCTCATCTAGACTTCATTGCTATTCAGAGACATACCACTATCAGGTGCTATTAATAAAGGGAAAACTTCACTTGCTTTAGAGATTTACCTCTCTGTTTTCTAAATCCACCTTTTCTCTCAAGAAAGAGTTGGATAGAATAAGGAGAGCTTCTTCTGGCCACTTTTCATACCAATCAATCGTGCAGGAGCTAATCATGGAAGGATATACTCTACAAATTTGGCGAAAGTTAGATCCCACAGGACTCATGATCATAAAAATATGAAGATTTTTATATATTCTCTGAAAATTAATGAAAGTATAAGTTGTTAAAATGACATCCACTTCTTTGAAAACAGTACAATATGGAAAGTTTTATTAAAAACTTGTTTTAATTTTTTCCTTCACGGGTAAACGAGAGACCGATGATTGTGTTGAGTGCCTGTCATAAACAGAGTGCTTCCCAGGTAGCTAGTAATCCCGAAGAGCTCTTCTGAGGAAAGCAGACACGTTCTGCTCATGTGATCCCACCCTCTTGTCTCCAGCAGGGCGGCCTCTTTGGGGAAGGCACTACACCCAGAACATTCCCTGCACAAACGAGTTCTTACGAGGAGGTCTAGTGCTAGATTTCTGTGGGAGACCTTACATCAGATTGCTATTACACCAAGCTAGGTACTGAACAGGAATCAGTCACTCACCACCCGAAAAGCCAAATCATGACCGATGAAGTTTGTTGAGGAGGAAGACTACTACAGATGACAGCACCTGGGAGACGGGGAGTGGGCTTTCTCAAAAGGTTGTCTCTCTGAATGTGTTCAGGGATGGGCTTATACAGAGAAATAATTCCCACCCAGGTTTTGAACCAGATAGGTTCATAGGTGCAAATGAAAAATTGAAACTTATGTAGCTCTGAGGGGCTAACTCAAGCAGCATTCCTATTAGCCCATTAGTATTATTATTTTTGACAGAAATAAGGTGACTTGTGGTCTTTCCCCAGTGAACATTTTGGTTTGGGTAATCATGTCTACCCATTCACTAAGCTATTTGTCAGTCATCTCGTGTCAAAGATGTAGAAAGCCTACGTCAGTTTCTATATATTGATATCTAAATATATCTATACATTGATATCTATAGCTCTCATTTAAACAGTTCTTTCACAGCTACTCTGTTTCTGAGTTCATTCCGCTGGGTCATTGGAAAAATCATATTTTTACATAGAAGAACACATCTTGATGTTCCCAATGATCCAGTACAATCACCTGTTGACATGACCAATTTCTTTCTGTATCTGTCCCATCCTGATCAATTTTAGGGCTATTCAAAGGGGTGAAAAATTCTTGTTTCTTGCCTTCCCAGATTTGTTACCAATATAGCTGAAATAAAAACCTCATTAAGAAAGAATCTCAGTGTAAAAAATAACATTAGGAGTTTTTCATTTAATTGCCTCCAGCTGTTGCTATATATATATATTTTTTAAATCATTAATAGCCAGCCAGGCTCTAAATCTCTTTTATCTTTGGCCCACCTAAAGGTATGGTGTGTCTGTATGTGTAGGTATTGTGGTCATTATTTTAGTTTAAACTCAGAAGTAAATAAATTATATCCAACTTGAAAATATATATCCAATTTGAAAATCATGTACAGAATTATAAACATGGTTTTAATTTAACATGCCACTTTGATATTAGCCAGCCCACAGAAAATTACCTTTTGGAAGAATGAAAGCAAAGATTGTCTGTCATCCACATGACTCAGCTGTTCAAAAAGGATTCTTATCTTTTTTATAATAGAGTCCAGCTCCTCATTTTCAAACAAGTCAGGTATTTTTCCCAAATTGATAATACAGTTCAAATCTTCCAAAAATGAGTACTTAAGTGAAACATAAGTTTAATCAGAATGAGTAAATTATTTGTATAATCTACTCTTAACACAACAATTGAAATAATGATTAAGGGTAACAGAAAAGTTTTTTTTTTTTTTAAAGCTAACATTTTAATTCAAACCCATCAAAGATTTTTTTCCTGAGTCAAAATAAGCTTTATTCATTCATCCGTTCATGCAAACATTAGAAAAACATCTACTTGTTACTGACAGTATGCCAAACACCTGTGTTAGGCACTGGGGCAAGAAATATGAAAGGGTAGGTACTGGGGGACCAGCAGGTGATGTGGTGGTTAGGGTGGCCGACCACAGTTCGAGTCCCGGACCTGGTGGCTTGCTTTCTCACTTCCTCTCTCTCTCTCTTTGGTCAAATTAAGATAAATGAATGAATAAAATTAAATAATTCTTTTTTTAAAAAACGGGTAGGTACTATAATGAATTGAGCAGGAAACTTGGTTCAAGCAGTTCATAGAAGTCCTTAGTACATCTCCATCTGAGTTTGAAGAATAGACAAAGTAGAAAAATATGGCTGAAGGATTATTTAAATGTAAGCAAGTTCATTTCTATATAGGGTTAGAAATCTTATGGGAAAGCCAACAGGAAAATAAGTGGTGAGAGAAACTCTACCAGAAGAGTTGGAGAAGTATTAACATTGACTTGATTCTTACCCACTCTTTTTGAGTCGCATGAAAAGCAGTATTACCAAAATAACCTAGAAAGTATAGAAGGCAGGGACTAGCAGTTGACATAATGGCTATGTTGCTGGACTTCCAGGTTCGAGTCCTGGACCCGGTGGTTTAAACTCATGCTGGGTGCATGTGTGTGCATGCCCAAAATCCTGAGAGAATGAAGGAGAAGGGATTGTGGTGTGGCCATTCCCCTGGAGGGTTATTTCTTGCTTTCTGTCTCTCTGGCGAGTACACGCGCCCTATAGCAAAAATCTCTCTCTCAAAAAAAAAAAAAAAGAAAGTATAGAAGGCAGAGCCAATGACCTTGAAGTCCTGAGAAACATGGGAACAGAGGGACCATAGTCACTTCAGCCTTGGCTTGAAATGGTTTTCTGAAAAATAATTTATTAAATTGGAACAGTGGGGGTCTGGCTCCACAGTGCAGTGGATAAGTGCTGTGCAAAGGAAGCTGAATCCCACATGGCCAGCTGGAGTTCAAGACCTGGATCTGGTGGCTTGAAAAACATGCCAAAAAGGTTTGTATACCCAGGATCATAGCAGGATGGAGAAGGGTTGGAAAACAGATTGCAGCATGATCAGACCCTACTGGGGTTTGCTTTCTCTCCCTCATGCTCTCTGGTGTTTAAAAAAAAAAAAATTAGAACAGTGGGTTCCTGACATGGGAGAAACTATACCTTCTGAAATCCAGAAAGAAAGCATATAGTAGAAACCTTAACTAGATCAAAAGAACAGGATATATAAATTTCAGGGAAGAAGAACATACAGATAAAGCAGGAAAACTGGGTATTACTGAGTACAGCAGGTACAACATGACACTTGGATTTACTCTCAAAATAAGAGATGAAAAGAAAAAAAAGAAAAGAACTAGGAAGAGAGGCCTAACATTAGCAGAAAAACAGGATGAGGGTTTGAAACCAAACTCATAACTTTATATGTCTGTATCATAAATAATGTTCCTTTTTGTCACAAAGCAGTAAATACAATCTGTGATGCCATTCCTACTTATGTTCTAGCTATGGGAAAATAACAGTTTTTAAAAAGGTTATTAGGGGGCCAGCAGGTGGCATAGAGGTTAAGGTGCTGGATTCCCATATGGCCAACTGTGGTTCAAGTCCCAGACCCTGTGGCTTAAAAATCACACTGAGCATGTGTGCATGTGTGCCAAAAATCCCAGGAAGATTTTTAAATTTAAGATACTACTAAATGGAGGAGAAGGGATGCAGTATGGCCATCCCTCTGGGGAGTGATCTCTCACTTTTCCTCTCTCTCTCTTATCTCTGGCAAGCACTTGCACCCTATGGCAAAAGCCTTAAACAAAAAAAAGTAAGTTATTAGCTTTTTTCCTTGTACATGAAAAAAGGTATATTCTACAAGAAAAATCCTAATGGTGATAATAGAGCAGAAAAAAGATAAAAGGAGAGAAACAGAGCATACTGTAGATTACACATGTAATCATAGATTACAGACAGTGGATACAGATGAGGGTATTAATTTTCTTTTTTTAGAATTATTTAATTTTATTCATTGTCACTATTTTTTTTTTTTAATAGGTTCAGCAATCGAACCATAGTCAGCCATGTGGGACCCCAGCAGCCTTAACCACCATGCCACCTGCTGGCCCCAAGAGTATTTTTAAAGTTTATCTATTTACTTATTCCGTGAGTGAAAAAGACAGAGAGAAGCCCCAACAGAGTCCTGACAACATAATCCCCCCTTGATCTTTGACCAGCCTTGGATCATGGTCAGGTGTGTGCCTGGTATACTCAGGGAGATCTCTAGACTTGCGCCAGAAACCTACCCATACAGGGTTGCCTCACGCTGTGATTTACTACTGCACCACAGTCTGGCCCCAAGAGTCTTTTTAAAATACAGATTACAGGGACCAGCAGGTGGCATGGTGGTTAAGGCACTGAACACTCCCACATGGGTGACCATGGTTTGAGTCCTGGATCTGGTGGCTTGCTTTCTCACTTTCCCTCTTTCTCTCTGTCTCTTTCTGGTCAAATTAAAAAATAAATGAAGGAATAAATAAAATTAAACAAATAATTATTTAAAAAAATACAGATTACAAAACTATTAGGTCATCAGGAAAAATCATGATGTGTTTTTTTTGTTTGTTTTTCTATGCAAAAATGCATCATGACTTTCCCAACAACCCAATAGTTCTGATGGAAGATTGATGACTTCAACTACATATGGAAATTATTTCCAATTTATCAATTAAAATGAAAATGATAAAGATATAGAAAATACATTCATTGTAATGTTTATTCAGAATAATTTAGGTGTGATTACAATAGATTATAACCTTTGTGGGCTATGACTGAATTAGACAATGAAAAAAATTGATATGGTAGGCTAGCAGGATTATAGATACTTTCTTTTTGTTCCATTATTAAATTTCATGAGGGAGAGGGACTGGCAGATGGCTTGGTGGTTAAAGGCGCTGGATTCCCACATGGCCAACTGCAGTTTGAATCTCAGACCTGATGTCTTGCTTTTTCACTTTATTCCTCTCTCTCTTTCTCTGGTCAAATTAGAAATAAATAAAAATAATAAAATTGAATAAAATAATTGTTTGAGGCCAGCAGGTGGCATGGCAGTTAAGGGCACTGGACTCCCACATGGCTAACTGCAGTTTGAGTCCTGGACCTGATAGCTTGCTTTCTCACTTTCCCTTTCTCTCTCTCTCTCTGGTCAAATTAAATAATAATAATAATAAATAAAGCTAAATAAATACTTTAAATTTTTTTAATTTTTTAAAAAAATCATGGGGGAGGATACTACATAAATATAAAAACTTGGCAAATAACAAAGGCAAAAAAGTACTTACTTGTTCTAGGTTTAAATTACCAACCATCACTACAGTAGGGTTTCCTTCTAGCCCTGCTTGAATAAACACCTTTTTAAAGATTTCCTTGAATTCTACGTAAGAATAATTGTGAGTCATAGACATTTGATATGGTTTGTGTTCTGCCAAATAACAGGCCATGGTTGCACAAGTGTCTTTTCCACATCCATCTATTCAAATCTTTGGGGAGAAAAAAATCCAATGTATTATTCTAATCTTTTCTGGGAATCTTTCAGTATATAATTTTCTATTTATTTGTGCTAGAAATTTTGATAGAAATACCTCAGATTATTTTAATGTATAACTTTTTGGGGAAGTATATTAAACTTAAGTATGTTAGCAAAGCTTTGTAAGGTACTCATCCACAATCAATAGTTTATCTTTTCATGGGCTCTTGAAATATGAGATAATTTTAGCCAGAAAGATAGCATACTCTAGAAAAATAGCACAAATAGATTTTAAATAATCATACATCACTGACAATATTTGATACTTGATTTGTAAGAAACTAGTAGGCCTTGACCCATTTATTTTGAGCAACAGGCACTTAATAAATGTTCATTGGCATTGATGACAAAGTATTGCCTTTTAGAGACCAGCAAATGGCATAATGGTTACGTCATTGGACTCCCATGTAAAGTATTGCCTTTTAGGGACCAGCAAATGGCATTATGGTTACATCATTGGACTCCCATGTAGTTCTCTGCAGTTCAAGTCCCAGGCTCAGCGGCTTAAACTCATGCTGGGTGCATATGCATGCATGCCCAAGATCCTGAGAGACAAATGGAGAAGGGATTGCAGTGTGGCCATCCCTGCTGGGGGGTGATTTCTCACTTCCTGTCTCTTGGTGTCTCTCTAGCAAGCGCATGTGTCCTATAACACAAATCTCTCTTTATAAAATATATCTATAAATATATTTTAAAAAAACAACTTTATTGAAATATAACTTGCAAACTACACCTGTCTTAATTGTAAGTCAATAAATTTTAGTAAATTTATAGATGTATGCAACTCTTACTTACTATAATCCAGTTTAGAATATTCCCATCCTTCCAAAAAGCTCTCTCAAACCCGTGTTCAGTTAGTCCCCAGGCCTACACAGTCTCCCAATATGCTTTCTGTCTCTATTTGTTTTTTGGGCATGGGCATTTCATATAAATGGAACTGTCCATCACATCTGATTTGTTTTACTGCATATAATGTTTTTTTTTTTTTTTTGTTGGTGTTGTTCATGTAGTTGTATATTAGTGGTTCATGTCTTCGTATTTCTGAATGGTATTTTATTGGATGGACATACTCATTTTATTTACCTATTGGCCATTGATAGACATTTGGATCATATTCACTTCTTGGCTATTATGAATAATGCTAGTAGTATTTGCACACACAATTTTGAATGGACTTTTTTTTTTTTTTAAATTCTTTCTCATGTGTAGATACATAGAAATGGTATTGCTCAGTGAAGTGGTAAATCTATGTTCAACATGTGAGAAATGGCCAAAACATTTTCCAAAGTAGGTTTACTATGTTACATTGCCCCCAGAAAAATATGAGAGTTCAGTTTATTCACAATCTTGTCGACACTTGTTGTTGACTATCTTTTTGATCATATTGTAGCTGCTCAGATGAGTATGTATTGTTATCTCAGATGAGTATGTATTGTTATATCATTTCCTTAATGATTAATGATATTGAACATCTTTTTATGGGCTTATTAGCCATTTGTGCATCTAATTTGGGGAAACATCTATTCAAGTCTTTTGTAATTTTAAGAAATAAACTTATTTTAAAAGAGTTTTATATTTGTCAAGAAATACGGCCAAGTTGGTGCAAAGAATTGCCATGTACTGCATGTCTAGACTCCCCTATTTTAACATGTAACATGAATATACTACATTTGTGACAGTTGAAGTTGAACCAGTTTTAATATTCTATTATTAACGAAAGTTCACACGTTCCTCAGATTTCCTTATTTTTTTTTTTAAACTAATGTCCTTCTGTTTCAAGAACCCCTCTAGGGTCCCCACAGTACATTTAGTAGCCATGTCTTTTTAGCTGTGACAGTTTCTTAGACTCTCCTTGTTTCTGATGACCTTGACCATCTCAAGGAGTACTTGTTAGGTATTTTGCAGAATGTCCCACTACTGGGACATTTATTGATGTTTTTCTCTTGATTAGACTGGAGTTATATGTTCTTAAGGTGTAAAGTGCTATTTTCTTCATATTATTTCAAGAAGATGCACCATCAACATGATTTGTCCCTTTTGATGATGACCTGGATCACTTCGGTGAAGTACTGTTTGTCAAGTTTCCCCACTGTGAAGTTACTCTCTCCCCCCTTCTAAACTGTGCACTTTCCCCCTTTTTACCCATGATAGAACATGGGTGCACGTGAGAGAAAGAGAGAGAGAGGGAGGAAAGAAGCACCCACTGTATAGTCTGGCCACACTGTGATCCCCTTCCTCCAGGCAGAAATAGGAAGGTCTACCTGAGGGCAGCTGTTTAACTTTCTTTCTTTCTTTTCTTTTCTTTTTTCTTTCTTTCTTTCTTTCTTTCTTTCTTTCTTTCTTTCTTTCTTTCTTTTTCTTTTTCTTTTTCTTTCTTTCTTTCTTTCTTTCTTTCTTTTTTTTTAAGAGAGATTTTTTGCTATAAGGTGAACATGCTTGCCAGAGACACAGAGAGACAGAAAGTGAGAAATCCCCACCTGGGGGAGATGGCCGTGCCACAATCTCCAATCCTCCAATCTCCTCCTGGGATTTTGGGAATGCACACACGTGTCTGGCGTGAGTTTAAAGCTGCCATGTCCTGGACTTGAACTGTGGTCGACTACATGGGAATTCCAGGACGTATCCATTACATCATCTGTTGGTCCTGCCTGTCACCATCCTTGCTTTGGGACCCAAGCTATTATATCCATGCCATAGTATGTACTAAGCTTTGTATGCACACATTTATATAAATCTATATACATAACCTATAGTAAAAGCTAAGCAGAAGTTCAATTTGACTCTAACTCCAACCCAACATTACTCTCTGGATCATTCTAGCCTCTTCTTGTGTATCTGTAAGCTGCTACTCCAGCAGTGAGAAAACTGGCCCCCACCATCTGTCATCCATTACTTTACTATTTACTTCCAGTATTGTGCTATCAGATTAAATAACCTTATCCCCTTGGGAAACAACTTTAATTGGAGTACACTGCTTTTGTAAAGATTTGTTTGTTTGTTTTTGTCTTTAGTCTTATGGACTCCACTCATTTCCAAATTTCTTTTTCCCCTGATCTTCTTCATTGGATTTGTTTCACGTATTTGCAATGTGGCTTGGTTGTTCACATCCTACATTCCATCCTGTGATCCCCAGATCTTCTAAGGGATTTTTTCAAATTTACATGTACTGTATCAAGGTTCGTTCTTTGTACTGTAATATACTATAGGTTTTGTCAAATTACCCATTACAGTATCATATAGAATATTTACCACCCTAAAAATTTTCCATGTTGGGACCAGCAGATGATGTAATAGTTATGTCACTGGACTCCCACACAGTTGACCATGGTTCGAGTCCAGGACCCAGAGGCTTAAAACCACACTAGGTACGCATGTGTGCATGCCCAAAATCTTGAGAGGAGAGTGAAGAGAAGGGATTGCAGCATGGCCATCCCTGCCAGTGGGTGATTTCTCACTTTCTGTCTCCCTGGCCAGTGCACATGACCTACAGCAAAAATCTCTCTTAAATTAAAATGTTGGGTGTTTCATCTTCCCACCAACCTTTGGCAAATATTAAACTTTTAAACATCTCCATAGTTTTGTCTTTTCCAGAATGCCATATAATTAGACTTACATCACATGTAGGCTTTCTAGATTGGTTACTTTGATCTAGCAAAAGGCTTTAAGATTCATCCTGTCTTTTTGTGGCTTGATAGCTCGTTTGTTTTTGTCTCTGAATACTATTCCCTTGTATAAATGTACCACAGTTCACTTATCATTTGCTTAGTGAAGGACATCTTGTTTGCTTCCAGGTTTTGGTCAGAAAATACACTTTGACTGATTTCAATTCTTTTACATTTATTAAGGTCATTCTGAGGAATGTTTCATGTTCGTTTCAGAAGAATGCTTATTTTGCTCTTATTGGGTGAAGTCTTCTATCACATTCATTCAATCAAGTTGTTTTACAACACTGTTCAAGTCTTTATATCCGTGTTGACTTTTTACCTGGTTGCTCTAACCATGATTGGGGGACAGGGCCTAAAGTCTCTAGCTATCATTGTTGAATTGATTATCCATTAATATCCATTAGAGGGAGGTAGCTGTGGAGATGCAGAGAAGTGGGGATATTTAAAATACATTTTGAAGAAGTTGCATTGCCAGGAGTTATTGATAGACTAAATAGGAGGGATGGAAGAGTGATGACTAAGTCCTGGGTTTCTGGCTAGAGTGGTAGATGTATGTGATGTCATTTATGAAATGGGAAAGGTCAGTAAGGGAAGAGTTTCAGTGCTGGGAAGATTTCCCTTTTTTTAAAATTGTTTTTCCATTTTTAATTCCTTTTCATTAATCTTTTTATACATATCTGTCTAAATGAATATCTTTTGGGGGAAAAAAAGGGGCATAAATGCATACATTAAAAACTAAACTGTTGTAAGTATAAAATAAATATTAGGCATAAGTATCAGGACATCAAAAAAGTCATGGTGCATTTTTGCACAAAAAACATAGAATACATCTTGGCTTTCCCAAAGACCCAATAATAACAGTTATAAATAATGTGCTTTATGTAATTGACTAAATGTGTTGGATTTTTTTTTTTTTTTAGCTTACAAATGTTTTTCTCTATTTGAAGCATTTGGGAATTTTCCAAAATGTTAACTTCCACCTGTTTTCATGAGAAGGAAAAACTGTACGAGGCTTATGCTTCTGAATCAATATTCAAGCAAGTGTCTTACTTTTTGCACAGATACTGTATTAATGCTGGGGCTATACTACAGATGGTGCCAGACTCATTCATTTTATCCATGTTAAAAGCCTTCCAAAAGCAAATAACATTTTTATGTAATGACAAATGTATATGCAAACTGTAGAGAGGACAAAGATCCTCTCCTGTGACTCAATTACTATTTTTTCCCATAAAGTTTGGATAAACAAAACTTCTGTGAGTATAGTAGATCATATTGGACTTTCTTAATTTATTGTGCAAACTTAAAAACATCTGGAAAATGTATTCCTACCAGTAACATGTGATTCCCTAGTTGTCGAAGGACTCTCGTAGCTCTTGTGATGTGTTGTATAGCTTCCTTGAAGAACACAATGGAATGAGAAATCTAGTGGAGGAAGCAAGACAAATAACCTGATTATATGTGTAGGAAAAAAATTGAATGTGTATTGTGGTTTCATATACAAGGATATAGGAATGAGAATGATTATTCTGATAATCCAGTGGGCTAGATCCAGTAATCTGGTTTACCTTAACATTTAGGGAAAGTAAATTTGCACTGTGAGAATCGGCCTTATGCTAATATTCTTGTGAGTAATATTGGGGGAGGGGTCACAGGGTTGAAGGACAAGAATGAAGAGGAGAACAAGAGCATCTGGTTTGCTTTTCCATTGCCCTGTTTTGGCAGGTAGACAAGTTGTAGAAGGAAGAGACTTAAAAATTTGGTTTGCCTTATCTGCTTTTGTTGGTGTGTCTGTTCTACATATCTCTTCCCACGGCAATAATGGGAAAGAAAGATGTAAAAAGCCATGATCCTTCTGTTGTCCCTTGCTGCAAATCTGGCTCTTGTTGTCACACACATTTGCATTTCTTAACTTCATTAACTCGATCCATTCAATTTCCTAAGCCTCAGTTGTGCACCTTGTCTTTAAAATAAAATGAGATAAAACTATTACTAATGATCATCTTTGAAATCTGATTGCATATTTATCCTCTCTCCTCTTTTACACGTACGAATGTTTATCTTAAATATTGAATTTGCTATACGCGCGTGTGTGTGTGTGTGTGTGTGTGTGTGTGTGTGTAGCAAATGGCTAAATGAAGGTTGAGAGATGATATGACATGATGGTCTAGTACTCTTCAGATTTTTATGTACTGTATGTCTTTACCTCCAAAGATGCTGAACCCAGCTTGATTTGGAATTCATTAAGTACACTGGCAAGTTTATCATAGTCGTTAGTATTCTGATAGACTTTTCTTCTATGAGACTTGTTCAGATCCAAGAAGTCCACAAATACAGTTGAGTCATTCATCAAGTTTTCTTGAGTCCATTGAATCTATTGTAAGATAAGAAGTTAACACTATGTGAAAGATCAAAAGGGGGAGATGTGAAAGAACAGTCTAGACAAGTCTGTGGAGTAAAGCTCTAATTAAGGGTTAAAGGCTTCAGTAAAGCATACGCCTGAGACTTTGATTATACCCCACATCTGTTAGGGTGACTTCCCCAAAAGCCAAATTTTGGTTTTACTGTAAGCAAGCTGTGTTGCTGCAAAAGGATTTTAAGTTCTAGAATTATAACCCCCATTTTTCTTCCTGAGTTCTTGAGTTTGTGATATAAAGAATAAGTTCTAAAAAATCAGTTGCCTGTATTATTTTAAATGAATAGGTATAAACTTTTAATAAACAACAAATATTTTCCTCCTCTTCTGACACTTCTTTCTGTTTCATAAGCCAGCTTTTTTGGTTGCCATTTTCATCTGGAAAACTAGAAATTTGTTTATCTGGGTAATTCATCTTAAGCCAAACTCAAATAAACCACTTTTATGTCACTTAGGAAAAATTTTTTTTAACACTGTTAATAGCATATTCTACCTGTGATCATTTGTGTCAGAGAAGCTTCTAGCACAATGGATCTAGGACTTGGGGTTCTTAATCTATTTCGTGCAGTGGATTTCTTTTTGGCATATTTTAAAATGCATATAGTAAAATATAAAGATGATAAAGGAAACCAAACGTATTAAAATTCACTTCTATCACAGATCTTTGGACGCCAGGTTAAAAACCTTGGTATTGGAAATAACTTGTAGTTCCACCAACGATCTGTGAAGAAAAAAATCTCCCTCATCAATTGTTAATCACCAATATAATTCTGCAAGTTTGTACACTTGCTTTCCTGGCCCAGTTGGCATACTTTTGCTTATCTTTTATATGAAGGTCATGAGCTACCTTCTCTTTGAGGTCAGGCCATTTTGCCATCCCTTAAAACCAGACAGTAAGCATTACTCTTTCTTCTTTTATCCCACTATTGTGGTATGTGCATAGGTTGGTCATAGCATCTATGGAAATGTATTGCATCTATTAGGTTATAAGGCACTTAGAGGCAGAGTCCACATTTGTTTGTGGGACACAAAGTGACATTATGATTTATGACTAGAATAAGAAGTAAATAAGTTAATATATCCACCATCTTAAATATTTATTTTTGAACATTTGAAATTTACTTTTAGTGATTGTGAAGTGCATAGTGTACTGTATTATATATACAACCATATTAACCATGCTATGCAATAGATTAAAACAAACAAATTTATTCTTCCTGTCTAATTGAAGCTTTGTACCCTTTGACTATCATTTCTCCAATCCCCATACTAGCTAGTCTCTGATAACCACCATTCTGTTCTGATTCTGTGAAATTTAACTGCCATGGATTACACATGTAAGTGATAGTGTGCAGTATCTGCCTTTCTATACTTGGGTTATTACACTTAGTATAATGTTCTGGGAAGGTGAATCTGGAAAGATAGCGAGGATAGAACCAAGAGAAGGGTCTGTAAGTATAAAGGCAGAGGCAATAGAAATTGTGTTGTATTATGGCTAGCATGTGGAGTGAGATGCTCAGATTTCTGATACAGAAGGAGGTTTAGACAGTCATGCCAGTCGTGGTGGAAGGGAACACTAGAGCATGGTATCTTGGTGGTAGAAAAAGTACAATGGAAAGTGATTGGGAATGGTTTTAGACATGCTGAGTATGAAATGTCGAGTAACATGAGATATATTTAGAAGTTAAGTCAAGGTCCGGCTCTAAAGTTCGGGCTCTTTCCATGAAACCACTTGCTTATATTTGAAATGTAGATGTAAGGTCTAGTTTATTTCAGTATTATGGTAACTTACATTTATTAAGCACTTACTATGTTTTAGAAACTGTTCTAAACATTTTATGCAAATTAGTCTTATTCTTCCCACAGTTCTAATTACCCAATAATTTAGAGATGAGGAAACAAAGACACAAAGGGATCATTTGCCCAAGGATATACAGCTCATAAATGAAGAAGCGCTGGGCTTTGAACTTGGGGAAATTCTGTGTTTATAATCTCTGTATTCCATTGCTTCTCAGGCTTTTAGGAAAGAAATGTGAATGGAAGAGTCAGCTAGAGATTTCTAGTAACTGAGTAAAGGAAAGTAGGGACAGTGATTCTGAGGCATTACCAAAGAGTAGCCTCGACGAGGCAAACAAACAAACAAACAAACAAACAAAAAACCCAAGATGCATCCCAAACAAACAAACAAACAAACAAAAAACCCGAGATGGATCTTGTAGTAGTCTAGATGACTGAGTGGAAGTGATGGATATGGACATAGAGAAAGATGAGCTTCATGCAAAGCTGATTTTGCCAGATTTTTTTTTTTTTTTTAAAGATTGGAGGGTAGGTGGAGCAATATGGATTAACATGAATAATTTTATCAAGAAATTTCTGGGCCGAAGAGCAGAAATCTTAGATTAAAATAAAGTGATAAATGATATAAGTAAAATTGCAGTATATACAAAATCAATATACAAAAATTATGTTTTTATACATCAATAATGAATGAATGAGGCAAAATTGAAAAAAGTAACCCTGTTTACAATAGCCAAAAAATACCCAAAAACCCAAAATAGACAAAACAAAAACACCTTGGGAATAAACTTAACCAAGGAAGTGAAAGACCTCTACAAGGAAAACTATGAAACACTGAAAAAAGAAATTGAAGGTGATACCAATAAATGGAAGGACCTTCCTTGTTCTTAGATCAGAAGAATCAATATAATTAAAATGTCAGTTCTACCTGAACTAATTTACAAATGTGATTCCTATCAAATCACCATTGGTATTCTTCATAGAAATAGAAAAAAAAATCATAAAAATTTTCTGGACTTGTAAGAGACCTCCAAGACAATACTGTGCAAAATGAATCAAGTAGGAAGCATTTCACATAAACTAATGCAGGGTTCTTTATTGGAAACAATGTAGATAGTAATCTTTTTGATTTGACTATCACACACTGCGTGTATGCTTTGAAAAACCATATTGTGTGCCATAAGACAATTAAAGGTATATAGGAAAATAATTAATTAATAAAAAGAAAGTGATAATGAGAGTATACAAGAAGAATTGTTAGGCTCTTTCTGAATTTGTGACTTATCTCACAAACATATGTATGCATGCATATATAAATACATGCAGAGACATAGATTTACATGCATTTGTATATACTATGTATGTTCTGAGTTATATGCATACATGTATTATATTTCTTGGACTTCCATTAGCAGGGTGAGAGAAAGTGGCATCACCAAAGAAGAGAAAAATAGGGAAGAAAAGAAACATTCTCCCTAATTCTCTGGAATGAAGCTAGCAAAGAAGTCTAGTACACTACTCTGTTTAGTCACAGTCCCTTTAGTGTGACTCAGTTTACTGAGACTTTTTCTTTTTAACCTGGATTAAAAGGTAGGCAGTGAGGAAACTAAATTTCAAAGGAATGGAAAAGGGTATTGATATCAAGAAAGTGGACAGTTCTTCTAGTCCTGGAGAAAAATGATAATTTTTTTTCCTTCTAAATATGTATTTTTCTTAGAACATTATTTATTTATTTATTTTTATTTTTAGTTTGTTTTGCCATACATACATAAGGTATGTGCACTTGCCAGAGAGAGACAGAGCGATAGAGACAGAAAGTGAGAAATCACCCTCAGGGAGGATGGCTATGCTACATTTTCTTTTTCTCCATTTTCCTCTTGGAATTATAGGCATGCACTCACATGTGCCCAGCATGTTTTTCAGGCCATCATGTCTAGGACTTGAACCCATAGAATTGGCCCTGTGGGATCCAGTGCCTTAACCACTATACCACCTGTTGGTCAAAAATGATCAGTTTTGAGGTGCCTAAGAGACCAGGAGCATGAGCGAAGGCTCTGAACATATCTATTGTCTCTATCACATTTCAATCTGTACTTTTAGACACTTTCAAATGACATTGTTAAAGTTTCTTTAAGAACTTTCAAGAAACATTTTTGTCCAAGACTCCATTAAAAAAATTTCAAATATAAGTTTACCTTAACATAGTTCTCAAGTTCCTTTGAAAGCAACTGGTAGAAAAGGCTTTCTTCAGTGGGTTCAATTAAGCGATCATGAAAGACTCGGGCGGCTTCATGAACAAAGAGCCGAGCAGCCATCTCTTTGGAGTTAATAATCGCCCTGTCAGCTTGCAGCAGTCCGAGGAGAAGCTAGTAGAAATTTAAAAATTACATTTTTAAAAACATTAGCAGGGTAGTATGTGAAGTGTATATTGATTTTTGTAGGTTTATATACCTTAAAAATAGGAGCAATTATTCAAGGTAAAAGCCCCTATTTTTATAGGGAGGGAGTTTAGACACTCCTTAGCCACATCTAATGAAGGCCTTGCTAGGAGGGAAAGCCACAAGTGTTGACCATGGTCCTGACATGAACGCAAGGTAGTGGAAGTGGTATAGAGGTATTTCTTAATAGTGATATGATTTGTATTTTAAAAAATCCTTATAGCCTATTTCAAAGATTAAATATGCTATTTAGGTCTAAGAAAGTTATCAAATTCAGGAGTTTTTTTTCTTTTTAATTTTAACAATTACCAAGTCTAAACCAGAACCATTAAAAAAAAATATGGAGAGGTTTGTTTATTTATTTATTTTGTCATAGGGCACGTGCACTCACAAGAAAGAGACAGAGAGACAAAGTGAGAAATCACCCCCGGGGGTGGGGTGGTGGCCATGCCGCAAACCCTTCTCCTCCATTCTCCACTAGGGATCTTGGGCACGCATGCACATGCGCCCGGCATGAGTTTAAGCCACTGGGCCTGGGACTCGAATGGCGGTTGACTACATGGGAGTCCAGTGACATAGCCATTACGCTAACTGCTGGTCCCATCCATTGAAAAAATATGAAAATTCAAGCATGTTTATAAAATGCATATATTTTCATATTCTGACTATAGTCAAATCTCAGAAATGAAGTGAAACCAGAAATGAAGTGAAACCAAAATACATGTATAACCTTGCCATTTCTTTCCCTGGTGAGTTTGACAGTATTCTAACAGTTTTAGTGGTTTCATCATTGAATTCTCTTCCTAGAATTATTTTAACAACTCTTTTCAACTAACTCATGGGATAAGCTGCTAATAAATGCAACATCAACCAACATGAATTTCACTTTTTCCCTTCTAGGGATTTAATGTTGACAGCCAGTGAGTAGGGAAATGGAGAGAAAGGAGAGGCGAGTTGGGGAGGGGAGAATTGATTCAGTAAAACAGTATCTCCTCAATTTGAATTTTAAAAGTAAGCTTGAGAGTGAATTTTAATACACACCTTATACAAATCTCGAAGATTAAACATGTAGTGACATTTTGTTGGAGTTGGCAACATGCTCTGACATACTCGATAGTATATAGCTAGGCAACAAGACGTTATCTGATCCTTGCTTTTCTGAACGTCAGATGTAAAGTTATTGACAGAGAAATACATTCCCAAATGAGCCTTAAAAAAAAAATTGCACAATTTAGTTTGCCAAAAATTTTTAGTATAGATCATCTCTGGCTGGCCGCTATTAAAAAGATGAGTCGTGTGCTATAATGAAGGATTACTTTCAGGAGAAATATTAATAATTGAGTGAAATGGAGGGGCTCAGGAAAAAACATTTAATAGACACAATGGAAAATTATCTGTTAAGATGATGTATACAGTAATATCTCTGACTTCATCAATAAGCAATGCATGTATGCTTTGCAAAAACCATATTGCATCTGTTAAGATGTACAATGATTAAATATTAAAAAAGACAAAAAGATGTTAATAATTGAAATCCATTCTTTTTAAAAGTAAAAATAAAAGAAATCTACTTTTTTAAAAAATGGCAGACTAAAACAAAGACACTGGTCATTGCAAACTAGGAAATATTCCAATTGGTCCTAATTTGGTGAACGGTCTAGAAGCATGTGATACATATTCTCTGGAAATAGTTTATGCTCCACCTCTGTATATACTAGGTATGCTGGGAATTCTTCCAACTTTTTGCTCCCCGGTAGATGTTACTAGAAGTATGAAGCACTAGAGCTATTACCTCAGTCTGACTTGGTATACCTCTATATTTCCTTCTAAAAATTCTGATTATCTTCTTGGAAAAAATGGCTCAATCACACTTGAAATCCAGTGTGGTTAAGAAAAGCAAAACATGCAAGATAACTACATTTTTCAAAACTAATATTGTGGTTTTCTTCTTTATAGTATACATTTGAATGTTTTTGTTTTATTTTTATGGGAGAGAGAGATTATCTTGCTGTGGAGTGATTCTCTTGCCCCAGCCTCTCAGCTAGGATTACAGGAGTGCACTACCATACCTTGCCTGTTTAGGCTTGTTCAGGAACCAAACCTGTGACTCTAGCTTCACACTGTGGTGCCCTATCATTTGTGTCACTGTGGCTGGTTTTGAAAGGTACATTTTTAGAAACCATTTTCTTTTTTAATTTTATTGCCAGAAGGCACATGCGCTTGCTAGAGAGAATGAGAGATAAAGAAAGAAAAGCATCCCTTCCCATGGGGCATGGCCACACTACAATCTCTCCTATTTTCCATCCTGTTGGGTTTTAGGGCACAGTGTGTTTTTCAAGTTGCTGGGGCTGATATGCAAACTGAGTTTGCCTATGTGGGATCTGGCTCTTTCAACAAAATAGGCTATGGGATTGGCCACATGCTGATGCAGGTGATCAATAGTCCACACTTGAAAAACAAATCTATTTTAGAAGAATGTATACACATAGCCAATCCTAACTGACATAATAGTTTTCTCATTTTTTTAAATTTATTTTTAATTTTTATTAAAAGAAAATGAAAAAAGCAAAAAGTCATAGTAAGTAGTAATAATGTGCTTATTAAAAATGCAGGTTCTTGAGCTCCATTCCAGGTATACTGAATCAGAATCTGAGAATAATCCCCTGGGATCTATATTTAGGACATTCACTAAACACGCACCACATGTGTTTCTTATGCACACTAAATTTTTTTTCAACATTTAAAGACAAATTGTAAAAATAGGCTAGAAAAATATAGGGGAAAATTAAATTCATCTACTTAAAAGAATATTCTTTCCAACTCAGGGGTTCTAAGTTGTCACATTTCCCCTTAAAACTATAGAATTAATTTTTCTTTCAGTAGTAAACGAACTTGTTGTATTACCTGGAAAATAGTCCGTAAGGCACTTTGTGGTGGATGAGGCAATACCAGCGTGGAAAAATGTTTGAGGGTTCGTGGGTTAATATCATTCCCACCAACTGGAGGAACACAAGCTGCAACTAGAGAGAGATCTTGAATATTCTGTGGAAAGAGTTTAAAAATTTAAAAAAGTAACTAAATGCATCTGTAGCAAGCAAAATATACTGTATATTCTCTACCCGAAATGGACCCAAAGTTTGAAGAACATTTAGGAAAAAAGATTAAGATTAAAAATGAGAACCAAAGGGAAGGACACAAAGATGGAAAATGATCTGTTGCTGATAACATGTATGATATCTTTGAACTAATGTACAGTATGTTCACAGTGGGAAAATTCCTTTTGTATGCTGTAATGATATACAATGACTGAATATATGAAAACCAAAATATTTGGGACCAGCAGATGGCATAATGGTTACGTGGCTGGACTCCCATGTAGTTAGCCGTAGCTTAAGACCTGGACCTGGTGGCTTAAAACTCACGCTAGGCACATGTCTGTGCACGTTCTGAGAGGAGAATGGAAGACAAAGAATTGTGGCATGGCCATCCTCCCTGGGGGATGATTTCTCACTTTCTGTCTCTCTGCTGAGCACATGTGTCCTATAGCAAAAATCTGTCTAAAAAAAGGAATGGTAATAATAAATAAATAAGATATTTTAAAAACTTTGCTGGTTTAATGGAACAAAAGTTTTTTTAAAAAACAAATTTCTATTGACTGCAATACAAAAATTATGATGGTAATAGAAATCTATCTTCTTAGAAGTAACTCATCCTAAAATGTAATTTCAAGACAGTTACTTCTAGGAGGTTTTCTAAATGTCATCAGTAAATACTCACTACCCTTGACCCCTTTTTTAAAAGCAGCAACTGTAAAATAAGCATTACGTTATTGAGTCTAGCAAATAAGATTCTGGTGACAAGTGAGAACTCAGAAGAGCCTGTTGAGTATGTCTTCAGAATGGTCAAACTTGTTTAGGATCACATATTATAGCTGATGGACACTTGACATACTATATGGTGAAATCACATGGATAATCTACTCGTGATGGGGTGCTTTTAATAGCTTAGTTCCTGGCTATGCCCATACCCACAGCCACAGAAGTCCCATAACAGGCCTGTTGTGATTTTTTTTTTTTTTGGAGAGGTTTTTGCTATAGGGCGCGTGCGCTCGCCAGACAGACAGAGACAGACAGACAGAAAGCGAGAAATCACCCCCCCAGGGGGGATGGTCATGCCGCAATCCCTTCTCCTCCATTCTCCTCTCGGGATCTTGGGCACATACGCACACGCGCCCGGCATGAGTTTTAAGCCACCGGGTCCGGGACGCGAACCGCGGTTGACTACGTGGGAGTCCAGCGACATAGCCATTACGCTAACTGCTAGTTCACTACTTTTCTGGTCAGTTTAGGGAACTTCTCTAGACTGTATTTTCCAGAAGTTATGTCCTGCCTTCTCTTTTTCCTAGTATCCTGGACATTCCCTGGTGGACTGTCTCTGGATTCTTCCTCTCAGCCGTGGGCTCATGGTTGTTTCAGACAGTCTGGTGTCTGAGCTGATGGTACTCACAAATCAGAGTGTCTCATTCAGAATCCTAGGCCCAAATTTATCTGAGACATGAAACTTTCTAATTTAGACATCTAGTTTTGCAGATGAGGAACCTGAGACCCAGAAAGTTTAAGTGGTAGAATCTGGTTTAATGTAACAAAAATAATTGCATAGGAATACTTCCTTGAGAATGTATTTGACTTTGCAATACTTCTGAAAATCCTTATCTATGTTCTTAAAAACAGAGATGTAGTCTATTATAGAGATTAAGGATATATTTGGTAGGCCACATTTTTATTGCATTTATTCAACTGTCCTAACTCTACTGAAAATTTTGATTAACTGCAGATACAGTTAACAATAGTAGCATTATTTGACTCAGAAACTAAACCTCTAGGACTTTTAAGTTTTACTAAGATTCAAGCCTACTAAAATCCATGGACCTCTTCCTAACTGCAAAGAAGCGGTGCATTTCTAAAATGCAATGCTATGTGAAACTGATCCACTTAGGAAGGTTCCAGGTTCTATTTTGGAGAGCCCCATCAGTATGCCAGGCATGTGCTTCATGATCTGTGGTTAGCTGTGGCTGGGGATGGACTGTAGCACTGAGACCCTGTTAGGGGTGCTGTCTCTCTTGTTCATGGATTTAAGGAAATAAACTTTAGTAAATAAATAAGTAGATTACAAAGTTGTAATTGGTATGGGCCGACTTTGCTTAGTGTGTCCATATGGTTAGACTTTCTAAATTTCTCACTTAATTCACCCAAAATTGTTATAAATATTTAATTTCTTAAGTAACAATCTTTAATGTGAACAAAATCTTCAAATGGTACTTTACCTTCCATACATTTTTTGCAGTATCATAAACCCCTCCCAAATCTAATAATTGTCTGATCAGTTCCAGGGGTGGATGTGCTCCGTACATATCTGCTACTGGCATAGTTATATCATCAATAAATACTACAATCTTAAGAAAGACAGAAGGTTTTAAAACATTAAATTTTTTAAAGAAATTAACTTGTACTACTTTTTACATATTATTAACTAGGAATATCAATTATACTATGTTGTAAGAACAAAATTCTACGTAATAGCAAATCTAAGTTTCTACTGAAAAACGACAGGCAAAATTCTATTTTAAAGACATGATTTTAGAAAGCAGTAAGTTTTTGAAATAGTAGAAACTCTACTCATCATTTACCAAAAATAATTAGTCTGATAACAGTTAGAAATGTATTTGACTCTGGATATAGTAATCTAGGCTATTTACAAAAGAAAGTTCCTATTATTCAGTCGACATTTACTGAGTGCCTATAATCGGAAGGTGTCATTGTAAGTGTTTAACTATTTCATCTGCATTTTGGTTTGGGAATAAGACTAGTATTTAGAATTAGACTTAAAATTTTGTTGCAATGCTGTTGTCAGTAACAACCAGCAAAAAATTCAGACATATTTCCATTTTTAAACCTGTGTTACTTTCCACCTATGAATTTATTATGCACTTAAGTGTACTGATTATCATTTTTGTGTCCATGAGATTTTTGTGTCCCTTTAGATTGTATTTATTTTTATAAAACAAGTAGTTAGAAAAAAATAGAAATAGTCACTTTTATTGAATTATCTGTTTACCTAATTTACAACTGTTAATACCATTTTTAGTAAGTTTATCTTTTTTCATATAAAAAAACTGACATTTCTCTTGCTTGTAGGTTGTCCAAATATTAACTTTTTCAAAATCCCAAGTTTATCGGTTTCTTTAGTTAAAATCAAGGCAATCGGTAGCAAATCCTTAAAAGCTCTAAGAATTGATAACCACATGGGAGTTAAACAGGGGTTCCTAAGAACCCCATGTAACTTTTGTTTTTAACTAATATTGCAAATCTCTTGACTCTGAGCTTATTTTATGGTATTGAACTGGAGTTACTTATTATAAATTTCAGTGGTGATAAAGAGTTCAATACGTGAACCACTAACAATGTGCTAGGCAGACGGGGGTAAGAATAAGAAATACACAACATAATTTTAAGAGTAGGAGTTGTCCTAGGCTCTTCTTCTGTTCTAACAAGGCTATTATTCTCTTGATACCTTTCCATGAGGTTATGGATACGACGAGTTTCATTTCCTCTTAAGGGACCTACCCATGGTCACAGAAAAAAATGTAGTATGAACACACAGTCATAAAGTAATTGTTATCTACTCCGTTTTCTAGTCTTCGTACCTTTATTAGACTTCAGTAACTTCTTTTGGTTTTAGTAGTTCTTAATCAGTATAATTCATTATGTTAAAAATGGAATAATATTGGTTTGAAAACCCAAAGCACATCTTCTAGGAATGTCCAGGAGTATATGCTATTATGTATCTTTTTCTTTCTATTAATACTAATGAAAACAAATCAATTTATAACTAGAGTAGCATAAGCAGATTACTGAACATATATGGAGATGTTTTACCCTGTTGTTCCTTGGTGCTCCAAGAGTGTCTCTTGTTCTTCTTACTAACTTCTTAAGTATCATCTCCTTGGCTTGGGCAGCTGTCATATTAGTGCTAAAATTTATTGTAGAGACTATAATTCCTCTATAATTTTTAAATGAACTTTCATGTGCTCTATATTTGGACTTCTTAGTAGTAATATCTATGATGCCAAATAGGAAAAGGACAAATTTAGAATATTTCAGAAATATTTTTGCCTTACTTTAAAGTGTCAAGAAATTGGAAAGCTTAATTTCATTATATTGTTATATTCAAGAAAGTACTCGAGAAGGAACACCAACTTTGTAATATTTCTTTACTTTTTAATGGTAGACACTTTGTCTTTGCAACCGTAGACAAACACAATTGTAAAAGCTCAGAGAATCCTCTTTCCATTTATCCATGATAGACCCAACTTTTTAAGATCTAATAGCATGCAGCTATGTGCATTAAATATATCAAAATGAGGATATATTCCTTGAGTGAGAATCATCTAGAAGGATCTCTTAAGATGGTGCCATAGCAACTTAAAATAAAAACAAAAACCTCTTTCTGGCAGGAATCTGGCTCCTTTTTTCTTCCCACAGTTATCTCTGGGCCGCCTATCTTTTCCCCTTGAGAGGTGGAGTTGCTGTTTCCAAAACTAGGGTCAGAATTTTCAAGCATGAGATTCCTGAAACTCTACATAGGCATCTCTTACATGACCTGATTTGAGAATTCCTAAAGAATTAAAACTTTTCTTTATATAATGTCTAAAAGCATGACAGAATGGAGTAGACAAATATTGCCTTCCATTATGTCTGGACTACCTGTTAAGCCTCCGTTGAGCAGATACGATACTTCTCTACCATAACCATTCTACCTTTTGAATATAGTAGGATAGTATGAGAAGATACTAGATACTTTTCATGACTTTTATTTTAAATTACCAATTGGAAATTTTCATTCTGAGCCTTCTGAAAATAAGAAATGACTTCCATTTAAATGAGACAGAAAACTTTTGAATACATACCCAGACCAGTAGTTGCCTTAGGAGTTTCAGAAATCAAGATGCTGATATTCTGTTTTAGGCTATTGAAACAAAATGTTTCAAGGGTCCCAAATTAGTTTATCATTATTTTATAGAAAAATAATAAAAGTAACAGTATGTAATTGATTTTACTTCTATGTCCTACAAAAAGTAACTTACTTTCTGTTCACACATTTACAGATAAAATTAGTGTCATCGTCAGAATTAATACACAAATTTAACACAAAAACAAATGAATAGTTTTTGCCAGGCTATTGAGTATTTTCTATGGATGGGAAGCTATTACCACCCTGTCTTTTGTATAAAATGCCTTTGTCTTGTGGATCACTCAGCAAAAGACTCAGTCACCTTTATTTTCTTTTTATTACTTTTTTGAGAGATTTTTGCTATACGGCACGTGCACTTGACAGAGAGACAGATAGCAAGAAATCAACCCCCTGGGGGAGATGGTCATGCTGCAATCCCTTTTCCATTCTCCTCTCAGGATTTTGAGCATGCACACACGTTACCCAAGGTGAGTTTTAAGTCACTAAATCCAGGATTTGAACCCCAGTCCACTATATGGTAGTCCCAGCGATGAAACCATTATGCCATCTGCTGGTCCAGTCACCTTTATTATGGTCTTGTTTTCAGATGTTTGTTTTTCTTATGCTTGATTGAAAGTAGCTGGGCTTTTCTTTCTCTATTAGAATTCACTTCAGTTTAAATATTGAGCATACACTGAATTTCCTCATACCCCATTATTTATGATAAGGAATAATTTCAATTATGGTAAATATTTCAAAAATTATTTCTCTGACTTTTTAAAAGGCCTTAGCTAAGTGTAGTAGAATTCTTGTACCAAATTGTTAGTGTAAAATGTAGATAAAAGTGGCATTAAACAAAGAGAAGTAGAAGAAATGAAGATATATTGGAAGATGGAACAGACTTGACTAATAGAAGATTGAATGTGGGGTGG
>NW_006160045.1:9063381-9069859 GCF_000334495.1 Tupaia belangeri chinensis
TGGCCAGATAAAAAAAAAATCAAAAAAAAAAAAAAAAAAAAAAAAAAGAAAAGAAAAGAGAAACAGTCTGGTGAGAGGAAATCAGAGAATCAAGGATGGTACCCAGGTCTTAGGCTTAACGAAAGAGGTCTCATTTATTGAGATTAGAAACATTAGAAGGGGTCAGCAGATGGCATAGCGGTTATGTTGCTGGGCTCCCACATGGTAGTTAAGGTGGCTGAATCCCACATGGCTCACGGCCCTGTTCAAGTCTTAGACCCAGCAAATTGAAAAACATGCCGTGAGAGCAGACAGCAATTCCTAAAAGGGGGAAGAAATGGAGAAGAAGGATTGCAGCATGGCCATCCCCCCCTGGCGGATGATTTCTCACTTTCCCTCTCACTGTCTCTGTCTCTCTCCAGTGAGTGCATATCCCCTAAAAGAAAAAAAAAGGAAAAAGCAAAAAGAAAGAAAAAGAAAAGAAAAATAGGTTTGGAAGAGAAATCAAAAGTTATGTTTTGGCTAGGCTAATTGAGATACTCACGAGGTATCTAAGTGTGTATGCGACATAGGCAGTCAGATACATGAGGCTAAAGTGTAGAGGAAAGGTCTGATACGGGCCTCTTAATAAATCCATCTTCTTCTTCAACTCAGTAAGTTCAGACTACTTTAATAATTTAACAGAATTATGGGGCTAACAGGTGGCATGGCGATTGGGGTGCTGGGCTCCCCATGGCCAACTGTGATTCAAGTCCCGAACCTGGTGGCTAAAAGTTAACTTATTTGCATGATTTAAATTTCTTTCTTTCTTTCTTTTTTTTTTTTTCAGGAATAGGCAGACAGAATAACAGAGACAATGTTCTTTGTAGAGAGTATTTTTATGTTTGATAAAAAGGATATATATTTCTAGTGTAACAAAACTAAAATTATGCAAAACTTTATTTGTATGTTTTAGTTGTATTTTTCCAGGAGGAACATAGTTTATAGCTGTTTTGTATTATGTTAAAAAAAAAACCCAGATTTTAAATTTAGTTATATTTAAGATAAATGCAAGAATTTCTAATTTAAAATAATTAATCTAATGGGTCATCAGAAAAGTCATGACATATTTTAGGTTCTTCTGTTCAAAAATGCATCATGACTTTTCCAAAGACCCAGTAGTTGCTGATACTTTGAAAAATAAACATCTTTTAAACAGAAAATCTTAATAGATCAGTAATAAGAAGATTTTTATCAGTAAGAAAAAGTCTTCCATCAAAGAAAAGCCCAGGAATGGATGCTGTCACATTGAATTCTACCAGTCATTTAAGGGGAACTAATAGGGCTGGCTTCATGGCCTGGTGATTAAAGGCAGTTGGATTCCACATGGCCAACCATCTTGTTCAAATCCCAGACCCAGTGACTTGAAAAAACACATTGGACAACTTAAATATAGAATCAACTTAAGTATCCATCAACAGAGAAGTGTAAAGAACATGCAGTTTATATATGACGAGTATTAAAAATATTCATGGAGGGGGACCAGCAGTTAGTGTAATGGCTATGTCACTGGACTCCCATGTAGTTGACCACAGTTCATGTCCCAGACCGGGTGGCTTAATCCTCACCCTCAGCGCGTGTGCGTGCATGCCCCAGATCCCAAGAGGAGAATGGAGGAGAAGGGATTGCGGTGTGGCCATCCCCCCTGGGGGGTGATTTTTCGTTTTCTGTCTCTCTGTCTCTCTCTGTCTGTCTGGCGAGCACATGCGCCCTATAACCAAAAAAAAAAAAAAAACTCTCAAAAAAATTCATGAAAAAATATGTATCAATGAGGAAACTGTGCATGGGTTTCAAAAATGTTTTGCACCAAAATAAATTCATATTTAATTTCATTTTCAATGAATGTTTTGAATTTCCTTTGTACACAGTAGAATACTATTCAGGGTTTTAAAAAGTAGGAAATCCTGTCATTTGTGACAACATGGATGAACCTGGAGGACACTACACTAAGTGAAATAAGCCAAGAATAGAAAGACAGATACTACGTAATCTCACTTATGGGATGTAACAGTCACATTCCTAGAAGTAGAAAGTAGAATAGTAGTTGCCTGGAGCTGGAGATAAGGTGAGAGGAAATGGAGAGATATTGGTCAAAGGGTACAAAGTTTCAGTTAGACAGGAGGAATAAGATTTTGAGATGTAGGGGCCAGCAGGTGGTGTGGTGAATGTGCTGGACTTCCACATGACTGACTGCAGTTTGAGTCCTGGATTTGGAGGCTTCCTTTCTCAGTCTCTCTCTCTTTGGTAAAAATAATAATAATGATAAATAAAATTAAATAGTTCTTTTAAGAATTTTTTTGCGATCTGTTGTAAAAATGGCAATCATGGTTTATATATCACATATTTCAAAACTGTGAAAAGAATAGATTTGAAATCTTCTCACTATAAAAAATTAGGTGAGGTGGAGGATATGTTAATTAGCTGATATAATTATTATAACATACATACTTTTATTAAAAAGCTTCACATTATACTCCAGAAATATTATTTTATTTTATTTTATTTTTTAGGATTTTTGCCATAGCATGCTCTTGCCAGAGAGAGAAAGAAAGAGGGAAGGTGAGACATCACTCCAGGGGGAATGACCACAATACAGTATCTTTTCCTCCATTCTTCTCTCAGGATTTTGGGCATGTGTGCACACACACCTGGTGTGATTTTCAAGCTGCTAGGTCCCCGGCACAAACCAGTTAGGCATGTGGGAGTCCAGTGCCTTAGCCACTATGCCACCTGCTGGCTCCTGGAAATATAATTTTCATTTGTCAATTAAAAATCACAAATTAAATTAAAAAATACAGGGTAAATTAGAGAAAATGATTTTCTCTCTCTTGAATAATTCCTCATTTTCACATAACATATGACTTTTTAAAACATCAGTCCAGCCCCATGGCCTAGTGGTTAGAGGGATCTGGATCCCACATGGCCAAAGGCTATTTGAGCCCCAGTGGACTGAAAAACACACCTGGCACATGTGTGTGCATGCCCAGGGTGAAGAATAAGAGGAGAAGGGGTTACAGTATAACTCTGTCCCATCAAGTGGTGCTTTCTCCCTCTCTCTCTCTCTGTCTTTGGCGAGAGCACTTGCCCTTTGGCAATTAAAATAATAATAAGTAAAAAATAAAATAAGATACACTTATATATGAAAGCAAATCTTTTTTTTTTTTTACCAGACATCAAATTTAGAGTACCTTGATTTTTTAATTTCATTATATAATAGGACTTCTCCTAAAATTGACCCATATTTTATATCAAATGCTCCTGGGCCCTTTAACTTTTCAAGCATTTGGTTAATGGCAGCAGTTTTCCCAACACCACACTCTCCTATGAGAAAAATACATTAGGTTAGATTTATATGCATAAAATAGTACATATTAGCATATTAAAATGAACCAGTAACATTTCCTTCATTTGAAAGTTGCATGAAAGTATGTTTTTGCTCTTCCTTTTAAAAACATGCTTAAATTTTATTTACTGAGAGAGATACAGCAAATTACCCCTACAGAACCTCACCGCACCATGATTCTTTCCCCAGTCCTCTACCCAGCCAAGATCATGGGCATGTCTGTGGGCATTTCTGGTACATTCAGACTGATCTGGCATCTAAACCCAGGGTCCTCCCATATCACTCCAGTATCACACAGTGGCACCCTATTGGCCTGTGCCACTGCAACTGGGCCTCTTTTAAAAATGTGACCAAGAGTGGCTAACTCAGGGAGTTAATATAAAACCTCAAATTGTTTAAATTATTTACATCTCGTAGTAGAGCTAACAATTATTTTTATCTAATGTTCATTTAAGCCTATCACAGATCTTTGTCCTTATAGCATAGTAGAACTACGGCATGAAATGAAATTCCTTGAAATTTTTTGTCAACACCTGTTGGCCCCACAACCTGGTGGTTAAGGGAGTCAGATTCCAAGGGGATTGCAGGGAGTGAGGTGGTTAAGGTGCCGGACTCTCACATGAATTGAATTATGTACTGAATTACTCCTTTAGATGGTGAAAGATTTTAAAAAATTAGCATTGGGTTGAGGAATAATATATATAAACTTAATTAAACGTATCAAAGTTACCATAGGTGACTCTCTAAGGACCTTAGTATGTATTATATTAATATAGTCGTTCTTCTTCTGGGATTAGTCATGAAGATAATGAAAAGATACAAAAAAGGATTTAGAATGTCCTGTACTGGCAAAAATGTGGGGAAATGGGCATTCCTATACCATTGGTAAGAAGATAAATCGATAGAACCATCAAAACTTTTTAGGGCATGCCTTTTTCCACTTATAAAATGGTTAGACCATCTAATCTCTAAATCTCTTTTAAACTCTGAAATTTTCGTTTTGTTCAATGTTTTTTAATACCTATGAGAAGTACAGGGCAGAAATTCTTTAAAAGAAGGCTCATTAGAAAAGAAAGGCATGTTGTGTCTCTTGTGGCAGTGTAATTGATACATTCTCCACATTCTGCTATCTTCGAAAGGTTTTCACCAGATTCTTGAAGACCGGTTAGTATTGAAGTTCCTAAGTTAAAATGAAAAGAAAGAGGATTCAAATGACCTAGAAAGAAATAGTAACCTAATATTTTAGGTACTTAATACTTTCTGGAAAATTATGCATATTATAAAACCATTTAAACATAAATACGTGAACCAAAATGGTAGCAAGTGCCTGGAGTCTCCACTGATCTGAGAAATTGTCCCTGTCATTCCCAGTCTCAGGTGATGAACGCACCACACATATTCCTAAGTCCACCATAAGTAAACACCATTAACTTCCTGTCACTAAACCTGCTAACCTGCCCTTCTACAAATGATCTCATCTTCTCCTCTAAGAATGACGGAAGTAGCTCTTGTATTAGAATCTTAAAAAAAAGAAAAGAACCTTTTGTTTTTTAAGAACCTTAAGTCTTTGGTAACCCTTCTCTCCCACCATTATCAGTCTCTTTCTTTCCATTGGAATTTTCTGTCATACAAGCATGCATTTGCTAATATCTCCAATCTTTTCATTGGTTGAACCATGTGAAATTGACTTTATTTTTTGAGAGATGTTTACTATAGAGCATTTGTGCTCACCAGAGAGACAGGAAGCAAGAACTCACTCCCTGGGGGGATGGCCCTGCCACAGTCCCTTCTCCTCCATTTTCCCCTCAGGATTTTGGGCACACATGTACATGTGCCCAGCTTGAGTTTCAAGCTACCAGGTCCGGGACTCAGATGGTTGATCATGTGGAAGTTCAATGCCTTAACCACTATGCCACCTGCTGGTCCAAAATTGACACTTTTAAATGTAGAGACCAGTTGAAAATAGGTAATTTAATATGAAATAACACACATACATACAGCCCCTCCCATCCAACCAGTCTGTGTCCTACAGCTTCGTGTTCTTACGTTTCAGTTCCCTACGCAAACATCTACACCAAAAGATCTTGTCTAAACACAGTTCTAACTACTTTATTCTATACCCAGCCCATTTTCCACAATAACCTCTGTTTAACGGAGGCTACCATGAGGCCATCCGAAACAATAGATTTGGGTGGGAAGGCACCATCTCAGTCTGATCTTTGCTATTGAGCTGGCTTCTGCCTATTAGAGAATATTTAAAGTGAGGCTCTTGAGAAAAACCTGAGCCCACAGTTTAATCTTTTTATATTTGAGGGATAGAAACAGTTAACTTTACGAAAACTATGAGAACCTAATTTACTAGACTCTCAATTTAGATTGTAGGCTTCAAGTAGATTCTTCCTTACTAGAACTCTATCATCTTTCATCTTTGCTTACAAGCTAGTTAGTTTTCATCTAAATTCATCTCTCTCTTACTGGACTTCAGTAAAAGTGTCAAAAATTAGCCAATTTACACTAAAATTTTGACTTTTCAGCCACTTTTGTTTTGTTTGCTATAGGACGTCTATTCTCACAGGAGAAAGATATATAGTGGGAGAGAGAGGGAAAGTGAGAAATTGCCCTCCAGGGGGATGGCCATGCTGCAATCCTTTTTCTTCCATTCTTCTTTAGGGATTTTGTGCATACATGCATATAGCATGGTTTTTCAAGTTGCTGGGTCTGGGACTTGAACTGGGAAGTTGGCTATTTAGGATCCAGCTGCCTTAACCTCCATGCCACCTGCTGACTCGCTGCCACTTTTCTTACAGTTACAGGATTGGTAAGCACATGGTTGACTTCTAAATTATCACAGGTAACAGTTTTGACAAATATTTAGCCAGGCATTTCAAGGGTCACCGGCATTCAAGCCTATAGTGTTGTGTCTCCAACACACAGCATCCCAATTTTAACTCAAAGTCAGGTAACTCTGGATTTAATTTAATGTCATTGCTTCGTTTCTAACTGCTAAGACATATATTAATTATAATACAAGTGCTGTCTGCTCTCACAGAAATTCAAATATAACAATGGCTTTGGTTAGGTCTCACTACCATATCTATAAGCCAGGAGCAAGAAGGG
>NW_006160045.1:9069881-9091217 GCF_000334495.1 Tupaia belangeri chinensis
GTAAAATGCTTTTATTTGTACAATCTGGAATTTCCACAATTTATTTATATTCATTTTTCATTGTCCAGAAGAAGGCCATATGGCCCTGCTTAGTTACTAGGGGGGGAGGGCTAAATGGATGAATAAATACCTAAATGAATCACCTATTGGAAAGAGAAACAGGGAAAAAAAAAAAAAGAGATGAAACTAACAATCAGCAATCCATACCAAACAGTATTAACACAAGAGACATATGGAAAGAAAAGAGAGGCTCAACTTATTATTATGAAACTAAGGCTTATATTATAATTAATATTTAACTTTTTAAACATTTTCATTTCTATTTTCCCACCATGCTATTGAAGAAGTAATAATTGATCTGTTTCTCTATAACTTCATACAACAAACAGGATATGTACATTAAAACACTGATTGATTAATATGTCTAACAAATAATGACTTAATACATGTTTGTATGAGCTTTAAAATACACCTGATAATAACTGATTAGAAACACTTTTTTAAAAAAATTTGCTAGAGGATGCAGATGTTTACTGGAAAGAAACAGAGAGAAAGAGAAAGAGAAGAAAAAGTGAGAAAGCATCCCCACATTGGGGAATAGCCACTCTGCAATCCCTTCTCCTTCATGTCTCCTGTCAGGATTTTGGCCATGCATCCATTCAAGCTGCCAGGTTCAAGACTTGAACCACACAGTCAGCCATGTGAGATTCTGCTGCCTTAACCAGCACTCTATCAGCTGGCCTTCAAATTACTCTTTTTAAATAATATAATAAGAAAAACTCCTACTCAATAATAAAAGGTGATATTTGGAGCATGTCTGGGCACATATCACATTGTGGTTTACCATGGAAAAAACTATATTGTAACATTTAAATTCCTAGTATAGATTTGTGTTTGAAAACTTGAGAGGGTTTCAGTTCCTTGTAAGCCCTTTGCCTGCAATAAGAGAAAGTAAAGTTTAGATTTGGGAAAAATACCTCTGGTTTCCCATAGGAGTGGTTTACTAAGATGTTGAGTTCTATGTAAACAATATTCAGTTATGCTTTTCTATATAATGGTATAGAAAGTTAAGGATAAAAATGACCCAGTATTAGCACTAACATATGAAATATAAATCAAAGGTTTTAAGTAAATATGATAACCCCCTAATATTTATTGTGAACGCGTAGGTTTTGGACAATGGAATGTGAATAGTAGTACAATATAACCTTGGTATTTTCAACGAAAGTAAATTAAGAGTCCGAACTTCCTATATGCTTCTGATTAACTCTAGTAGCTTTTTGTCAAAAACTCTTCTAAGTAAATTTTGAAACTCTTTGAAGAAAGATACATGATTTCAAAGCAATTCAATTTATGTTTATTAAATTTCTCAGATTTGTAAGAACTCTACAAGAAATTTGATATACAAGAAATTTGTGCCCCTAACTTCTACCAAACACCCAAAGAACAATAGTTTTTATGCTATATATAAAAGCAGACATTGAGAATAAAAACATAAAAACAACTTAGCACATATGGATCTTTGCCAAACTATGATTGTTCTTTCATTATCAGTATGTTTATAACCTAGTGTAAGTTTATATATACATATGTGTGTGTGTTTCCTATTTCATAAGGGGTTCTTCCCGTTTTTCTTCTTTCAGTAATCACAAGTAATTAACATAATAAATATTGTCACTCATAAGACTTTCATGCGCTACATTTTTACAATGTGCATCTGACTCAATCAAAGACATTCCAAATTTATCAGAGTAACATTTAAAGATTATTTTCTAAAGGCACGTTTTGTAAACATAGATCTAAACTGGACCCTATACACACTTAGAATACATTAGTCCTCAAAGTTGCTGACACATCTACTTTTATAAATAGAGTATTCCCAATATTTTAGAAAAATTACAAGTATGATTCTTATTATTCTTACCTCTTTGAATTAATGTCTGAACATTAGGAACTAAATCTGACCAAGGTACAAATTCACATCGCTGTAAATCCACAAAATACCCAAAGATAGAATGCTCACCCGTTGGTAGGTTGACATCTACATTGAAAAATGAGAAATAAACTAAGGAGTTCAATCATGAAATGTTTCATTGACTGCATGAAATATATCTAAAAGATATGACTACTGAAACAGAAATATTAAGTATTTACCAAAGGTATATCCAACTATATAAAATAAACCTTTTCTTCAAAACCCTTATTTGTATAAAAGTTAAATTTTATTAACTTTTTGTCCTTTTGCTATCCAGAAAGCAAAGTGAATTGTTATCTGATAATCTTTGAAATCTTGCCCAAAAGTTCTGCTTAGTACCTTGTGTTTGGATGCTATTAAATTCTAGTAATGTGGTGATATGGTCAAAATAATACATTACAGAACTTTGATATTTATTTGTAAATCATATTTATTTTCCCATTCTATAAGTAATACATTTTCTAAAAACACATTTCTCCTCGCAATAAATTTGTTTTTCTCTTTTTTTTTTTTTTTTTTGAGAGGTTTTTGCCATAAGGTATGTGTGCTTGCCACAGAGAAATAGAGACAGTGAGAGGGAAAGTGAGAAATCACCCCCCCCTTGGGATGGCCACACCACAGTTTCTTCTCCATTCCTCACTCTCTGCTCTTTTATGACCTTGGGCACACATGCACATGCACCTAGCATGATTTTTCAGCCGCTGGGTCTGGGTCTCGAACCATGGTTGGTTATGTGGCTGTCTAGTGATTAACTGTTACACCATCTACTGGCCCCCAAATTTGTTTTTCAAGAAAAAAAAGTAATACATTTTCTTAGTAAAACATTCTAGAAGATATAAAATAATAAAAACAAAACAATTTAGCCATGGTCTTACCATATGAAGATAACAGTATTAATATCTTACTCTTTCCATCATTTATTAAATTTTACAAGAATGAAATTATTTTTTTTGTTTGTACATAGTTCCATGTTAAGTGAAAGAAGCCAGACACAAGAGGTCTGATTTATATATTCCTGTATATTTGTATATTGCATGAGTTTATTTGTTCAAGTATCCACTAAAGCTAAATTTATAGGCATGAAAAGTAGTTATCTGTGGATAGGTGTAGGAATGGGAATTACTATAAGTGGGAATTGGATAAAACAAATTCTAAAACTAATGTATAGTGATCGATTGTACCACTTGGTGATTTATTAAAAATCACTGAGTTATATACCAGCTATGAGTAGATTTTATGTTACATAAACTATACCTCAATGAAGCATTGTTTTTTCACTTCAGCAATTGCTATGGTTTAGGTGTGGTTTGTCCACCAAAACTCATGTTGAGGTTTGGTTCCATTGTAGCTATGTTGGGAGATGGGACCTTTAAGAAGTGGAGCCCAGTGGGAGACATTGGGGCTATAGGGGATCCACCCTTGTGGGTGGATGGTGCCATTCTCATGGTAGAAAGTTTTTACCTTGCAAGACTGGATCAGTTACTACCAGATAGGCTGTTATAGAGTGAGGCTGCCCCTTATGGTTTCTGTCTTTCTTACATGCCTGCTTGTCATTTTTGTATGCCCTCCACTGTCATCCCCCAGGTTGTGATACAGCATGAGACCTTTGCCATATGCACTGCCCAATCTTAAAGTTTCTAGCCTCCAGAACCATGAGCTACGTAAACCACTTTCTCATAAATAACCAAGTGTCTGGTATTTTGAAATGTACGATACTCTATTATTAATTATACAGGTGCTCCTCAACAATTTTTTTTACTTTACAGGGTACAAAAGCAGTATGTATTTAATAGAAACCACTTTACAATATTTTTTAATTGCATTGGGTTTTTTAAGACATAACCAAAGCAGCTATATTTATTGCTCTGTGGAACAGAGCTTAAAAACAACAACCCCCCCTCCCCCATATTCTGACTGTGTAAGAGTCTGTGTCCTTGGATTATCATTGTTCAATTTTCTGCCTCCTAACCTCTGTAAAAACTATTCTACTCTGCTTCTATGAGAAAACCTTTTGTTTCTAAAGAATTGTTTTATTTAACTTCATTTATTTATTTTTAATTTTGACCAGAGAGGGACAGAGTAAGAGAGAGAGAGAGAAAGCCACCAGGTCTGGGACTTGAACCAAGATTGGCCATGTGGGAGTCCAGTGCCCTTAACTACCACGCTGCCTGCCAGCTCCAAGAAAAACTTTATTAGATTTCAAATATGACTAAGACTATGATTGTCTTTCTGTGCTTGATTATTTTACTTAATATAATATTCTTCAATTCCATTTGTATATTGCGAATGATAACATTTATTTCTTTTTAAATGATGAATATCATTCCATTGTGTATATACACTACTTAAAAATTTTTTTTTGCTATAGTGTACATGTGCTCACTGGAGATGGAGTGGGAAGGAGAGAGAGAAAGCATCCTCCCAGGGAGAATGGCCATGCCACAATCCCTTCTCTTGCATTCTCCTTTTGGGATTTTAGGCATGCACACACATACACCTGGCATGTTTTTCAAGTTGCTGGGCCCAGGACCTGAACTGTACAGTTAGCCAGGTGGGATCCAGCTATCTTTTTTTTTTTAAAAAAAAAGAATTACTTTATTTAACTTGATTTATCCATTTATTTATTTTAATTTGATCAGAGCAAAAGAGAATGAGAGAGAGAAAGTGAGAAGGCAAGCTGCCAGGTCCTGGTCTTGAACCACAGTCAGCCATGTGGGAGTCCAACACCCTTAACCACCACACCACCTGCTGGCCCCATGGGATCCAGCTATCTTATTATTTTTTTTTTATGATCATTTATTTAATTAGGCTCTTGGCAAAAAATTTAGAACACCAATTTGTGAGGATAAACTCCATTTGTAAGGACAAACACAGATTGTAGGTAGCCCTGGAGCTGAGAAACAGCTTCGATTTTTGGTAAAATTTGTGAGTCCACAGCTTTCTGATCAACCTTGCGCTGCTCTGAAATCTTGCATTTCTCCTTCTCTGTGTGGAAGATCTCACCTCTCTGGTGTCTGCTTCCGCACTTTCGGATTTTTACTTTGCTAATATCAATTTTCGTGGAGGTGGCAATGACAAATTTCTAGTGTGTTCTATGCAATGGAACTTGATTGAGGACCAGTGGTCCAGTTATAAGTAGCAAGTCACTCTGCTTCTTCAGGAAAACCACTCCCTTGCCTCTGTGGCGTCCAGTGAGGATGATCAGAATGGTCCCAGGAGTGATGCTGGCTCGCCGCTCTCTCACATGCTGACTGAAGGGTTTTTTGCCGTGGCTCAACAGCTTTCAAGGCACATCTTCAGTAGGATAATACCTAGGCATTTTGCGCAGTTTAACGACCCGGGTACCACCATTCTTGTCTTCACCAACTGGTTTTGTGACAGTCGCAAGAACCTTCTCCTTCTTTTTGATCCTGGATTTAGTGGCCGAGTATTTCCTCTTTTCCCTGGAATATATGGCAGACCCAGAGCATCAGCAGATGCCTCGGACTAGGACAGGGTTTCATCCGCAATGGGGCTTCTCCTTCTTGGGCTTTTTAGCCTTGTGGTCACCCTTTTTAATCTTTCCCACTGGCATCAGCCTTCTTGGCTTCAGGTTTCTTCTCCTTAGTATCCTGCTTCGCGGTTTTTTCACCTGCCATCTTGAATAGTGGGAAAGAGCAGATCCGACTATTTTAACAACTGTGCTGGCCCTATCATTTGTTGATGTATGCTTAGAATGATTCTGTATCTTTGCTATTGTGAACAGTGTGCAATGTTCATGGGAGCTAAAATCTCTCTGTCAAACTGATTTAAAATCTTTTGCATATATACCCAATGGTGAAATTGCTGGATCTTACCATAGTTCTATGTTTAATATTTTTGAGGAATGAACCTCCAAAAAATTTCCATAATAGTTGAGCTAATCATATTCCCACCAATAGTGTATAAAGGTTCCCTTTACTCCACATCATCACCAATACTTGTTACCCTTTTTGGGGGGGAAATAGCCATTCTACAGAAATGAAGTATATTTCATTGCTATTTTGATTTGCATTTCCTTAATGGTAGGCTATGTTGTGTTTTTAAATATAGCTATTGTCCGTTTCCATGTTTTCTTTGAGAACTGTCTATCAAGTTCTTTGCTTATCTTCCTTCTTTCCTTCTTCTTTTTCTTTTCTTTCCTTTTTTTTTTAAATAAATACTGTCTAGTCCTTTTTAATTGCTGCCACTGAAACCAAATATTTCTAGCTGAGACTAAAAAAAGAAGCAAGAAAGGGCAGAAACAAGAGAAAAATTCTCAAATTAAGAAATAACTAAAGGGACCAGCAGTTAGCATAACGGCTATGTCGCTGGACTCCCACATAGTCGACCGCGGTTCATGTCCCGGACCCGGTGGCTTAAAACTCATGCTGGGCCCATGTGTGTGCGTGCCCAAGATCCCGTGAGCAGAATGGAGGAGAAGGGATTGTGGTGTAGCCATCCCCCCTGGGGGGTGATTTCTCGCTTTCTGTCTCTCTCTGTCTGGCGAGCGCACGAGCCCTATAGCGAAAACCTCTCCAAAAAAAAGAAAAAAAAAAAAGAAATAACTAAATCTCCTCCTCATTAGCATGCTTTTTAAATTTATTTTTTAACTTACATTTAATCACTGTATATCTTTACAGTGTACAACACGATTTTACCTTATCATCAACAGACTTTTCATTTTTGTGTCTATTAAATTTTTCCCCCTTCCTCTCACCACCTATTACCCACCCCTTATTACTCCCCTCTTCTACATTGTTTTAGTATCTACAGTTGGCCTCCCTGCTATTTTACCTTTTAGTCTTTCAGTTTCTGCTCTAGAGTGTAGACATTTGGTATATATTAAGCAGGACCATGCAATATCTGTCTTTCATAGTCTGGCTTACTTCACTTAGCATTAAATCTTCCATATTTGTCCACTTTATATCAAATGTCAGGGTCTCATTATTTGTTATGGCTCAGTAGTAGTCCATGGAGTACATGTGCCACATTTTCCCAATCCATTTATTTGTTCTTAGACATTTGCGTTGATTCCATGTCTTAACAATTGTGTATAATGCTGCAATAAGCATGGATGTGCAAGCATTTTTCTGTTTTCATTCAGATCGTTTGTTTTCTTGCTATTGAGTTTTTTTAGTTTTTTATATATTCTGGATATTAACTCGTCTGAATATTTTCTCCTGATCCATAGGTTGTCTTTGCACACTATTGTTCCATTTGCTGTGTAACTTTTTAGGTTGAAGTAATCTCAATTGTCTATTTTTGTCTGCACTTTTAGGGTCAAATTTATAAAATTATTGCTCATACCAATGTCATGGAACTTTTCCCTAATGTTGTCTTCTAGAAGTTGTACACTTTTTGGTCTTACATTTAAGTCTTTGATTCTTTTTTTTTTTTTTTTGGAGAGGTTTTCTTGCAATAGGGTGTGTGCGCTTGCCAGACAGACAGAGAGAGACAGAGAGACAGAAAGCGAGAAATCATCCCCCAGGGTGGATGGCCACGCCGCAATCTCTTCTCCTCCATTCTCCTCTCGGGATCTTCGGCATGCATGCACACGCGCCCGGTGTGAGTTTTAAGCCACCACGTTTGGGACACAAACCGCTGTTGACTACATGGGAGTCCAGCGACATAGCAATTACACTAACTGTTGGTCCCAAGTCTTTGATTCATTTTGAGTTAATTTTTGTATTGGTTTTATATAAGGGTTCAGAGCCAGCAGGTAGGTGGCTTACTGGGTAAGGTGTTGGACTCCCACATGGCTGACCATGGTTTGAGTCCCAGACCTGGTGATGTTCTCATTCTGTCTGTCTCTTTGTCTGTCTCTCTTTGGTGATCACATGTCTCCTGTAGCAAGTTTAAAATATTAATTAATTAGTTAATTAAATAAATATTACAGTTTTATCAACAGTATTTATTGAATAGATTATCCTTTTTCTGTTGGTATTCTTGGTGTCTTTGAAATGTAGTGCTTTTATTGTTCATGAGTTTAGAAGAGGACCCTACTTTTCAAATTTCCGATGATAGTTTTGTAGACAATCGATGTAAGTACTTTAAATGCTTTGTGGAATTCAACTGTGAAGCCATCAAAACCTGGAATTTCTTTTGATGGAAAACATTTTATCACTGCTTTAATCTCATTACTCATTTGATCTGTTTAGATTTTCTACTTTCTGATTCAGTCTTTGTAGGTTGTGTGTGGAGCCGAATATATCCATTTCTCTACATTTTCCAATTCATTGGCATATAATTGTTCATAGTAGTTTCTGGTGATCTTTTGTATTTCTGTGATACTAGTTTTAATGTCTCCTTTTTCATCTATGACTTTATTTATTGAGTCTTTTTTATTTTAACCTGGTGATAATAAGAATGTGTGTTCTGCAGCTCATAGGTGAATTGTTCTCTTGATGTCTATTAGATTCATTTGGTTTATAATGTAGTCTAACTCTGATGTCTGTTGGTTTTCTGTCTGAATGATCTATTGTTGAAAATGTGGGATTAAAGTTCTCAACTATGATTGTATTGGAGTCTCTCTCTCCTAGTAGCTCTAATAATAGTGGCTTTATATATTTGGGATGTAACTGTATTGGTGCATATATATTTACAATTGCTATATCCTATTGCTGAATTGGTCCCTTTATCATTGTATAATGATATAATTTGCCTCTTTTTACAATGTTTTACTTAAAATTGATTTTATTTGATATAAATAGTGCTATTCTTGCTGACTTTGTTCTTCTCTTCCTTTCTTGTTGTTTAGTGCTTGGGTAGTTTTTGTGATAAGATTTGATTTCTTTGTCTTTTTTATTTGTGTATCTACTCTACCTGTGAGTTTTATAAATGTTATTATTTACTTATTTTGCTTCCAGATGTAGGACTCCCTTAAGTGTTTCTTGTAAAGTCAGTTGAGTGGTGATAACTTCTGTCAATTTTTGCTTATCTTGAAAAGAACTCTGTGTTCTTCAATTCTGAAGAATAGTTTTGCTGGATATAGTATTCACAGCTTGCTGGTTTTTGTTTCTGCACATTGAATATATCATCACATTCTCTCATGGCCTGTAGTTTCTGCTAAGTAATCAACAGTAAGTCAAATGATAATCCTTTTTATATTACTCAATTCTTTCCTCTTGATGTTTTTCTAATTCTTTGGCTTTTAACATGTAATTATGGTGTACCTCAGTGAAGACCTACTGGGTTGAATCTGTTTGTGAACTTTGAACATCGTGTTTCCAGAAGTCTATATTTTTCCACAACCTGAGAAGTTTTCAGCAACTATTAACTAAGCATTCTGGCTTTTTATTTCTTTTCCTTTTAGAGCTTTCATAATGTAAATGTTTCACTTAATGATGTCCCATAAGTCCTTCATGCTTTTTCATTCATCTTTTTCCCTTTGGGTGACCTATATTCAGGTTAGAGAGTCTTTATTCTGCTTGATTTAGTCTGCTGTTGAAGCTCTCTATTTGTTCATTCATTGAATTCTTCAGTTCCATGATTTCTGTTAGGCATTTTTTAAAAAAATAATAACATCCTTCTTTATTACGTTTTTCATTAAATATTGTTCCTGATTTCATTGTATTATTTTTTACCTTACTGAGTTTTCTTAATATACTTATTTTGAATTATTTTTCATGCAATTCATAAATTTCTATTTCTTTTGGGTTAGTTACTAAAGAGTTACTGTGCTTTTTGGTGGTGTCATGTTTCTTTGCTTTTTCATGTTTCTTATGTCCCCCACTGACTTCTGTACTTCTGGTGGAACAATCACCTCTTCCAAACTTTACAGAGTGACTTTCAGATAAAAAGATTTTCACTACAGATGGGTCCTAATGTGCTAGTTAGGAGAGGGTTTGGTAGCTTTGGTCCTTAGGAGATGTAGTGATTCAGCCTCTGTGAGGCTCTTATTTAGGCACTGTGTAGTGTTGACTCTGGAACCTGGGTTAGTCAGAAACAGCAGTAACACCTAGACTGTATGAAGCCAACTACAGTGGCAGCAGGGACTCGAGAATGGCAGTGCTTCTGTTGCTTGGGTCCTGGGGTGAGGGTGGAGGGCCCAGGGAACAGCATTACAATATTCTTCACTCCCTGGGGAGTGTAAATGTCCTTGCAGCTCAGTCTTTTATTTTTCTTTTAAGAGAGGTTTTTGCTATAGGGCGCGTGTGCTGGCCAGATAGGCAGAGAGAGACAGAAAACAAGAAATCACTCCCCGGGGAGATGGCTACAATGCAATCCCTTCTCCTCCATTCTCCTCTCTGGATCTTGGGCATGCATACACATGTGCCTGGTATGAGTTTAAGCTGCCCAGTCCAAGACTCTAACTGGTGTCAACTATGTGGGAGTCCAGCGATGTACCTATTATGCCATCTGTTGGTCCCTGCTTCCTTAGAATATACAGTTACTCAATTTGGTGAAGGGAGCTCAGCTGTGTGGACTTCAGAAAGCTCTCTTCACTAAGTTGGGTGTCTGTGTGGACCACAGGGGTTCCCAGTGATAAGAATTTCAAGTGTCCAAGGTGGTGGGAAGGGCTCCTGGGGTCTTCTTACATACCCTTTCTCTGCAGGGAGGATTCCCTTCTGCTTCTGGGCTGATCTTTGCAGGGGAATGAGGAGATAGAAGTGAGGCATTTTCTTCCATTCTCCGTGTGCATCCTAAATTTCTGTGCTCTATGAAGTTTCTGTTAGTTCTCTGATATATTTTACACTCTTTAAGTTGTTTACATCAAAATATGGTTGTTTACTCTCTGTTTTGGCTATCTTGGTGGAGGGTATGAGCACTAATGACTTGCAGTTGTTCATCTTGCTACAATTTTTCAAGGCCATTATTCTATAACTTTTAATTGTTTTATTCAAGAGTTAACAGGTGTTTGGCAATTTCAGTTTTTGTATGTCTGATTGGATCTTTATTTTGGTATTTCTAAATGATAGCAGCTGATTAAAAATTTAGTAGTCTAAGTAGTCTAAAGATTTTACTACATTATCTACATTTGTTGTTGCTAATGAACATTTCTCTGTTCATCTACAGAAAGTATCATTCCTTTGTAGCTAATATGTCTTTTCTCTATGATAGCTTTAGAGCTTTTCTTCTTGACATTCTGTAATTTCACAACAAAGCACTTAAGTGTGTTTAATCTGAGGATTACTGTTAACTCTGGCAAATTCTCTGTATGATTTCTTCAAGTGTGATGTCTCTGACATTTTCATCACAAACCTTTAGGTTTACAGGAAGAATAAACATAGAGCTTGAGGTATTTGTGCATGTAAATCAAGGTAACTTATTTATTTTTAAAAGGTAGAGGAATGGAGTTGAATCATTGACTTTAATGATGAATGAACATGAAATGCTCTAGGATTAAAAGTTAATTTTCAGGGATCAGCAGTTGTTGTAATGGCTATGTCACTCCCATGTAGCCGACTACAGTTCAAGTCCTGGACCCGGTGGCTTAAACTCACGCCTGGCAGGTGTTCGTGCGTGCCCAAGATCTCAAGAGGAAAATGGAGGAGAAGGGATTGCGGCATGACCATCCCCCCTGGGGGGTGATTTCTCTCTTTTTGTCTCTCTGTCTGTCTCTGTCTTTCTGGCGAGTGCATATGCCCTATAGCAAAAAACTCTCAAAAAAAAAGTTAATTTTCATAGGAAAAAATAAAATAAATTTTTGTCATCCAGCTGTCTTAAACACAACATTTTATAAATAACTTCAAAAGGATGCTTTAAGAATTTCATCAAACTAGTAGGATTGTATTTTGGGTATAATGTTTTTAGCTTTCCTCTTCATTTAGCAAGGCTCTTCTAAATACATTCATACTTGATATTTTTTCTCTTTTAGGCAGATGCTTCATTGGTCTCTATATGTACAAAATTATTTTAATCAATAATGTCTAATTGTGAAGGCTTACTGTTTCAAAGTATTAGGATAGATTCCATTCGTTAGAAGTATTTCAAACAGCACAAATAATAAAAACATCTAATCCTGGGGCCAGCAGGTGGCATGGTGGTTAAGTTGCTGACTCACCATGGTTCAAGTTCTGGACCTGGCGACTTAGTTTCTCTTTTTCTCTCTCTTTCTCTGTACTATACCAAGTTAATAAAAATAATAAATTAAATAAATAATTATTTAAAAAATTGAATCTATAAAATAATTTAGAAATTAAAAAGCAAAATATAAATTTACAAAGTTTTGCTTCTGCAGAAGCTCCTGCAACATGGTGATATGAATAATACAAATCCAGCTACACTACCGATGGGCTCAGGCTGGCTGAGCACATAGTTTCAGGACTTTATCTTTGTCCTTCTGCCCTGCTAGCATTATACCTTCTTGTAACACATAGAAACAAAAATCTAATTTTCTTCAACTCCTTTCATTGGAATGAGGATGTTGGGTGAAGTTATTAACACACTTTTACCTTTACTCTTCATATTTTAAAAGACAGACCTAGTCAATATATACCCAATCATAGTTTTAATTTCATTCTAAAATGAACATATTTATAACTTCCCCCATAACTTACTTATTCGTAAACTGTTTTCAAATAATTCATGAACAAGTTTGTCAAAATCATAGGTTACTCTTGCTAGAGAATCAGGCTCAAAATTTGAACAAAATAACAGATCATTTTCATGCTCATCTTCACGTTTTAAAGTTCCTCCAAATGCCCAAGTAAATGCAAACACAAAAAGCTTTTGAAGCATTATTGTTAATTTATCAGGATTTTTCTCCAAAAACCATGTATTTCCATCCCTGGAGCAGATAGATAAGAAAAGAGAAAGGTAAAAATTCTTAGAAAGCAGTTCATAAATTTATTTCAATAACATATCAAAGTTTATTATTAAAAGTTATAAAAAAATTTACATAAAATTTTTACTTATTTTTTCATTTGATAACTCATACATTATTACTTTTATTTTAAAATTAAAATTGTTATTAACATAATTATACATATTTGTGGAGCTACAGAGTGATTTTTCAGTGTAAGAATACAATGTGTAATAATTAAATCAGTGATTAGCATACTCATCATGTCAATCATTTGTTTTTACTTTGAGTTGGGAACATTCATAATCATTTTTTAGTTGCTCTGAGACAGTGAGTTGTTGTTTACTATATTTTCCCTACTGTATTTTATAACACTAGAAATTTTCCTATTATTTCTCTTTTTTTTTTTTGGAGAGATTTTCGCTATAGGGCACGTGAGCTCGCCAGACAGACAGAGACATAGAGATAGAAAGCGAGAAATCACCCCCCGGGGGGATGGTCACGCTGCAATCCCTTCTCCTCCATTCTCCTCTCGGGATCTTGGGCACGCATGCACATGCGCCCTGTGTGAGTTTTAAGCCACCAGGTCCGGGACGTGAACCGCGGTCGACTACGTGGGAGTCCAGTGACATAGCCATTACGCTAATGACTGGTTCCCTATTTCTCTGTAATTTTATTTCTGTTAATCAATAGCCCCTTATTCCTGATACCACCATCCTTCCCAGCTTCTAAAAGACATTCTTCATCTCTCTCTGCTTCTATGAAGTCATTTTCCCCCAATATTTATATGTGAAATAAATCATGAGGTATTTCCCTATCTGTTCCTGGATTATTATACTTAACATAATGTCTTCTAGGCTCACCTGTTTAACTTTAAATGATGGGATCGCACCCTTTAAAGTGACTGAATGGTATTCGTGTGTATGCGTGTGTGTGTTTGTGTGTGACATTTTCTTTATCCATTCATCTGTTTAACATATCTTGGCTATTGTGAACAGTGCTACAATAAAGATTGGGGTGTGGGCCAGCAGGTGGCATAGTGGTTAAGGCACTGGACTCCCATGTGGTTGACCATGGTTTGAGTTCTGAACCTGATGACTTGCCCAGTGTGTATGCGTGCCCAAAATCCCAAGAGGAGAATGGAGAAGGGATTGCAGCATGGCCATCCTCTCGGGAATGGGGAGGATTTTTTGCTCTGTTTCTCTGTCACTCTTTGTCTCTCTGGTGAGCACACATGCCTTATAGCAAAAATTTCTCTAAAAATAAAAAAGATGGGGTGCATATATTCCTTAAAACATACTTATTTTCTTTCTTTTTTATATATACCTTGTAGTAGGATTGCTGGGTCATATGGGAGTTCAATTTTTAGCTTTCTGAGGCACTCCCATACTGTTTTCCATAATGGCTATATTAATTTACATGCCCACCAGCAGTATAAAAGAGTGCCCCTGTCTCTGTATCCTCATCAGCACTTGTTATTTTTGATAGCCATTCTAACTTGAGTGAGATCATTTCAATATACTTTTGATTTATGTTTTCCTAATGATTAGTGATGTTGATTATTTTTCCATGTTTGTTGGCTATTTGAATGTCTAAGAATTATTTAAAATTTTTTTATTATTATTTTTAATTTGCTATTGACATGTGCACTTGCCAGAGACAGAAAGTGAGTGAGAGAGAGAGTGAGTGAGAAAGCAAGTGCAGTCTGGGAGGTCTGGGACTTGAACTGTGGTCAGCCATGTGGGAGTCCAATGCATTAACCACCACACCACCTGCTGGCCCCTATTTTCATCTTTCAAGAACTATTTTTTCAGGTCATTTGCCCATTAATTTTCCTGCTGAGTTGAGTTCTTTGGATATTCTGGTTATTAATCCCTTGTCAGATGTATACCATTCAAGTATTTTCTTCCATTCTATGGGTTGTCTCTTCACTCTGTTGATTGTTTCCTTTGTTGTGCAGAAGCATTTTAGTTTGATATAATCCCGTATGTCTATTTTTGCTTTTGTTGCCTGTACTTTTGAGGTTTTTATTCCTGAACTCTTTGCCCTTATTGATGTCTCTGGAATGTTTTACCTAAGTTTTCTTCTAGTATCTTCATAGTTTCAGGTTTTATGTTTAAGTCTTTGATCCATTTGGAGTTGATTTTTGTATATCATGAGAGATATGCTCTAGTTTCATTCTTCTTCTGTGGCTATACAGTTTTCCCAATATCATTTACTAGAGAAACTGTCTTTTCTCCAATGAATTTTTAAATTGCTATGTTGTATTAACATAATTGTTATGTTATTTTTCAGTACAGGAATATAATGTGTAATGACTAAATCAGGGTAATTAGCATGACTGTCATCTCAGTCATTTGTAACATTATATGCACTAAGTTGTCATTTATCACATTCTTACCACTATATTTTATAAAACTAAGCATTATTCCTTTAATCTATGAGTTTGGGGCACCTTTGTTGAAAGTCAGTGGCTGTTTGAGTGGATTTATTTCTGTATATATACGTGGAACTCAGAGGATTCTAATACAGGTTGTTCTTTCACCAGCCTTTGATAAATGTTGATATATACACATAGTTAACTCTTAATTATCTGGTGAAGTTTAGGATTAATTATTCCTCTGCATAACAGAACTGAGTAGTGTCTCATCAGCTGTCTGGCACTAGTTTCTTTAACTATCAAGAGTAGCAGGGAAAACCAAACACTAGAGTTGTGCTGGGAGACACAGTGTGTGCTCTGAGAGAAAAACCAAGCAAGGGTACTCAGACTTCAAGAGGATCTAGCAATACATCAAACAGAAATCAGTTGCAGCTAATTTCTAAACCTCATCAGCAAGGTAAGCAAGTCCCAGGCTGTTTGCAATTTTTATTTCTATGACGAAAGTCTGCAATCATCATCCTTGGATATAAATCATCATGCTCTAGCACATGTTTTTCTCTAGATAGCATTAAAAAAAATTATTTATTTAGTATTATTTATTCATTCATTTATTTTAATTTGACCAGAGAGGGACAGAGAGAGAGAGCAAGAGCGAGAGCGAGAGCAAGAGCGAGAGCGAGAGCAAGAGCGAGAGCGAGAGCAAGAGCGAGAGCGAGAGCAAGAGCGAGAGAGAGAGAAGGAAAGGGAGAAAGGAAGCTGCCAGGTCCAGGACTTGGATCATGGTCGGCCATGTGGGAGTGTACAACACCTTAACCACAACGCCACCTGCTGGTCCCTCTAGATAGCATTTTTTAAAATGTGGAATTGTGGGTCAAGTATGATATGTATTTTATTTATTAAAGTCTATTAGATTTGTTTCCAAAAGTTTGTGGCAATAAAACTTCCCCCACCAAGGTGCAAGGATGCATATTAAGAATGCTATCTACAATGAGTCTTCATTTCCAAAAATATAGTCATGTACCACATAACAACACTTCAGCCAGTGATAGACCACATATATGACAGTTGTTCCATAGGCTTGTAATAGGCTGTACCATATAGCCTAGTGTGTAGTAGTCTATGGCTTCTAGGTTGTGTAAGGACAGCCTGTAATATTTACTCAACAACAAAATCGCTAACAACACATTTCTCAGAACGAACCCTGTTGTGACACATAACTATCTATCATTTAGGAATATATTAATAAATACAAAATCCAGGATAGCAGTAATTTCAGATGGTGGAATAGCATAATAGGTAGGAGAGTACACAGGATATAATAATAATATATAATATATAATAATAAATAATGGGTTGGCCTCATGGCCTAGTGATTAAGGGAGCCAGATATCATGGTCAACCATGTGGTTTGAATCCCAGCCCCTATGGCTTGAAAAACATACTGTGTATGTATGCCCCAACTCCCAACAGGATTGAGAAATGAAGAATGGAGTGTGGGGTGATTGCACCCTATTGGGGGTGCTTTCTTCTTATCCCTCTCTTTGTCTCTGTCTGGTGAGTACATACTCCCCTGGCAACTGAAAAATAATAATAGGCTTTTTTTTAGAACTGAGTAGTATGCATATGTATATTTGGGATATTGTTATTTTATATCTTATGCGTATTTTATAAATATTTCTGTGGCTATTAACAATTTAATAAAAATTAAACATAATTTATGGTATGTTGAAAATGGATCAGAAGAATTGGGGAGAATTAAGAAGATCAGAAATTTATTGTAACAGAATAGGCAAAAAGTTATGGAGGTTTGGGTTAGGATGCCATAAATAAGATAGAAAGGAGTGAATGGATTTGAAGACATAGCTGACAAGTAGTGGAAACCATATTTAGAATATTTTATTCAAAAGCAGATGTGACATGAATGTCTCATGAAAGCCTCAAAAGTGAATCTCCTGGGGCAAGCAGGTGGTGTAGGGATTAAGGTGCTGGACTCCCACATGACAAACCACAGTTTGACTCCCGGACCCTGTAGCTTGAAAATCATCCTGGCACATGTGCCCACAATCTCAGGAAGAGAAGGGATTGCACAGTGGCCAGGCACCCCACCCCCCACCCCAGGGGTGATTTCTCACTCTCACTCTATGATGAGCACATATGCCCTATGGCAAAAAACCTTACCCAAAAACACAACTCTCCTATCCTAACCAGGAGAAATGTGGATCTAACAACTTCCATATAATTAATAATTTCTTTACTTACCAGGTTTACTTACTTGGAATTATCACATTATTTCAATTTTATGAATGAGAAAAACCAAAGTTTAAAAATATTTAATAACTGGTTCAACATCTCACAGCTCATAGATAAATGACAGATTCATGAAATAAATTCATTCCTTTTACAAATTTGAATTTATTCTGTTTTTGAATAGGTACAGAGGCTGAACAAATATACCATATTATGCCTATTGTTTCAAAATTTAGCATAAAAATTTGGTGATGTGTATTAGCTATATAAAGGACTAAGATAGAAATAAATAAATTTAAGTGGATTTTGGTATTACAAAAATCACAGAAGTATTGGCTTATGGACAAGTAATCCTTTGTGTATTTGAGTGTTTGGCACCTAGTAGTACTTAAACATGTTTATTGAATAAATGTAACTGACCTCTTTTCTGTATTCTGGAATTTGACAGAAACTTCTGAAGATTTTGTTTCCTTAGTTGAAGTGTCACTCAAAACATGACCTTAGAAAGAAGAGAGTGTTTTCCCACAATTAGCAATAGACCTAAAATTTAGCAGGTTAACAAAGTTAATCTTTAACATTAGTTAGTTAGTAAGCTGTCACTAGAAAACATCTCTGTTACAGATACAGCATCTTAATAGTTATTGTATCAGACCAAAATAGGAGTTATTTTTTTTTTAAGGAAAAGAGGGACAGAGAATGTTCTTATAGCAATCTGAATTGATTCTTATTTATTTGAAGTGTAAAGCTGTATATTTCTGTTCTTCATCCTATTTTTTGGTAGGTTTGTTTTAAAATGTAAACCTTAAACTATGCAAGGGGCCAGCAGGCAGCATGGTGGTTAAGGGCATTGGATTCCCATATGGCTGACTGCAGTTTGAATCTCAGACCTGGTGGCTTGGTTTCTCACTTTCTCTCTCTCTCTCTCTCATTCCTCTCTGGTCAAATTATAAATAAATAAATAAATAAAGTTAAATATATAAACAAAAAAAAACTTCAAGGGACTACCTCCAAATAAAGTACACACTACAAATAACTTTAAGTAAATCATAATAAAATGAAGTATAAAAAAGTGGCAGGCCAACCATAGTGTGGTAGTTAAAGTGGCTGAATCCCACATGGCCAACTATGCAGCGTGGGTCTCAGAACCAGACACTTAAAAACACAGCAGGTGCAGAGGGTGAGAGATAGGGAGTCAAGAATGGGGTAAAAAGGAAAATACACAGGAAACAAGAAATGGAAAATTATTTGTTGACGATAACACATATGAGACTGAATTAGTAATAAATAGTCTTCCCCCCAGAAAAAGCCCAGGTCATGATGGATTTACTTCTGAATTCTTTAAAACCTTTAAAGAACAAACATCTATTCTATTCAAACTATTTCTAAAGCTCCAAAAGGAAGAAACCCTCCCAAATTCATTCTATGAAGCCTTCATTACCCACATTAAAAAAAGAAAGAAAGAAAGAAAGAAAGAAAGAAAACTACAGATCAATATCCCTGATAAATACAGATGCAAAAATTCTCAGCAAGATACTAGGAAATTGTATCCAATAACACATTAAGAAGATACACCACAACCAGGTTGGTTTTATTCTAGTGATGCAAGGGTGATTCAACATATACAGAACCATAAATGTAATATATCAAGTTAATAGAAAGAAAGATAAAAACCCCATGATCATATCAACTGATGCAGAAAAAGCATTTGATGAAAATACTTGTAGAAAACAGAGGAGAAACTCTTGAAGACCTAGGAGTAGGCAAAGATTTCTTAGACACCCAAAACAGAGGCAATAGTCCTGAAAATAGACAAATGTGATTACATCAGGTTAAAAAGCTTCTACATAGCAAAAGAAACAATTAAAGAGAAGAAACGACTCTCAATATGTGAAAATATATTTACAAACTACACCTTAGGTAAGGTACTGATAATCTGCTTGAGTTCCCTGTATATACTGGTTACCTGGGAAAACAAAAAATCCAATGAAAAGATGGGCCAATGAGTTGAACAGAAAACTCTCAAAGGAAGTCATGTGAACAGCCAAAAAGCATATGAAAAATACTCAGTATCCCTTATAATAAGGGATATGCAAATCAAAACCATAATGAGATATCACTTAATCTCAGACAGAATGGCTAAGATGAAAAAAAATAGAGAATGATAAGTGCTGACAGGGCTGTGGAGAAAAAGGAACTCTCCTTCACTGTTAGTGGGAATGTAATTAGTATAGCCAGTGTGGAGCACAATATGGAGATTCCTCAATAACCTACAACTGGAACTACCATACAATCCAGTAATTCCATTTCTGGGTATCTACCCAAGGGATAGAAATACACTTTGTCAGAAAAATGCTTGCACATCCATGTTTATTGCAGCATTATTCACAAATGCTAAAACACTACCCAAAAGTCTCAGAACAAACAAATGTGAAAAAAGTGTGGCACATATACACTACAGAATACTACTTAGTCATAAAAATCAGTAAGAACCTGACATTTGATCTAAACTGGATGAATATGGAAGATTTAATGCTGAATAAAGCAAGCCAGACTATGAAAGAGAAGCATTGTATGTCCCCACTTAATATATACCAAATGTCTACAATCTATGACAGAAACTTATAAGATTGGAGCATATAAAAACATGGAAATAAATAAATAAATAAATAAAGTTAAATAAAATAATTCTTTAAAAAAATTTAAAAATATAAAAACATGGAAAGCAACTGTAGATACTAGAGACAATGTGGGAGAATGGTGGACAACAGAGGGTGGGGTGGGAGAGAGGAAATCAAAGGGGAAAAAAAGACAAAACATTTAATGAACACAAAAATGGAAATTATCTGTTGATAATGTATATGATAATAACTTTGGCTGGAAAATATGTTCATGCTGGGGAAACTCATTTTGTATGCCATAAATATATGCAATGAATAAGAAAATTAAAATGTTAAACTAAAAATAGAAAGCTGATGCAGGCACCAGTAGGTGGCATGGTGGTTAAGACACCTGGATACCCACAGTACTGACCAGGGTTTGAGTCCCAGACTTGGTGGTTTGAAAATCATTCTGGGCGCCTGTATGCCTAGCCAAACCCCAGGAGGAGAATGGAGGAGAAGGGAGTGCAGCATGATTTCTCATTTTCTCTGTCTCCTCTCCAGCAAGTGCACATGTCTTATGGCAAAAAACTTAAAAAAAAAAAAAATTCTAATCTCATTCTTCCCTTCTTCTGGTCTTTGGAGCTCCCCACTGGCTAAACCCCACCAGCAGCTAGGGGCCCTAGAAACCTAGAGATCCTGTAATTTGTCCTTTAGCTGAGTCTGGAGAAGAAAATTCAGTCCCATACAAGTTTACAAGCCCTTTTCTCTTACTGAGCTTAAACATATTAAAGCTGACTTGCAGGGACCAGCAGTTAGCGTAATGGCTATGTCGCTGAACTCCCATGTAGTCAACTGCGGTTCGAGTCCCGGACCTGGTGGCTTAAACTGACGCCGGGCGCATGTGCATGCGTGCCCAAGATCCCGAGAGGAGAATGGAGGAGAAGGGATTGATAGCAAACATCTTTAAAAAAAAAAAAAAAGAAAGAAAGAAAAACTGACTCGCATAGTTGTTTTTCTAACAATCCTGATAAACATAGCTAGGTTTCAATGTGTTTCTCTGGCTTTTGAGTAGATGCTAAACAGGGACAATTCACAACCTGCAATTATAGGGTTAAAATGCGAAGCATTCTCAGCAGCACCACAGGATCCTGCTACTTGCTGAGGGCATTCAAGTTTGCTTAGGATTTTACTTACCCTCTAACAGTGCCTGAAAAAAATAGATAAAATGTAAAACGTTGTAAGGAAAACAAAAAACCTTTTTTTTTTTTTTAAGAGGTTTGTCATAGGGTGTGTGAGCTTGTAGGAGAGAGACAGAGACAGAGGGAAAGTGAGAAATCACCCTCCAGGGGGGATGTCTATGCCATAAACCCTTCCACTCTCCTGGAATCTT
>NW_006160045.1:9091280-9110732 GCF_000334495.1 Tupaia belangeri chinensis
TTGGGAAATCCCGAAATGTAACCCCTATGCCATCTGCAGACTCAAAACAAAGAACTTTTTTTTTTTTACACATTTTTTGTAGAGAAATTTTCGCTATTGGGCCCATGTGCTTACCAGAGAAACAGAGAGACAGGCAGAGAGAAAGCGAGAAATCACCCTCTGGTGACTGGCCAAGCCACAATCCTTCTCCTCCAGTCTCCCCTTGGGAGTTTGGGCACACACGCACCTACAGTGAATTTCCAGTCCAGGTCCAAGACTCAAACCATGGTTGGCCATGTGGGAGTCCAACACATAACCATAATGCCATCTGCTGGTCCCACGACAAAAAACTTTTAAGAAGACTATAAGATCTGTTGTTTGCACGTGTATATGTGTGTACGCATATATGCAATGTGCTCTATGTTGTATGTCCATATGGTAAAAGGCCTTAAGGAATTCCATTCAATTCGGCTTGTATGTAAGAGTGCTCATACAATTAGCTTAAAGCGTTTAACAAATGAAATGTTTTTCAAGTTCACATGACTTAAGTAAGTCTTTGACAAAAACACTGGCTTAAAATATGGCAAAAGAAAATGTGTAATGTATTTGTCTGTGGTTTTATTGTTCAGGCAACATATCTGTCTTCCTAGGGTTGGTTTAATAAAATAACTGGTATTTATGTGTTATGGGTCGTATGTTACATGGGGGATATCCAATGGAGAAATGGATTAATGATTAGCTTTTTTTAATATCTTGATTTTCACAGATAATAAAGGCATAATGTTTAAAAAAAAGGTTTTAGGTGTTGTAGATATTTACAAGTGAAGTTTTCAGATAATTGGGGATCTTAAGGTTGTGCTTAATCGAGTATTCATAAGATGTCTAAGTTATCTTTAAATAGTTAACAGGCTTTGATTAATATAAAGATTAAATATTTTTACTGTTTTTAAAATTTTTACAGGAATGAAACATTGGTCCCATTATTAAGATTGTCCCATTCTATTAATATATTGGGTGATAGTTTTTATTTGTTTATTTGTAAAATACATAGTGCTATAATAAATTGCAATTTACCTTAAGCTCTTTTTTTTTTTTTTCTTTTTTTTTTTCTTTTTTTGGAGAGATTTTTCACTGTAGGGCGCGTGCGCTCGCCAGACAGACAGAGAGAGACATAGAGACAGACAGCGATAAATCCCCCCCCGGGGGGATGGTCACACCGCAATCCCTTCTCCTCCATTCTCCTCTCGGGATCTTGGGCACGCACGCACACATGCCCGGTGTGAGTTTAAGCCACTGGGTCCGGGACACGAACCACGGTTGACTACGTGGGAGTCCAGCGACATAGCCATTACGCTAACTGCTGGTTCCCAACCTTAAGCTCTTTGATTTAACTTAAAAAGACAAAAAATCCTAATTGCCTGTGGTCATAGCCACCTGAGTCCTTCAGCGTAATCCTGAAGGCTGGTAATTTAACTTCTACGTGAGTCTAAGATCTGGGAAGTCCGACAGAGCCTCTTCCTTGGAGAAACTAATATTTTCCAATGTGGGAAGCCTGGGCAATGGAAAAAACAGTGGCCATCACTGGCATCCTCATTTCTCTCCGTGGGACCTTGTCCCCATGTGGAGCAGTTGGTCACTGGAGACAGGAATTCTGTGAGCTCCAAAGGGAGTCTGGGATTACTGAGTCTGGTAGCCTCTGAAATTGAGAATTGATGGGGCCAGAGACCCTAATGGCTTCCATTGGACATCTAGAAATTTCACTGGTCAAGCCTCAGGTAACCCTTAAGGTGACAAGAAGATGTTCTTTAAGATACTAATTTTTGTCTAGTTAATCAGAAGTTAAGGTTATATCCAAAATAAACTTATAAAAGAAGAGAAAAACAAGGAAAGGTAATAGTAAACAGAAAAGAGTAACATAAAAAGAAGGTTACAGCTATGAAGTGTGTTTTTGGTTTAATAGTAAACAGAAAAGAGTAACATAAAAAGGTTACAACTATGAAGTGTGTTTTTGGTTAAAAAAATAACTTAAAAAGAAAGGTTGTGGTATTGAAGGAATTGTATGGTAAAGTTTAAGAATTATTTCCTTTATTTATCATTATTATTATTTTTTAAAATTTGACCAAAGTGACACACAGGGCCATGCCACAATCCCTTCTCCTCCATTCTCCTCTTGGGATTTTGGGTATGCACACACATGTGCCTGAAGTGATTTTATTTTTAAACCACCAGGTTTAGGATTTGAACAGTGGTCAGTCATGTGCAAGTCCAACGCCTTTAACCACCATGCCACCTGCCAGCCCCTGTATGATAAGGTTTTGGTTTTAAGGTAAAATGGCTAGATTATCTGAAAAGAAAGGAAAGAAGGGACAAAAACTAAAGGTCTAAAGCATGTGGTTATACTGGAAAAGTCTAAGTGTTATGAAGTTAATAAAATTAAGGGTTTGTTCATAAATTTTCTAAAACTGTACTGATAGAATATCATTAGCTGTAAGTCTGGTTGTTGTCTTTAAATACTATGTTCAGTAAAAACAACTAAATTTGTCTGTTATGACTGTTTTCATTTCCAAGATTGCTTCCCATGGAAATGGCTTTACCAACTTCATAAATGAAGGTTTCTAATGGTTAAAGGACATTCATGATAGCATTCTAGAAAATTGTGCTGGATAGGTTATCTTCTCCTGTTGTACCATGTTGGTTGCCATGAGTTCCCATATTTGTGTGTGTGTGTGTGTATGTGTGTGTGTATGTATTTATTTATTTATTTAAATTTGACTAGAGAAGGACAGAGTGAGAAAGAGAGAGGGAAAATGAGAAAGCAAGCCACTAGGTCCAGGACTTGAACTGCGGTTGCCCATGTGGGAGTCTAGCATCCTTAACCACCAGCCAACCCATTGTGTTGTTTTGATAACATACATAATTATGATAAAATTAACTTTTATATTGACCAAATTCAAGATGAACTCAATAAAATATGTTTTGGGCCTCCTTGGAATTGGGGATGGCCAAACTGGCTTTCATTCCTCTTGGGACCTATAATAATAATTGTCTTTTTGGACTCTGTATATTAAGTTGGTTAACTGAATTTGTCTCTTCTTGTCTAGATGCTCTGAAACTTCACACATCTCTTCAAGTTATACCCACGGTGACCTTCTACTGGGGACCCCTAGATAGACCTCTGATGGAGGCTCTCTGACTGCTGCCCCTGTCAATGTCCTGTTCAGCAGAAAGCAGTCAGAGCGGTCTTCATCCGTTTTTCCGCTAATAGTAGCAAGGGGTACTTCTTTACAGGAGGGAATGCATTAGTGTTTAAACATTGCTCACAGGTAGATAGGGGAGGGGTTTCCCTTAAGAGTTATTGTAGTTCTGCTTTTTATGATTTGGTAAATATTCACTATGTCCCCACTACAAGTCTCAGAAGAATTGATCACTCCCTGACACTGGGCTAAAATCTGACTAAGGGCAATAGCTCATTCAGTCAGGAGACAGGAAAAGGGTAGGCCTAAAAACACTCCCTCATCTTATCTTCTACTGATGATACCCAGCTTTCTTCTGGATTTAGCCATTTTATGTCACCCCAGAGTTTTCTTACAATATCTACATTAGTATGGTGGATCCAAATTGGGTTTTAGAGAGAGTTGGGAGCCTGTGCTAATTTGCAATCCCATCAGGAACTAAATAGAGCCAGTATTTGAATGCAGACATTCTGACTCCAGAAACCATACCTTTATCTACAATACTACCTCCATCTTCTGAAACTTGACCTCACCTCACCTATCTTTTAGTACTTTCCATGCTTATGTCTTTGCCTGATTGCAGCTTACACCTAGAATTTTGAATATTTTCCCCACTATTTATAACTCTAAAATTAATGTCATAGTAATGATTTAGGTGAAATCATTTTTCCCTAATAGAAATCCTTTAAGAGTTCTTTACATGAATTTTTCTTTTAACCCTTCAACACTTGTGTACCATATTAACTTACTTTTATTCATATACACCTTTAGAAATGTTTTTTAGCTCGTTCCACATACATGTCTGCTGTTGGTCTAAATAGATTGAAATTTTCTGGTCTTTTCTTCCTTTTTTAATTGTCTTTTATAAAAGCGAATAGAAGGTGATAAATTGGCATTGATTAGCTAAGATATATCATTAATATTACATAGAGAAATAAACTTACTTTGTCCAAATCCTCCATGATTACTCATAAATTCAAAGAAAGCATCAAGAATTCTGCAGAGAGTTATGATGATGGTTAAGTCCTCTATAGGATATGGCTGGGATTTCTGATGCTTCTTTATAAATTGTAGTCCATGTTTGACACTTTTATTAATCATGAATCTAAGACAATTCACTCCTGACTGATTCATAATTTTTGAAGTTTTTGAAAGCCATGACTTAACATAAGGCTCCCATCCCAGATCAACTGGATCCTAATGATAAAAAAAAGCACAAGATAATTTTATATAAATAAATAAAAAATACTGTGTGTCTTATTTCCTTATTATGTCACTACTGATTCCTGCCAAATACAGATGAGAATTGTCATTCATTAAGGGGGAAATGATCAAAAACAGCATAGAGAACCATTCTTTGGAATAACTTGTGATTTTTATCATTTACAAGAAAACAAGCAACCGGGGACTTATGTGTAGAGAGGAGTGCAGAGGCCATGTGTATATGGTGAGGGGAACTGCTTACCTAGATGTCAGCCCTGCATTTATCTGCATTCACATTCAGTTAAGTAGATTAGAATATAGAATAATCATAACTAACAGTTCATTTCATGTACCGCAAACACGTATTATTTGTTGTGTCTTCTACTCCCTCACGTGGTAATGTGTTTCCCAAGGTCTATGAGTTATGGAGGTGGTATGGAAAGGCTACGGGGCCATTTCTTTCCTCTACTAGAAAAATAATCCACATTCATATCAGTAGCCTAACCTGTCTATTGAAAGCACTACTTACTTACAGTTGTGGACAATACTAACACTCTAATGATTAAGAGTAGTGTTAGTAACAGCAGTAATTGCCTTCATATTCAATTCTGGATTATGAGGCTTTATCGGGGTACAAAAGTTCTGAACTAATGGGGCCACTCTGCCTGATCCCAGGGGTAAAAATAAAATAAAGATTAAAATACTGTAGGCAATGACTACTTTTCTAAGTTACACATTTTCTTTGTTAAGACATTTGTTTTTGAAAACTTACCATATAGACCATTGCACATCGGCTGATGGTAGCAGGACTGGCCTGAGAAAGACTGTCCACTTCAAAAATCACTCTTATTTTATTAGTTAAAGCTATTCTCTCGCTGTTTGCTAGGCAGAGTGTTCTAGTGTCATCGAGCACAGAGTTTAGATTTTCTACCCATAAGGTGTCCACTGGACCATCTAAGACAATCCACTGCCAGTCAAAATCTGGAGAGAAAAATATTTTTAATTAACCAGAGAGATTGTGGCATGGCCATCCCCCCTCTGGGGAGATTTCTCACTTTCTCTCTCTCTCTTTCTCTCTCTGGTGAGCACACATGCTTCATAGCAAAACTTAAAAGTCAAAATCAAACAAAAAAACACTAATCAAAAATATATTTAGAGCTGGTCCCATAACATTGTGGTTAAGGGTGCCAGATTCCACATAGTTGACTGTGGTTCAAATTCTGGCCCAAGTGACATGAAAAACGTACCAGGTGCAGGGACCAGCAGTTGGTGTAATGGCTATGTCACTGGCCTCTCATGTAGTTGACTGCAGTTCAAGTCCCGGACCTGGTGGTTTAAACTCACGCCAAGCGCATGTGCGTGTGTGCTTAAGATCCTGAGAAGAGAATGGAGGAGAAGGGATTGCGTCGTGGCCATCCCCCCTGGGGGGAGTGATTTCTCACTTTCTGTCTCTGTCTCTCTCTCTTTCTGGTGAGTGCACGCGCCCTATAGCAAAAACCTCTCCAAAAGAAAAGAAAAGAAAAGAAACATACCAGGTGCACATGTATGTGTGCTCCAAATCTCAATAGGATGGAAGAATGGAGAAGGGATTATGGAATGCTATATGCCTACACACCACTGGGAGCTCTTCTTTCTGTTTCTCTTTAGCGAGTACACACACCCTCTGTATTTTAAAGATATAAATACAGTGCATACTGGTTCCATTTTGTCTTCTATATTAAGTGATCATTTTTACTGAATGTAACAATACTTACTATGACTTTCTGTAGTTGTAACATCTTTCTCTATCTCTTCAAAAACATTATCATCCATATCAGTTGTATCGGAGGCATCAAGTTTGAAAACCTAAAATATATTCAATAATGCTTAAATTTTTATTCGATGACACTTTCCAATCCCAGTTGTCTATATATAAAAATGCTTCCTTCAGTGAAAAAAAATAAATATGAAAGGCAGGAGGTTCTGCAGCCAAAAAAATAAGCATAGAAGCAGCATGGGCTAAAGTAACTGACACGGTACTATACCTTCTTTTTCTTTAGAAAATTACTTTAGTTTTTCTTTTTCATCTGAAAAGATAGTCATGCTTGATGTGTAACATTCAAATAATAGAGTGAAGTGCAAAGAAGAAAGTAAAAGTACTCTGAATTTCTGCCACTTACGCTCATCTACCATTGACATTTTGGTGCATAGTTTCCAATAAAGTGCATTTTATTCACTTTTCTACTAAAGCATGTTTTACCTTATTAATTGGTAGTGCCGGGATCACCAGATCATTTTCTATTTAGGCTTAACTTAGTTCGTGTTCCTTTAAGAGCAAGTATCTTTAACTTCAGCCTATCATTTATTGACAATTTAAAAACTTAATAAGTTGTTATTATTATTATTATTATTATTTTTTGTAGAGGTTTTCACTATAGGGCGCATGCGCTCGCCAGACAGACAGAGAGAGAAAGACAGAAAGCGAGAAATCACCCCACCGGGAGGATGGCCACGCCATAATCCCTTCTCCTCCATTCTCCTCTCGGGATCTTGGGCACACACGCACACGCGCCCGGCGTGAGTTTTAAGCCACCGGGTCCGGGACACGAACCGTGGTCGACTACGTTGGAGTCCAGCGACATGGCCATTACGCTAACTGCTGGTCCCAAACTTAATAAGTTATTTTTTAAGACAGGGTCTTGCTATGTCATGATCCTCCTGCCTCAGCCTCCTGAGTACATTGGGACTGTAGATGGGCACCACCATCCTCAGCTTTTCAGCACCATTGACGTTGTGGTGCACGGTTACCTAGGCTTTTCTTGATATCTGTTCTCAAGTGTTAAAGTACATTAAGAATTACCTGTAGTTTGTTAAACTGTGTATTCTAACACCTCATCCTTGGAGATTCTGATAGAATAGATTTGGGATGAAGCCCAGAAGTTTCCATTTTTGATATGCATCCCTGTTGAATCTTTTTAAACTTATATATAATAATTGTATATATTTGTGAGAATACAATGTGATTTTTTTCAGCACAAGAATACAACATGTTATGATTAAATTGGGGTAGTTAGTATACTGATTATCTCAACTATTGGTTATTACTTTGTGTTAAGAATATCCAAACTTTTCTTTATAGTTACCCTGAGATATACAGTAAGTTATTACTTTATTTTCTCTATTATATTTTGCACCACTAGAAGTTATTCCTCTTACCTATATGTAATTTTTTTTTTTGAGAGGTTTTTGCTACAGGGAGTGTGTGCTCACCAGAGAGACAGAGACAGAGAGAGACAGAGAGACACAAAGTGAGAAATCATCCCCCGGGGGAATGGCCATGCTGCAATCCCTTCTCTTCCATTCTCCTCTTGGGGTCTTGAGCATGCACGCACACATGCCCGGCGTCAGTTTAAGCCACCGGGTCCAGGAATTAAACCGTGGTCAACTACATGGGATTTCAGTCATATAGCCATTATGCTAACTGCTGGTCCCCCTATGTGTAATTTTGTTTCCTTAATCATCAGTCTTTATCCCCTGTCCATCCCCTCCCTGCTGTCATCTTTCCCAGCCTCCAGTAATCATTCTTCATCTCTCTATTTCTATGTTGTTGTTGTTGTTTTTTCAATTTTCATATATGAGGGAGAACTCTCTTTCTGTGCCTGGCTTATTCACTCAATATAACGTCCTCCAGGTTCACTCATTTAACATCAAATGGAGTTCATTCTTTTCAATGGTTGAGTACTCCACTGTGTGTGTGTGTTTTCTTTATTCATCAGTTGATAGACACATAGGTTGATTCTATATCTTGAATATTGTGAATAGTGTTGTAATAAACACTGGGGTGTAGATATATATAAAACATACTGATTTCCATTCCTTTGGATGTATGCCTAGTAGTTCGACTGCTGGAGCACATGAGAGTTTGTTTTTAGTTTATTTTCTGAATAAAATATGTACAGCACATTTGATAAATTATTAACTATTTTTTAGTACAGAAAAAATTCTCATATCAATATAAAAATATCAATAACATGATAACATTTTTATTTTCTTAGTTTAAATTACTAGGAGTGCATTTATAACTCAAAAGTAATATCTAGTTAAAAATCTCAATATATATTCTTAAAGTTGTTCCTAGATGCATATATTATAAATTTCTACTTCATAATCTGTTAAATGTGGAGTATTATTTTCCTTTTTAAGTCTTTGCTAATTTGTTTTAAATATCAGCTTTTGATTAAGACATTTTAGCTAAGAAATTTACCAGTAATCTCTACTTAATATTAATGAAATATAATGTTTCAAAAATATTTTCCATTCATATTTATTCTTTCTTAAATTTTGTATAAAATACTTTATTCACTTTTCTACTAAAGCATTTTTTACCTTATCAATTTGTAAGGTATATATATGTGTGCATGTGCGTGTGTGTATATGTGTGTAGGTGGTGTTGGAATCACTAAGTCATTCTCCATTTAGACTTAATTCACTTTGTGTTCCTTTAAGAGCAAAAATCTCTAACTTCATTCTATCACTTATTAACTATTTAAAAACTCAATTAAAAAAACTGACTTTTTAAAGACAAGGCCTCATAAAATCATCATTCTCCTGCCCCAGCCTCCTGAGTAGCTGGAACTATAGATGTGTACCACCATCTTGGCTTTTCAGACAGGATATCACTACGCTGCCCAGGCTGGCCTCACTCTCTTCATCCTCCTGCCTTGGCCTACCAAAGAGCTGGGATTATAGGCATGTGCCACTGAACCTGGCTTTTAGGGTAGGCAGGAAATCAATCAAACACAGCCCCCCCCCCCATGTGGCCTTAGCCTATGGAGCAGTAGTGTCTTATTTGTGTGACACTGTGGCTAGGTCTCTTTTAAAATAACTTAATGATTTTTCTGTATTTTTAACTGTTCATGATATTTTAAATTTTTGCTTTTATACTAATAGATATCTATGATGTCTTAATATTAGTCTTTGCATAAACAATTTAATAATTCACATTAGTCAAATAAAAATACTCATTCCATAGTAAACTTACATTAGATAAATCTGAGATTCCTGACTTTGGTTCAACATCAATATCTTTCCTTGAATATCTTGTAGTGTTGAAATACACATAACTTCGAATCGTTGATGGTAATAACCCATCAGTCCATTCCATTGTATTAGGGTCCAGGTATCCATATAGTTCACCAAGAGTGATACACTTGGGATTTAAAATACAAATATCTACTTTTCCTTTTCTTCCTGGAATCTGGGAAAAATCCAATGTGGTTTTAAAAAACCTAATTATAGAACAAGTCTCATCAGAAAGCAAGAGGCCCAAAGGTATGGGATGATATAAAGTGCTAAAAGAAAAATCAACCAAGAATTATATGTTCAGCAAAACCATCCTTCAAAAGTGAGGGAGAAACTAAGACATTTTCAGATAAACAAAAAATAGTTTGTCTCTAGATCTGCCTTACAGGAAATGCTAGAGGGATGAATAAAAGGATAAATGCTCTATGCTGAAAACAAAGGCTACTAGTAACTCAAAGCCATATAAAAAAAATTAAAGATCTCTGATTCAGGTAAACATATAAATAAAAATAAAATCTAGTATTATTGGATTTTTGGTTTGTAACTCCACTTTTTATTCTATGTCATTTCAAAGACAACTATAATGATACATCTATATTAATAGGCAAACAAAGTAAAAAGACATAATTTGTGTTAATAACAATATAAAGCAGGGGGCAGAACTGGATAGGAACAGTATTAATGTATGCTACTGAAGCTAAGTTGGTATCAATTCAAACTAGATTGGTATTTATTTAGGATGCTAAATTAGTTGGCTTGGGCTGCCATACCAAAATACCACAGAGTAGGTACTTAAAAGAAATGTGGGACCAGCAGGTGGTGGTTAAGGTGCTGGGCTTTCACAAGGTCAGCTGCTCTGGTTCATGTCTTTCCTGCAATTTGAAACTCAGTGCTGGGTGTGTGTGCATGCATGTCTTTGGTTATGTTAATTAAATAGCACTGGTCATGAGGAGGGCCACAATGCATGTCCAACATCCAGAGAGGAGAACAGAGAAGGAATTGTGGTGTGGCCATCACCCCTGAGTGGTGATTTCTTGCTTTCTATCTTTCTCTGTCTTTCTGCTGAGTTACATGCCCTATAGCAAAAATCTCTTTAAAGAACAAAGCAAAACAAAACAACAGAAATATATTTTATCACAGTTTTAGAAACTAGAAGCCTAAGATTAAAGTCAATAAGTTTGATTTCTCCCAAGGCCTCTGTCCTTGGTTTATAGATAATTGTTTTTGAAACTGAACAGGGACTCCCTAAAAAGGTCTGGGCCCTCAATTTTCCCTTTTATTAAAAAAAAATGCAATTCTTCTCCAAGCTGAGAAATTAATAAGGACTGAACTAAAAGTATCTTTCTAAGAGGGCTTGGAATGCAAATTTCATTTAAATTTTAATGGTCCAAAGTAAGGGTTAAGACTTCAGACTTTGGTTATGTTAATTAAATAGCACTGGTCATGAAGAAGGGCCTCATGTTTCTAAATCCCTACTTACAGGACAAATGAGTTTTTGGGTTATTTTGGGTTTTAGTTTGCTATAGGCATCTATGCTTGCTGGAGAGATACATAGAAAGGAAAAGTGAGAGGCCCCAGAATATATGAAGCAAACACTGATAGAATTGAAGGAAGAGAAGAATGGATAGTTGTACATTAGTGACTGGAAACCTTAATTCTCCATTTTTGGGATCAGCAGATGGCATAATGGTTACATTGCTGGACTCCCACTGTAGCTGACCTAAGTTAAGGTCCTAAGGTCAACTACGGACCTGATGGCTTAACACTCACACTGGGTGTGTGCGTGCATGCCCCAAATCCTGATAAGAGAATGGAGGAGAAGGAATTGCAGTGTGGCCATCCTCACTGGGGCTAATTTCTCATTTTCTGTCTTCTGTCTCTCCGATGCGCCCTTGCGGCCTATAGCAAAACTCTGTCTAAAAGAAAAAAATACTGCACTTTCAATAATTTATAGAACATCCAGATAAAAGATCAATAAAGAAACAAGAGACTTGAGTAGCAATATAAACCAACTAGACCTAACAAACATTTTCAGAGCACTACACTCAATAATAGTAGAATACACATTCTAAAATTTAAAGTACACATAGGACATTTTCCAGGACAGACTACATTTTAGGCCATCAAGCTACTCTGAGTACATTTGAAAAAACTGAAATCATACTGAGAGTAGGCTGCATACACTGAGCTCTTCTCCCCTCTCTCTCTTTACCCTGTCTCCCTGGAACCCAGATGCTGATCTTCTGGGCCTTATAAATATCTTGTTGTGATTATTCCCTTTCCTCATGGAATCAGCTTACAGCTAGGGCCATTCCTGAGGTATGTATCCCTCTTCCATGTCAATATTCCCAGATTAGAGGCACTAAATTCATTAGAGGCACAAGCTCTGGCAACTCTGCTAATCAATAACTTCACCATTGTCATCCTCAATGTATGTAGAAACCAGATTCTTGCCTTATAGAGAGTCTGTGCTTATCTCATAGGTGATATGTGTACTCTTTGATCTTTAGCATATGTAATACAAGTTTATGTCCATGGCATCATGGACCATTCTCCTCCAGCCATCATTGAAACTTCTCTAGTAAGTAACCTGAGTATGTTCTGAACCTGAGTATGTTTTTTGGAATTGGTAAACATTACAGGCAACCTCTCTCAGATTTGGGACTCTCCCCTTACACATACAAAATATCTTCTTTAACTACAATGGAATGAAACTAGAAATCAAAAACAGAAGAAAAAATTGCAAATATGTGAAAATTAAACAATACACTTTTAAACAACCCACTAAAGAATAAACAATGAGGGAATCTAGAAAATACTTTGAGGAAAATACAATATATCAAAACTTGTGGGATATAGCAAAAGCAGCACAAAGAAGAAACTGTTGTACATATCCACGTTAAAAAAGAAAGAAAGAAATTAGCAATCAAACTTTGCATGTTAAGGAACTAGAAAAAGAAAACTAAATATAAATCAAGCAAGAGGAGGAAATAATAACTAGAGCAGAGATGAACAAAATAGAGAAAAAAACAGCATCAATAATATCAAAAGAGTTTATTTGAAAGAGCAACAAAAATCAACAAACTTTCAGTTAGACTAAGAATAGAAGAGAGGAAAAGCAACTAACATCAGAAATCAAAGTGTAGAATTACCACCGCCTTACAAAAACTAAAAGGCTTACAAAAGAACAGTATAAACAATTTTTACACCAACGAATTATATAATCTAGATGAATTGAACAAATTTCTAGACATACATGGATTGCTAAAATCGACTCAAGAAAATATAGAATATTTCAATAGATGTATAACAAATAATTTGAATCAGAAATCAAAAACCTCTAACAAAGAAAAGTCTAAGCCCAGATAATAGACTTATCTTACCAAACATTTAAGAGAGAATTAACATCCATCCTACTAAAAGTCATGCAAAAAGAAGGAAATACTTTCTAACACATCCTATGAGGCCAACATTATGCTGACACTATACCTGAACAAAGATACAGGTAAAATATCTCTAATTCAAAATTCTGAAATCCAAAACTTTGAGCACTAACAGGATGCCACAGTAGATAGTTCCACATCTGATCTCATAGTCAAAATACTAAAATACAAAAGTACAAAATTTATCTTCAGGCTGTGTGTATTAGGTGTATATTAAGCATAAATAAATTTAGTGTTAGAATTTGATTTCATCTCCAAGATATCTCATTATGCATATGCAAATATTCCAAAGTCTGAAAAAATTCTGAACACTTCTGGTCTTAAGCATTTTGAATAAAGGATATTCAACATATATAAAAGCAAAGAGACAGAAAACTACTAATCAATATCCCTTATTAATGGAGATACAAAAATTCTTGAAAAAGTGCTAACAAACTGAATCAAGTTTTTGTTTGTTTGTTTAAGAGGCTTTTGCTATAGGGCACGTGCAGTCACCAGAGAGACAGAAAAAAAATGGAGAAACAAAAAGCAAGAAATCACCCTCCATGGGGGGATGGCCATGTAAGCCCTTCTCCATTCTCCTCTCAGGACTTTGGGTATGCATGCACACATGCCTGGGATGAGTTTCAAGCCTCTGAGTCCAGGACTCGAACCGTGATCAGCCATGTGGGAGTCCATTATGCCATCTGCTGGTCCTTCAAGAAGCATATATAAAGGATTAAAAACCATGACCAAGTGAGATTCATCCCAGTAATATAACAGCAGTTTTATATGAGAAAATCAGTCAATGTAATACACCACAAAAACAGAACGAGAGAAACCATGTGCCTGTATCAAGACTCAGAGATGATATTTGATAAAATTTCATACCCCTTCATGATAAATACTTAGAAAATTAGAAATGAGAAAGAACCTCCTTAACATGAAGAAGTATTTATGAAAAGCCTATAGCTAACATCACACTTAATGGTGAGAGAGAGGTTGAAAGCATTCTGCCTAAAATTAGGAACAAGACAAGGATCTAGTATTTCTCTATCTCTTTTTAATTTAAAGTTGTTTTTTTTTTATATATATTTTGGCTATAGAGCACATGTGCTTGTCAAAGAGACAGAGATGAAAGCGAGAAATCACCCCCTGGGGGGATGGCCACGCCATAATCCCTTTCCCTCCATTTTTCTCTGGAGATTTTGGGCATGAACACATATGTACCTGGCATGAGTTTTAAGTTGCTAGGTCCAGGACTTGAACCGTAGTTGATTATGTGGGAGTCTAGCAAAGTAACCCTTATGCCATCTGCTGGTCTCACGATCCTGTATTTCACCACTACTATTAAACATTGTACTAGGGAGGTCCTAGCCAGGCAATTAGGCAAGAAAGAAAATGAAAGGCAGCCAAATTGTAAAGAAGTAAAATTATCTCTATTTGCATATGAGATGATTCTACATATAGAAAAGCCCAAAGAATATACAAAATAACTACTAGATTTAATAAATAAATCAGCAAAACTGTGGGTGTATAAGATCAACATAAAAAGAAAAGTCACTTGTGCATCTATATAGTACCAGTGAACAATCCAAAAATGAAGTTGAAAAAACAATGTCATTTATAACAGTATCCAAAGAATAAAATGCCAAGAAATAAGTTTAATAATAAGAGAAAGATGTGTATATTGAAAACTACAAAGTATTGCTGAAAGAGATCAAAGATATAAAAATGGAAATTTATCTTGTATTCATTGATTGGAAAACTTAATATTGTTAAAATGTAATGTTCCCAAAGTCATCTATAGATTCAATGCAATAGCTATCAAAATTCCAATGATCTTTTATGCATAAATGGAGAATGTCAAGTCTCATATTAAAATGGAGCTACAAGTGGCCTCAAATACCCAAAATAGTATTCAAAAAGAAAAACAAGGATGCTCAATTCTCACTTCCCAATCTCAAACTTACTAAATATAAAAGCTACAACTCTAAAATGTTTAGAAAAAAATATAGGAATAAACATTCATGACCATGGATTTGTCAATGGATTCTTAGATTTGGCACCCAAAGTACAAACAACAAAAGAAAAAAATACGTTTTATGAAATTGATGACTTTTGAGCATCAAAGGATATAATTCACAAATTACAGAATAGGAGAAAATATTTTCAAATTATGTATCTGATAAGTATTTTGTATCCATTTATATAAAAAAACCCTCATAACAAAAAGATCTAATTTTAAGATGGACAAGGGACACAAATAGGTCTTTAAAAAAGATAAAAATATCAATAAACTTGTGAAAGGATATTCAACCTCTCTAGGTCATTAAGGAAATGCAAATCAAAACCATGATGAGATAATGCATCATATTCACTAGAACAGAAAAAAAAATTACCATTGCAAATGGTAATTTAAAATGGTATATTGCTGTGAAGAATGGTTTGATAGCTCCTCAAGAAATTAAACATAGAAATATGTCTCTGGGTCAGTCCCACAGCCTAGTAGTTAAGAGAAATGAATTCCACACAGCCAACTACAATTTGAATCCCAGACCCACCAGCTTTAAAAACATGCTATGCACAGGGACCAGCAGATGGTGTAATGGTTACATCACTGGACTCCCATGTAGTAGACTGCAGTTTGAGTCCTGGACCTGGTGGCTTAAATCTCCTGCTGGGATCATGTGCATACATGTGCAAAATACTGAGAGGAGAATGGAGAAGGGATTGCAGCATGGCCATCCCCTCTGAGGAGTGATTTCTTCCTTTCTGTCTCTCAGTCTCTCTGGCAAGTGCATGTGCTCAATAACAAAAATCTCTCTCAAAACAAAACAACAACAAAAAACATGCTATGCACATGTGCACATGTGCCCTGAATCTCAATAGGATGAGGAAGAATGGACTGCGGCAACACCCCCCCACCCCGAGGGTTGCTTTTTTCCTCTCTCACTGTCTTTCTGGTATGCACAGGTGCCTTCTGGCCATTTTAAAAAAAATTACACAATTCTACACATGTGTCTATATCCAAGAGAAGTGAAAACATATGTCTACCCTAACACTTCTATGCAAATGTTTTTAACAGTAATATTCATTATATCCAAAGGGTGGACAAAAACCCAAATATTCATCAAAGGATGAACATATTGTTATAAATAAACATTTTGTACAATTAAATATTACTTAGCCATAAAATGAAATGAAGTACTGATACATGCTACCATTTGGATGAACTTCAAAGACATAATGCTAAGTGAAAGAAACCACACACAAGGTCACATACGATTCCTTTTAAACAAAATACACAAAATAGGCAAATCTACAGAAACAAAAAGTCAATTAATAATTGCCAATAAATGGAGAGAAGGAGAATGGGAAGTTAATTCTCAATGAGAAAGAGGTGTTTTCCTTTGATGTAAAAAAAGTTTTAAAAAGGGAGAAGTCATGATTCACAACACTGAGAATGCACCAAATGTCATTGAATTACATACTTTAAAATGGTTAATTATATGTTATGTGAATTTCACCTGGGAGTACATAGGTGAAGGTGAAATTACTTTAGTTCCCATCAATCTCTCTCCTGGGTATAATAGTTTTAAAAGATAAATACACATCTAAGGGGATACAGCAAAAATAGTAGGGTTCCAATGATGCAGAGTAAAAAGAAGTGATCAGAAAATAATCCTAATGTGGCCAGGCTGCAATCCCTTCTCCTTTTAGGATTTTGGGCATGCATACAAACATACTTGGCATGTTTGTCTGGTTACCAGGTCTGGGACTCAATGCAGCTAGCCATATGGAATCAAGTTACCTTAACCATCACACCACTGACTGGTCCACAGTTGTATTTTTAAAAAAACTGAAAATTGATAACTAGTAAACATGACCGAATTGCTGAATAAATTATAGTGTAGTCATATATATAGAATACAGTCAATGGAATGATACTTGTGAGAAGTTTTTTTTTTCTTCTTATTTATCATTATTGTTATTTTTAATTTTACCAGATCAAGACAGAGAGAGAGAGAAAGCAAGAAAGCAAGCTGCCAAGTCCAGGACTTGAACTGTGGTCAGCCACTTGAGAGTCCAGCTCCTTTAAACACTATATCACTTGCCGGCCCCACTTTTATTTTTATTTTTATTTATGTATGTATGCATGTATGGGATGGCCATGCTGCAATCCCTTCTCCTCCATTCTCCTCTAGGGATCTTGGGCATGCATGCACACACGCCCAGCGTGAGTTTAAGTCACCGGGTCCGGGACTCGCACTGCGGTCGACTATGTGGGAGTACAACGACACAGTCATTTCGCTAACTGCTGGTCTCCCAGCCCCACTTATGAGAAGTTTTAATGAACTGGGGTAAACTCTCAGCATAGGATATTAGGTGAAAATGGCCAAAATAGGAAAATTGAAAAAATTTCTACATAGCACTATCACAATAATTTAAAGAATATATTAGTGCAGAGAAAATAAAGGAAATACTGCAAAATGTTTTTGGTCATTCTTTCTGGATGACTATTTCTGTATATATTTTTTATTTTCTAAATTTCTCACAATTGTACATACTACTTTTGCACTTTAAAAAAATCTTTAATACAGCAAATAACTGTCAATAGGGTTGTTGTGAGAAGTAAATGTGATAATTCAAGCAAAAAGTATTTTGGCTAGAACTTGGCCATATTTAGTACTCCAAAAATATTACTTGTTATTATTGTGATAATTCACCTCTTACTATAATTGCTTAAGAGCTAACTGAGAAGAGTTTAGGTAGAGAAAAAGGCAAAGAGTTATATACTACTGAATGAATAATTTTGAAGCAAGATATTTTATGATAATTGAAAAAAATTTCACTCAACTGAGAACCTGACTTTTTAAGACTTTGGAATACTTTATCAATAAGGAATGTTTAAATAACACAACTGGAATACACAGTGTTTATTGGAGTCTAACTTTACATTGAATAAAAATATATCATGATGAAGTAGGAGCTATTATAGGACTTCAAGGACAAGTTAACACTAGTAAATCTATCAATATACATTATTATACTAGTCAGTTAAAATATTTTAAAATGCTGAAAATTTAATAAATTCTAAAAGTCAAAAAACGAAACTGTAATGGGATTTGAATTTCTAAAGTATGAAAGAGAATATTTATCACAGACCAAGAGCAAATATTATATTAAATGCAGAAATATTAAATGTATTTCAAATAAAGTAAGGAAGCAGTTAACGTTGTCTTGAAGGTTAATTAATTTAATAAGAAAACAGAATATAAGTTATCTAAATATTAGAAAAGAGAAAAAGATGAAAAAGATTTTCATTTGGAGATAATTCAGTTACTATTTAAAAGCAGTTAAGAATTTACAAGTCCATTAAGGTGGCTAGATACAAAATAAATATACAAATTTGATAGTTTATTTAATTTTTCGAGAGATTTTTGCTATAGGGCATGTGTGATCCTAAGAGAAACAGAGAGATAGAAAGCAAGAAACCACCCCCAAGTGGGATGGCCACATTGCAATTCCTTTTCCTCCATTCTCCTCTCAGGATTTTGAGCATGGGTGCACACACACACCTGGCATGAGTTTTAAGCTGCTTGGACCAAGACTTGAACCACTATCAACTATGTTGAAGTTAACAATGTAACCATTATGCCATCTGCTGGTCCTGATAGTTTTATTTTATACTAGCAAATGCCAGTTTGAGGTTTAAATAAATAATAATTTAAAAAATACCATTCACTACAATAATTCCTAACAGTAAATTCAATAAGTAATGAAGATATCTAGGCAAAGAGAACATAAAATATTAGAAGCAAAGATATAAACAAATAGAGAAACATTTTATTTAGTAGAATATTTACCTTTGAAAAAGATAGCCTTTCTTCAACTGATAGTATGTCTACAACTGGTAATAATATTAATGCTTTTTCTAAAATTCTTCTGACTGTTGTCTTTCCTCCACCTGTTGGGCCCACTAACATTACTCCAACACAAGCCTAAAATGAAATTTATAGATTTATTCATTCATATAATATTTTATAAGTTAATTTATAAATACGTTTCTGTCTATATTCACTACCTCTTTCTTTAAATTATTGTTCAATCCATTCTAATCTGGTTTTTGCTTTTATTGACAAGACTAATGATAAAATAACCAGAAATCTATTTTAAAATTTAAATAATAATTTTTAATTCTTGATATTTTACTTTACTAACCTGAGTTTCCACTTCACCTTCCTTTTCGTACCTTTCTCTACTATTGGATTCTGTAATACTGTTTATTGGGAATTTTCCCTCTCTATTTTAAAATTTTTCTTAATTCCGATTCTCCTTTACATATTAGTCTCCCCAAATTCATTGTTCTTTTCCCTCTTCTACATTGTCCCCCTACAATCTCATCAATTTGACCTTTAATGCTGACCTGGTTTCTAATGACTCCCTACGGTACATATCCCTCTTAACCCCAGTTTTAGTTCTAAGTATCAGTAAATTTTTTTGAGAGAGAGGTTTTTGCTATAGGGTGCGTGCGCTTGCCGGACAAAGAG
>NW_006160045.1:9110835-9123623 GCF_000334495.1 Tupaia belangeri chinensis
TGAGTTTAAGCCACTGGGTCCGGGACTCGAACCGTGGTCAACTATGTGGGAGTCCAGTGATATAGCCATTTATGCTAACTGCTGGTCCCAAGTATCAGTAAAATTTTGAATGGTCTGCTAAACATTACCACCTGGATGTGTCATCTGATTCTCAAACCCTATGTACTCAAACCTATACTTTCTTTTCACATTCACTTATTTTATTTCTCTTAATAAAACCACTATGTACCAGATATCCAATGTAGAATATTTACATTTTAAAATCCTCTTATCTCTTACAAAACTTTTTTTTTGAGTACATCTTTTCTCCATCCCAAACACAATTGCCTTTCATTGGTGTTATGTACTACAGTCTTTGATTTCCCCAATTCATATGTTGAAGCCCTAACTCCCTAATATGATAATGTTTGGAGGTGAAACTTTTGGAAAGTAAATGGGTTTATGAGACTTAGGGTGGATTCCCTATTGTAGGATTAATTTCTGTATGTTGGAAATCATCATGACATATTTTTTCTGTATTTCTATGCAAAACTGCATCATGACTTTTCCAACAATCCAGTAAGAGGAAGAATAACCAGTGTTAGCTTTCTCTCTGCCATGTGAGGACACAACAAGAAAGTGACTGTCTTCAAGTCAGTAAAAGGGTCTCACCAGAGAGCAAATATGCCAGTACCATGATCTTGGACTTCCCAGATTCTAGAATCATGAGAAATAAATGTCTGTTCTTTGAGTTACCTGATCTATGGTATTTTATTATAGTTGTGTGAGCTAAGATGTTTGAGATTTCATTGTTTCTTCCAGGCTCTTGCAATAGCACTAGAGATGATTATTTTTTAAATAAAGTATCATATAAATACTTTAAAATTCAAATATAGGAAATGCTAAAATATCTCCATTTACTTTACTATGATTATACTCTCATGGAGGCCTTGTGATTCTCTTCTGACAGTCCTAGACTCTGCAACTGGCAAGGATCCAAAAGACTTTGCTTGTCAGATGGAAATTGTATATTTAGGAACAGTCTGGACATAGAAGGTCATGAAAAAGTGCAAGCTATCCTTCTGGAGTAAACTTTATCCCCTATTTCACCTCCTGAAATGAAGTTGCTGGATTAATGGCACCCTTGATTCACAAAGATTCCCATGAATGTCTCAGTGGGGTTTACTGACAGTTTAGTCTAGCTGAAATTGGACTGTTATCACTGTCTAGCCTCAGAGCCAGGTTTAAGGAACCAAAAACAGATTTGTTCATTCTGCTTGATGGGTAGAACTATTTTTCTTAGGTTTTGCCAATTGCCTAGCCACTTGGAAAACTATCGACTAGAGGGTTAACAATATCCCCTTTTGGAGTTGTGAACTGCAGAAACAAATGACAACTGCTAGCCACACTATCTGAGTCATACATGATGAGGGTTCATTCTTTGATAAGATTGCCCAGAATCAAGCTACTGAGTAGTCTTTCCTGCCCAGATGACCATGATTGCTATATTGATTTGACATTGTATTGAATATTGCAGTATGTTAATGATAATACAGCAGCTCAAAGAAAGAACTGTTTTTGCTGTAGAAGCTATTACTGCATGCCAGGCTTATGACTCCTGCCAAAAGTTGATGCAGTTGTTTTACATGAGGGAAGCCATCTCAAACAGGGCATGAACTCCACAGACTTCTAGCAGATTGTCTATACTGGGCATTTTATTCTCTTTCTCAGGGCTATTGATGGTGCCTTGCTCATATGAACATTATTTCAGGTTATGGGGTTGCTATTTCAGTCTAACGAGCTGACTCAGGCTGTGCCACTATCTCTTTGCAACTAATTTGTATCATCTATTTGGATTTCTGGACCACTATCAGTCTGACAATGGTGTATCTTTTATCACAGAAGTTGCTTAACATCAAGCAGATGTTCAAAGTATTGGATGGACTTTTCATAATCACTATGATCCACAGGAATCTGGTATTACTGAGCATCGGGAAAGCTTCTTCAAAAATTAACTCAAGAGATTTATGATTCTATCTCTCTGACTTTCTCTTTCTCCACACACCTAATTAAGAGTTTAGTCATTGAAGGCAGGCAGGTGGTATGGTGGTTAAGGCGCTGGACTCCCTCATGGTCAACTGCGGTTCGAGTCCCAGACCTGGAGGCTTGTCTTCCCATTTTCCCTCTCTCTCTTTCTCTCTCTGTGTCTCTCTCTGGTTGAATTAAATAATAATAATAATAAATTAAATAAATAATTGTTTAAAAAAGAGTTAATCATTGAATATAGGTGTCCCTACAAATAAATTATCTCTTTTCATCTGCTTCCTGGGTGATAATTAATATAAATGAGATGAAAATTTGGGGTTCAGTTCTATTTCTGGGTATGGTGTTCCTCCCCTCCCCCCATCCCTGTCTCTCTTTCATCTAGCCTTTCAGGATGAAAGAGCTGGGTATATGTAGGGGACACTTGGAAAATAACCATGGTTAAAACTACTGAAGTGGGACATACCGATTTTTAAAAAATAATTCTTTTTAAAATTTAATTTATTTATTCATTTATTTATTTTAATTTGACCAGAGAGAGATACAGAGAGAGAGAGAGAGAGAGAGAAAGCAAGAAAGCAAGCCACCAGGTCTGAGACTTGAACCATGGTCAGCCACATGGGAGTGTCCAGCACCTTAACCACCGTGCCACCTGCTGGTCCCTGGGACATACCAATTTTATGTCAGTGCAGGAAGAGCAAATATCCAGGAAATACCCTGGAGAAGAGATAACTCAAATTCTGGGAGGTAAAGGGAAGAGGGAAATAATTGAATATATTTTGTCTTGTATTACTGTCCCTCTAGTTTTCCTCAAAAAGGAAAATGCACTGATATGGCTATCCCAAACTACTGATGGAACCTTTAATTAAACTGATGTGTGGGACTGCCATCTCTTGCCACTTGGACTTATGATTTAAATATTAGTTCCCTTAACTTTAATAGGAAGTCTGTCAGAAACAGTAGGTATGGGCTTCGCTCCTACATCTCCCATGTAAAACACTTGTCACCACCTCTAGATATCTGAAAGGTCTTCCCTACTTTTATTTCCATTGCTCAGTCATTCCATGAACAGGCAAGTTCTGATGGCTTGAAGGCATGGCAAACAGACCAGCCTGGAATGTCTGTAAGCAGTCACTCCAAAAACAAGGACTAGACTCAATTATAGAACCAAATCAGAGGCACTGTTGATGTGTACCAACCTTACCTTGAACTGATATAGGTCTCAGGGTAGTTTCAGAACTCTTAAAAACACTTTTGTTCTGAAGGTATCTTGTGAACCTTTAGGACTGATTTTTTTTTTAAGTTTATGAATTTATTTCTTCTGTGAGTGAGACAGCACCCTCTGTAAGGTTTTGATGCTGTGATCCTTTCACAGCTTAAGCCAGCCCCAGATCATGGGCATGTGTATGCCCAGCATACTCAGGGAGATCTCTGTACACGAACCCAGAACCTTCCCATGTGGGTCGAACTTGCAGTGCATTGTGTTTTTATCACTGTACCACTGACTAGCTCACAGATGGCATTTCTTACGTAGAAGCCAGGCATTAACTTGCCTCACTCCTAAACACAATTTATTTGTACCCTAGAGATGGCTAGAAGGGTTTGTTTGTTTGTTTGTTTAGAGGTTTTTGCTATACGGTACGTGCATTTGCCAGAAAGAGAGAGACAGAGAGACAGAAAGTGAGAAATTGCCCCCCAGGGGGATGGCCATGCTGCAATCCCTTTTCCTCCATTCTCCTCTCGGGATCTTGGGCACGCATGCACATGCACCCAACGTGAGTTTAAGTCACCGGGTCTGGGACTCGAACCACGGTCGACTACATGGGAGTCCAGCAACATAGTTATTATGCCAACTACTGGTCCCCAAGGGTTTTAAACATACAGTGTTTAAAGAAACATTACCTTGACCCTGGAAGATGTTCAGATCAGCCTCAATTCACTGACTAGGACTGTTATGTATGATAGAAAGGCACTAAAAACTTTTTTCTTATGTGGCAAGGCAAAGTCTGTGCAAGTGACAATACATTTTGCTATTCCTGGATTAAGGCCTCAGAAGTTAAGAGGAATGGTCAGTACCTAAACTTAAAGAGAAATTCACTTTGCTTTCTTAGGTAGATTCTGATAGTTTATGAGATTTGTTTAGCTGTTTGGACATAGGACCTTGGATGGGTATGGTTGAGATCAATACTTTAGGCAGGCCTCATCCTGCTATTTAGAGTCCTGTTGACAAACACCTTAATTAAATTCTATATTAGATAAATTGAATGTATTTTTAGTTTTTAGTTCTAAGCCACTGTAAGATGAATCAGAGTGGTCAGTATAAATGGTGTACTCATAAGAAACTCAGCAGAAGTCAAGACAGTGTATAAACAAGGGGTTGATGTTGTTGAGAGACAGTTCTTTATTGGGTCTCTGACAGTTTTACATGCCTTTTGAGCAGAGCTATTGACAGCTTTGTTCAGAACTATCTTTTCAAAGCTATTTGTAAAGCAAGTAGTGTTGGAAGACAGAGATAGTGTCTACTATCAGGATAGAGGACATATTTATTTGCTATCCAGAATAAAATAAAAAATTAATGTCTCCTTCAAGGACAAAGGCTGGGCATGTTTGCTGCTACTACTTACATAATATTTGGGGAGGTCTCTAAGCCTAAGATTCTCTTCCTATAATACAACTTACTATATCTGCAGGTGTGACTCTGTTGGCTATAGGAATTAAACCTTGGGGAATTGACACAAATGATGTTTATGGTGACTCCTACTTCTATGAGTAAGACTCTGTTCTTTGTCTCTGACCTAGAAGTCTAATGTCTTCTGCCAATATGCAATGATGGCAGGCTAACTTGTTAGCTTACAGAGTAAAAGCTTATAAAATATGTGGCATAAGAAAAAGATATAAGATGAAAACCCTCACTCTAATTAGTAATTCAGTTCTAACTCATTAAAATATAAATAAGATTTTTAAAAATAGAAGTCAACAAGATGATTCTCAAAATCCTGTCAAAGAGAAAGAGTTAAAACATAGTCAATAAAAATTTGTAAATAACAAAGATAGGAGATTGGTACTACCAGATATAAAAACGTAATATTAAAACTATGATAATTAAAACAGTTTCAGGCATAGAGACAGAGAGGAATAGACCAAAAGAATAAAATATAGGGGACACATCATGAAAGAAATCAATCCTATTAGTTTATGAAATCTTAATATATGACAAAAGTAGCAAGTCAGTGAGAAAAAGTCTTGAGAAATTGGTTATCCATTTGGGGAAATAAAAATCCTTCCCTGATACCTTAAAGAAAAATAAATTTCAGACAGTTAAAAAATGGAAAATATAAATATCTTAAACTTTTAGAAAAAAATTATAGAAAATTCTTTATGAAGTTAGGGTAGAAAAGATTTCTAAAATAGGATAAAAAAAAACAAACTGTAAGGAAAAGGTTGATAGATATTATTGCATTACGCATGTCTTCTACACAATTGGACACCATGAAAATTTCTAAAAAGCCAATACTTAGAGAATTAATTTGCAATACATATAAAAATATATAGCAGAAATATACACATTTACTAATAATAAGATGATGAATAACCCAATTGAAAAATGAGTACATTATATAATCTAGCAATTCATAGAAAGCTCAAGTAACTAAAAAGATAATATACAATCTTATATTCTTTTGCAATCAGGGAAATGTACATTCTGATATTTTTCCAAATGGTTCATTCATGAAGAATAGAAAATCTAAAGGTGATATAGCAATGGAATGCAGAATATTTTATACCATGTTTGTAGGGTTTTTTAAGTGTGTATGAGGATGAGGTGAAAAGAATGAGTTTGTTGAGAGTTAAAGGTGAAAGGGTCAAATAATGAAATCTGGGAAAATGGTTAATAAACCACTTAATTTCAAAGAATAGTATAATAGCTCTCTTTATTATTATTTTTTTTCTCTTGGTATTAACCATTGAAAATTAAGTGAAGAATTACTAACATTCCATTCTACACTTACCTGAAGTTGATTATGAAACTGTATAACTTTCTCCTTCTGAGATGGCCAAAGTTGTAAGCCTAATTGTTGTACTGAAATAGTTATTACTTTCTAAAAGAAAATAATACATTAACTTTAAATGCATTGCATATTGAGCCCTTGCATTTTAATCCTCCAAATATTTCTTAACTAGGTACCAATTACTACATTTTAAGGCAGTAATTCTTAATTTTTTAGTTCATCAACCTGTTTCTGAGAATAATTATTCTCTCTAGAAAATATAATACACACGCAAATTTTATATTAATAGACCTCCATTAGCAAATGTAAAGACTCCCCTGGACTAAGAAGCCATCCTTTGGGGATCAGCAGATGGCATAGCAGTTACATTGCTGGACTCCCACATGGCTGACTATGGTTCAAGACCCAGACCTGGTGGCTTCACATTCATGCCAGGTGCTTGTGTGTGATTGCCCAAAATCCCAGAAGGAGAATGGAAGAGAAGGGGTTGCAGCATGGCCATCCCTCCGTGGGGGTGATTTCTCAGTCTCCCTCTCATCTTCTCTGTCTGTCTGTCTCTCTCTCTCTGGCAAGTGTATGTACCCTAAGGCAAAAAACATCTAAAAAAAAAAAAAGAAAAAGAAGTTATGCTTTGAGAGGTATTTAAAACTATCTGTTAACAGAGTATGAGTTTCTAATTATCCTAAACTAAAATAAAATACTGAAGATTTTATACCTTTCTGTAATTCAAATCACCATGTACCAGGAGGAGAAGAGATGGAGGAAAGAGAAAAAAAAGCAAAACAGGAAGCATTGGAAAGACCACCTGATCCAGTCAGGTTCTGAAAGGCATTATATGCCAAAATAACTCATTGCTATTTTGTACTGCAGCACTATTGATCCGACAGTGTCTTTGTTAATATGATCAAATACATGTTTTAGAAAAGCAAATTTGGGCAATATAGAAGCACAGTGAAATGCAAGGAATGGTGGAAGTCTATACAATATTATGGTATTAATCAGAGACACTGAGATACTACCTAGACTAAGGCAATGACTATGAGGCTGCATGTATAAGAGAAATAAAAGGCTCTACAATTATAAAATGTAATTTTAATGATAACAAAAATTTACATTTTTAAATCTTTTTTTCATAACTCTGATCTAATTGATTCTCAGAGCATCCTTTCAAAGTAAGAAGAATGTACTCTATTCCACTCATCTAGGAAACGAGAACATTGAGAAACAGAATATGATATGGCCTTCCTTGCCTAAGAGTATACTATTTGTTCCCTTTTCCATCATGCTTATTCCATTAAGCACAAAAGCTCTTTTACCCCACAAGGGGAAATATGTATCTCCAAACATTTTTATCCCTAATTTGTGATGTGAATAGCCTATTTCAGGAAGAACTGTGATATTTTTTGACCCAGACCTAGTTCACTTTAATCGATCTTCTACATTTAAATAATTTGTAATGGTTTTCAAAGGTTCCTTACCTCTAAGGCAAGCTGATTTACTTTGGAAACTGACAGTCCAGGGAAAATGTCTTCTATAATCTTTTCAAAAAGTGGGACATCTTCAGGAGAAAATTTTGGTAAACTTGCTTCTCTTATAGCCTCAATGATGATCAGAGTTTCATCTGCTTCGGAAAGATTGTCTTTGGTATCACTTTAACGATAGAAGAAAACAATAATAAAGAATAGGAAGTCTGCTTTGTTGACATGAAAACACCATTAATATCTGTTTTTAGAGGTTGCTATCCCGGTGTTCTTTCTTCCTCCCCTTTACCGCATAGCAGCCATGTAGTTTGGGGGCCGGGGGGATTAATCAGATCTCTAGCTTCAGGGGTAGGATCTGAGTGTTCTAGAACAATGACAGTAATGTCATTCTCCAGTAGTTGATTCAGAGATAATCACTGTATCAGCATTTTTAGTTGCAAATAACAGAATTGAATTTAGGCTACTATAAAATGAAAAATAGCATACCAATTTATTAAAAATCTCTAGAAGGACTAGTCCTGTAGGCTGCACAATTGGAACAATGGCCAAACACATTCCAAGAACTGGTCCTGTGAAGAGGTGACTGGCACAGTCAGCAGACCCATACATAACCGACGCTGGCACGAGGCCTATCTCCGCTATTTCTGCTAACTGGCTGTAGACACTGCCACTGCTGTTATCCTTCTCAGCACACTTTGTGTATAGCCTATGTCTTTTATTTTATTTCACTAGCTTCAGGTTTAGATTCTCAGGTGGCTCTGGTTGATTTGCCAGAATTGTGTACCAAGGGAATAGTTACAAGAGAGTTTGGGAAAGCAAGTATACGAAATAACAAATACTCATTAAAGAAACAAAACCTCAGCTCTAGTCCATCAATGTATCATAGTCATTTGGACCGTGATTCAAGAAGAGATAAATAACCTGTCCATTCCGAGTGAAATTCAGAACTTCACTTCCATGGCACAGATGGCTCCAGTTATTATCGGACTTCATCTTTCCAATGAAAATGACACCATCTTGAATGCAGTCTAGTAAATGTAGGACTGCAGTGTTGAGACTGTCTCAAAGAAATTAAGCTAACACCCTAATCAAAGTTAATCATATCCTGCCCAACCTCTGAATTTTTTTTTTTTTGAGAGGTTTTCGCTATAGGACGCGTGCGCTCGCCAGACAGACAGAGAGAAACATAGAGACAGAAAGGAAAGCGAGAAATCACCCCCCAGGGGGGATGGCCATGCCTCAATCCCTTCTCCTCCATTCTCCTCTCGGGATCTTGGGCACGCACGCACACGCACCCGGCATGAGTTTTAAGCCACCAGGTCCGGGACGCAAACCTCGGTCAACTACTTGGGAGTCCAGCGACATAGCCATTATGCTAACTGCTGGTTCCCAACCTCTGAATTTTGTGATTAGGTAAAATAATAAATTTCCTTTACTGCTTTTTTGTTTGTTTGTTTGAGAGATTTTTGGTATAGGACACTTGTGTTTGCCAAAGAGATGTAGAGACAGACGATGAGAAATCACCCCCCAAGGGGGATGGCCACACTGCAGTCCCTGCCCTTCCATTCTCGTCTTGGGATCTTGGGCATGCACACACATGTGCCCAGCATGAATTTTAGGCCACTGGGTCTGGGACTAGAAACACAGCTGACTACGTGGGAGTCCAGCAACATAGCCACTATACTATCTGCTGTTCCCAATTTCCTCTACTGTTTAAACCAGTTTTAATTTTCTGTTAATTTTAACCAAGCTATCAATCATATAATACATCTGTTACTCCACAATAATAATATTTCATATATTCAACATTTCAGTATATACTGTAATTAAAGTGTATAATAAAAGGAAAATAAATAACTGTGGTATACTATTTTAGAGATGGGAAAGAAGAAAAGTTTTCCCTCTAGAAGTGTCCCTCCCATCCACTTGTCTACTGATGTCTGAATTTTTTTTATCAGGATGGTGATAGTTTTTTGTTTGTTTTATTTTTATATTTTTAAGGGCCAGGAGGTAGCATGGTGATTGGAGTATGACTTCCACATGGCTGACTGTGGTTTGAGTCCCAGACCTGGCAGTTTGTTTTCACACATTCCTTTTCCTTCTCTCTCTCTCTGGTCAAATTAAAATAATGATAATTATAATAATAAATAAATAAAATTAATTATTTAAAAAAAGAAATAAATATTTTAAAAGTTTGTTTATTTCTTCCATGAGAAATAGAGAAGAATAAGGAGTGGGAGAAAGGGAAGGAGGAAGAGAAAGCTCTTTTAACAGGGTCTTGCTAAGCCATGAGACCAGCCTCAGCTCTCCATCCAACAAAGATCATAAGGACCAGAAAGTTTTGAGTTGATCTGGAATCTGAACCCTGGTCTTCCATGTGGCTCCAGCACTGCAGAGGGTGCCTTACTGCCCGTGCCACCGTGGTTCGATTGGCAATAGTATTTTAAGTCTTTGATCTATAATAAAAATAGCTAATAATAGCTAATATCCACTGAGTACTCTTTACTAGGCACTTTGGTTAATTCTTCGACAAGTCATTTCATTAATCTTTCCAACAACATAAGAAATCATAGATGGGACCAACAGATGGTGTAATCATTAAATAGCTAGACTCCCATAGAGCCAACTGTGGTTTGAGTCCCAGACCCGGCGGCTTAAAATTCATGCCAGGCTCATGTATGTGCATGCCCAATATCCCAAGAGAATGGAGGAGACAGAACTGTGGGGTGGCCCTTCTGTCTCTGTCTCTCTGAAAGTACACATGCTCTATAGCAAAAATTTCTCTTTAAAAAAAAGTCAGAAGAAATTGATACTCAAAACTATTAATATATCCAGTGTCATAGACCTGGTAAGTATCTGAGCTGGGATTCAATAAAGTTTCTAACCTCAAGAGCCATTTTTTTCTTTTTTTCATTTCTTGCCAGAAGGCATGTGTGCTTACCAGAGAGAGTAGAGAGAGACAGAGACAGAGAGACAGAGAGAAAGTGACAAAGCACCTCTCCCCCAGTGGAAATGGTCACATTGAGTAGAGAGTTCCTCCATTTCCCCCTCATTTGGGATTTTGGGCAAGCATGCACTTGCACCTCATGTGTTTTTCAGGCCACCAGGTCTAGGACTCAAACTGCATAGTCAGCCATGTGGGATCCACCTACCTTACCCACCACATCACTGGCTGGCTTCAAAGGGCACTCTTAGAACCATTGCACTAATATGATGAGATTTACATTGGGTTAGAGTTGATGTTAGTCATTTATGTTTCCTTGAGAATATTTCTCTGAGTCTCTGTTTCTGAATGTGTTTTTGTAGAGAAAGAACAAGAGTCCTTAAAGGTAGGGGGCCACGCCATAGAGAAAAAGGGCCCCTCACTGCTAGGGTTCTAAGAAAGGACCTTGACCTTTTAATATTTTTTCTAAGACAGATCTTGTTTTACATTAAAATAAAATTAAAGGATATGGGAAGACTAGTTGTCTGGTTCAGGGGAGAAGGACAAGTATTAAGTATAGTTATGACTTATATAAAAATTATAATTTTATTACAGCACAGTTATCAGATAGAATGGTAACACTTCACTAAACACTACAATTCTATAAGAGAGTACTTTTGGGGATGGCATATAAAATTACCAAATTATACATTGTAGTGTAAAAATAAATAATGAAAGCATAGGATCAATGTCAGCATCTACTTAAAATTCAAGGAAAGGATAGCTAATATAACCTTGTTTTAGCATGCTGATTGTTTTCATGACAACAGTTATGTTGGAATTAGTTGAGACTTACTTTGTAGCACAAAACTGTGATAAGATTAAAGCAATGTTTGAGAACCAGCAGTTGGCGAAATGGCTATGTCACTGGATCCCATATAGTCAACCACGGTTCGAGTCCTGGACCCAGTGGCTTACATTCACGCTGGGTACATGTGTGTGCGTGCCCAAGATCCTGAGGAGAATGGAGGAGAAGGGATTGCGACGTGGTCATCCCCCCTGGGGGGTGATAACTTGCTTTCTGTTTCTTTGTCTCTCTCTGTCTCTCTGGTGAGCGCACGTGTCCTATAGCAAAAACCTCTCCAAAAAAAAAAAAAGATTATAAAATGTTTCAAGTGTATACTTGAAGAGAGGTTAGTTCTCTAGATGTTGACAAGTAAACCTTTCCTACCAAAGGGGTCCTAGGACTTAAGCTGTTTGAGGGTTAATTTGTTTACTAAGCAAAAGAGAAGATTTAGAAAGTTATTTTAAGAGAAATAGGAAAAAAAAGTGGTCTCTCAAGGTATATTTCTTCATTTATTCCATAAGTCTGTGAGTATTATCTAATATGGAAAAAAAAGGTATTATCTTTTATGGAAAAAAATGTGAAATGTGATTAAAGTTCATAAGGAAAGCTTATTCTAGATTCTCCAGATCTAAACACAATTAATCACATGTATCCTAATAAGAAAGGCAAAGAAATACAGGGACACATAGAGGAGAAGGTGATGTGGAGATGGAGGCAGATACTAGAATGAAGCAGCCTATGTGGCGGCCTTCTTTGTAATCATTCCACATTTGTTTAACCTACCTGTGAGGTTCGTAGCAGTATTTTCCAGCTGTGGTCATCTGTGATTTCAAATCTGCCATGCTTCATCATCACAGTTAGGCACTAGACAATGACTTTGGAGCACACCCTAATAAGAACCTGGCCTCTCTTTCCACCATTGTTGATGCTTTTGAGAACATCAGCCAAGACACTCATGTGCACTATTATGATGACAAGGAAAGATGGCAGAAAGAGGGGCAGGGAACTTCTACAAAACAGAATTCTAGGATGAACTTTTAGGCTGTTTTCTATGCTATACATTGATAAAATTTTACTTAACCCCTACATAATCAAGCTGATTTCATGTGATGCTTTGTGTGGTGCTTTGGAGGAATCAGGAGGCGGGGCTGTCACACTTAGGTCAGCACCGGGGAAAGAGAAGAGAGCTGCTTTCAGTAACAGGAGGCAGACTGAGGATACTGGAAACAGGAACAGGAATCAAAGGAGGCTCATGAAGGGACCAGCAGTTGGTGTAATGGCTTTGTCACTGGACTCCCATGTAGTCGACTGCAGTTTGAGTCCTGGACCTAGTTGCTTAAACTCCCACCGGGTGCGTGTGCGTGCATGGCCAAGATCCTGAGAGGTGAACGGAGAAGAAGGGATTGTGGTGTGGCCATCCACCCTGGGGATGACTTCTTGCTTTCTGTCTCTGTTTCTGTCTTTCTGGCGAGTGCACACACCCTATAGCAAAAAACTCTCAAAAA
>NW_006160045.1:9124503-9126546 GCF_000334495.1 Tupaia belangeri chinensis
CCCCCCATAAAGAAAAAAAACCCAAAAAAAAAAAAAAAAAAAAAAAAAAAAGAAAAAGAAAAAGAAAAGAAAAGAAAAGGAGGTCCATGAGAATTCTGTTTCCGTAATTTGAAGAAAATTAGTCAGGTGCTTTGAAAGGAGACCAGTCCCATTTTTACCGAACGTTTATGTAAGTAACTATGTAACTATAAGAAAGATCGGAGAACTTTGGAATGTTTGGGAGCAATTCTTGGTTATCACACAGGAGCACTGTTTATCTTTAATTTTTAAAAGTTATAAAACATTTCATAACAGACACCTTCTCACATGTTATCAATATTTAAACAGGCTATTTTGCAAGCTATGCCTCAGGTCTTTTATTTTTAAGAAATAAAATATAGTCACATCCTCTATCCTTTGCCCTTCCCATATACCATTTTGTACTTTTCATTGTTTACGTATGTGCCACAATCTACATTTTCTGTTTGAAAAATTCACACAAATGGTATTATATTGATACATCATTTTGCAACACAGGCATCCTTTTTTCATGTAGTAGGCAATATACACATACAATTCTAAGTCATACCAGTACAAAAAGATATATCCTGTCTATTTCTATTCTTTTCAGTAATGAAGGAGTGGAAATGCTTCCCTATAGCCTTATCAGGAAAATTCAGTCTATGTTTTATGGTTTTGCTCATCTGAAAAGCGAGAAACAACATCTCAGTGTAATTTAAATGTGCATTTCTCTCATTATAAGTAGGGTTAAATATATTTTTATATATTTAAGGCGCTTTTATATTTCCTTTTCTAAAAACTGTTGATGTCCTCTGCCCATTTTTTGATCTGTCCCTCCCCTGTCCCTGCATTTTCTCAGAAATCTTTATATATTACTGGGATGAACTACAATAATTTTTCTATTGACTTTACAAAATGTTTTTTTGACCACTTATGAATTTTTTCTTTCATGGTTTCTGAATTTTGAGTTTTAGCCTCTTTATTCCAAGGGTATAAAGGACATTTTGTTTCTTCAAATACTTTCATGTTTTAAAAATTTTCACATTTAAATTTTCTGATCCTGTTAGAATTTATCCTGGTAAATGATGTGGACCGTGGTTTCAATGTGATCTTTACCAAGAAGGCTGTTTAGTTTTCCCAATATCATTCATTTCAAAAGTCTATTCTTGCCCTCAGATTTATGATATACTAAATGCCCAAAGAATATAGCCCTATTTCTGGACTTTCTGCTTTGTTCCAATGGTTGACCTTCCACTCATGAGCCAGTCCCACGATGTTTGAATTATTGAAACTTTATAATATGTCTTTAATTTTTTAAAAGGACTGTTTCCCTTCACTGCTTTCTTAAGCTAGCCTCATGTATTTCCCAGGTGAACTTTAGAATCATCTTGCCTAAAAAATAAACAAATGAACAAAGAAAAAAACCCTTTTGGTATTTTCACTAAGGTTGCATTTCCATTTATAAGGTAACATTTGGAGTATTTAAATATTTATGATGTTAAGTTCTTTAAAACATTATGATATTACAAATGTAGTGTATTATTTCACTTATTCATGCTTTAATTTTTGTCTTGCAGTCTGTTTTAAAGTTTTCCTCATATGGGTTTTATACATTTCTCATGTAGGTATATTCATATACATTTTACATTTCTCATTAGTTATTGCTCTTTTAAATGGGACTTTCTATTCCATTATATCTTTTATTATATAAAGGGAAAGAACTTTTTTTTAAAGAGAGATTTTTGCTATAGGGCAGGTGGGTTCACCAGAGAAACAGAAAGCAAGAAATCACCCCAGACGGGGGATTCGCCATGCTGCAATCCCTTCTCCTCAATTCTCCTCTTGGGATTTGGGACATGCATGCCCACACACCATGAATTTCAAGCATCTAGGTCTGGGACTCAGACTGCAGTCAGCCATGTGGGAATCTAGTGACATAATCACTATGCCATCCCTGGTCCCCAGAAAGAACTTTTTATTTAACTGCCAGAGGGTGTGTGCACTCACTAGAGAGACAGAGTGAAAGAGTGAGAAAGTGAGAAA
>NW_006160045.1:9126745-9176936 GCF_000334495.1 Tupaia belangeri chinensis
AAAAAAAACTAAAAAAAAAAAAAAAAAAAAAAAAAAAAAAAAAGAAAAAGAAAAAGAAAAGAAAAGAAAAGGAGGTCCATGAGAATTCTGTTTCCGTAATTTGAAGAAAATTAGTCAGGTGCTTTGAAAGGAGACCAGTCCCATTTTTACCGAACGTTTATGTAAGTAACTATGTAACTATAAGAAAGATCGGAGAACTTTGGAATGTTTGGGAGCAATTCTTGGTTATCACACAGGAGCACTGTTTATCTTTAATTTTTAAAAGTTATAAAACATTTCATAACAGACACCTTCTCACATGTTATCAATATTTAAACAGGCTATTTTGCAAGCTATGCCTCAGGTCTTTTATTTTTAAGAAATAAAATATAGTCACATCCTCTATCCTTTGCCCTTCCCATATACCATTTTGTACTTTTCATTGTTTACGTATGTGCCACAATCTACATTTTCTGTTTGAAAAATTCACACAAATGGTATTATATTGATACATCATTTTGCAACACAGGCATCCTTTTTTCATGTAGTAGGCAATATACACATACAATTCTAAGTCATACCAGTACAAAAAGATATATCCTGTCTATTTCTATTCTTTTCAGTAATGAAGGAGTGGAAATGCTTCCCTATAGCCTTATCAGGAAAATTCAGTCTATGTTTTATGGTTTTGCTCATCTGAAAAGCGAGAAACAACATCTCAGTGTAATTTAAATGTGCATTTCTCTCATTATAAGTAGGGTTAAATATATTTTTATATATTTAAGGCGCTTTTATATTTCCTTTTCTAAAAACTGTTGATGTCCTCTGCCCATTTTTTGATCTGTCCCTCCCCTGTCCCTGCATTTTCTCAGAAATCTTTATATATTACTGGGATGAACTACAATAATTTTTCTATTGACTTTACAAAATGTTTTTTTGACCACTTATGAATTTTTTCTTTCATGGTTTCTGAATTTTGAGTTTTAGCCTCTTTATTCCAAGGGTATAAAGGACATTTTGTTTCTTCAAATACTTTCATGTTTTAAAAATTTTCACATTTAAATTTTCTGATCCTGTTAGAATTTATCCTGGTAAATGATGTGGACCGTGGTTTCAATGTGATCTTTACCAAGAAGGCTGTTTAGTTTTCCCAATATCATTCATTTCAAAAGTCTATTCTTGCCCTCAGATTTATGATATACTAAATGCCCAAAGAATATAGCCCTATTTCTGGACTTTCTGCTTTGTTCCAATGGTTGACCTTCCACTCATGAGCCAGTCCCACGATGTTTGAATTATTGAAACTTTATAATATGTCTTTAATTTTTTAAAAGGACTGTTTCCCTTCACTGCTTTCTTAAGCTAGCCTCATGTATTTCCCAGGTGAACTTTAGAATCATCTTACCTAAAAAATAAACAAATGAACAAAGAAAAAAACCCTTTTGGTATTTTCACTAAGGTTGCATTTCCATTTATAAGGTAACATTTGGAGTATTTAAATATTTATGATGTTAAGTTCTTTAAAACATTATGATATTACAAATGTAGTGTATTATTTCACTTATTCATGCTTTAATTTTTGTCTTGCAGTCTGTTTTAAAGTTTTCCTCATATGGGTTTTATACATTTCTCACGTAGGTATATTCATATACATTTTACATTTCTCATTAGTTATTGCTCTTTTAAATGGGACTTTCTATTCCATTATATCTTTTATTATATAAAGGGAAAGAACTTTTTTTTAAAGAGAGATTTTTGCTATAGGGCAGGTGGGTTCACCAGAGAAACAGAAAGCAAGAAATCACCCCAGACGGGGGATTCGCCATGCTGCAATCCCTTCTCCTCAATTCTCCTCTTGGGATTTGGGACATGCATGCCCACACACCATGAATTTCAAGCATCTAGGTCTGGGACTCAGACTGCAGTCAGCCATGTGGGAATCTAGTGACATAATCACTATGCCATCCCTGGTCCCCAGAAAGAACTTTTTATTTAACTGCCAGAGGGTGTGTGCACTCACTAGAGAGACAGAGTGAAAGAGTGAGAAAGTGAGAAAGAGAGAAGGAGAGGGAGAGGGAGGGAGAGAGAGAAAGCCCCCCTACTAGGGCATGGCCACACTGCAATCACTTTTCCTGCTTTTCTCTACCTTTTTGGGGTTCAGGGCACTCACACACACATGCCACATGCTCTCAAGCAGCCAGGGAGGAGATTCAACTTGTGGTTGGCCATGTAGAATCTGAGTCCCTCAACTAGTAGGGTACAGGGCCAGCCCAGCACATTTTTTCAAAAGAAGGGGCTCTGGGACCACCAGGTGGTGTGGTGGTCAAGGCGATGGGCTCCTACATTGCTGACTGCAGCTTGAGTCCAGACCTGGTGGCTTGAAAGTCATGTGCCCACATCGCATGTGTGTATGCCCAGAATCCCAGGAGGAAAATGACAGAGAAGGAATTGCAGCATGGCTAAACCCCCGGGGGTGATTTCTCATCTTCCCTATTGCTGTCTCTCTCTCTGGTGAACGCACGTGTCCTATGGCAAAAACCTTAAAAAGAAAGAAAGATAGATAGAAAAGAAAGAAAGAATGGGATTTATTTTGATTGTATACTCAGTGATTTTGTTCATCTTCTTCTTTCATGTTCTTAAATAATCTCTACCATATTTTACTGTGACACCGTGGGGATTCCCTGTTAAAACTTGTCATCCTTACTTAAAATTCTATAAATTATTTTCCCAGTGTTTTTTTAACTCCCTTCAACCTAAGATTCAATTCAAACATCAACTGACCGTTTAAACACTTGTTTCTTCTTCCCAGCCATTATTAAAACTGTCTTCAGAGCTCTTAAGCCAAAATCATAATGATCCTATTGAATATAAAAAATATTTGAATTGTTAATCCTTCTGAAAGAAACATAGAACAATTCAAAATGAAATACATGTAATATATAGTTAAATGACTGATTATCTATGCCCTGGAAGGGAAACTGATATTAACCTTAGGAAATCCTAAGTTCTGCCTTTGTGCTCTCATTGTCCTCTCAAACTGGCACTCCTAAAAGTCTCTTTCTTAAAAGAGTAACAAGTATTAAACATGTTAAAAAAACCCATCAATATCTAAATTCAACTTGTTCTGAACTGGAAAGAGATGAATTGAAAAGAATCTTGACAAGAGTACGTTGGAGAAAATACGGTTAGCTGTTCCAACCATTTTAGACTGGAAACAAATGCTCATTAAAAACTGGCATATCCAAGAACATTCATTCTCAAAGTGTAGCACTCAGATCAATAGCATCAGTAACACTTAAGAACTTGTTAGAGATGCAAATTCTAGAGCTCCAAACGAGTACAGAATTAGAAACTCAGGGGGTAAGTCCCAGTATTCTGTCTAAATACGTTCTCCAAAGTATTCTGATCCTCAGTGCAGTTTGACAGTCACTGCTCGAGACGTTAACTTCCATGTTTGGAGGAAGCGGTCTATAACTTAGAATAACTGATGCTTGATTACACTTTCCACATCTTGACGAGGAGGCTTGGAATCTTAACTGATTTTACATTTTGCCTTATCCAAGTTGGTATATGAACTTGATAGGCTGTTTAAAATTTTAGCTCCATTATTTCGTAAGGTCGTAGGTCCTTCCTGGACCAGTAACAGAACAGTCTTAAATTATTTTTATATCATTATTTTTATATCATCACCTATATCTATATTGAAAAAAGCAGTTTTAGTTACCTGTTGTGAGAGCTGTCTGTCAGCTAACCCGTAAAGGTTAGCTAGCTTTCCAGAGAGTGATTTTGCAGATTTGAAACCAACTGAAAATAGGATTATTTCAGCAATCATTTGATAATGGGGCACCATCATTGCCACCGGGCGAAAAAGAGATTGTAAGTTATCTGGAAGCTCTACGCGACCTCTATATCTAAAAAGGAAAAGGGAAAAAAAGGAAACAACATCACTTTGTGTGGTTTTTCAAACAAGGAACTACATACTGTAGCATGCTTTTCACCAAAATAATGCTCTTGGCTTCCTATGTGACCTTTAATTGATACTAGTTTGCAAGGTTTCTTTTCTTTTTTCCTTGTCAGAGGGACTCATGTACTCACCAGAGAGATCAAGACAGAGAGAAAATCAGAGGGAAAAAGCACTCCTCTATGGCCATGGTCACACCTCAACCCCTTCGCTACTGCTCCATCCTGTTAGGATTTGGGGCATGCACACCCATGTGCTTGGCATCTTTTTCAAGCTTCTGGGGCTGGGACTTGAGCTGCTCAGTTAGCTATGTGTCCCATAGCCACTATGTCCTAGGGTTGGCCCTCTAAGATGGTTTTGATAATGCCTGTTTAACTATTTTCTCCCTGTGCCTTCTCATGCAATTCATCTCACATCAGTTCTCTTTGATTCCCTGGACTACTGTGGCAGTCAGATATTTATTGAAGCTCTTCAATGTTCACTCACTGTAAAAAACATAATTCTTATTCCTCCTGACATTCTCAATTTTTTCTGCCTGTGTTCTCGTGTGAGGAACTACTTACCTTTCCCTTTCTCTGGGTATTAATGAAGTGAAAATATCCCTTGGTCAGAAGCTTAATGGGAGAAAATCCATATAGAGATAGGTACAGAGTTGGAGATGTTCGAAGATGGTGTGGGTGGAGGAGAGGGTAGGAGGGGTAGTGGAGGTGAAGATGGATACACAGTGTCAGACAACTCCATCTGTGGGTAAGATTTAAGGAAAGGATTTTGGTTTGTGTCCACTCCTGCCAAATTCACTGATACTTACCCAGGATTCATAGTGATAAATACTGCACAAGACATATTGACGCGAATTTCTTTTCCTTCCAGTACAAACCTACAAGATATCATTCATCAATAGAACTGTTTTCTCTAAGCCAATGTATGTTAGTTTGGGAACTTTCTTAAGGCTGTGCTACATTTAAATCCAGAACACACTTAGAAAATAAAATGGTAAAAGAAAGAGGAGAAGGAAGAGGCTCATCTTGAGTCAAAGCTGTGACCTTTGCTGGGATTCAGTTTTATCTGAAGTCTAGGATCTGAGGCTAGAAGGTCTCTCTCTGAATGAGTTGATTTACCTAGGGAAGGAACCTGAGGAGACTCTTGGAAAATAAGAGAGCTCTGCTTGAGAAGCATGACCATTTCCATTTTGAATATGGCTCTGCCACTCTTTTCCTTTCCCTGTAACCTGACGAAACCCATAACCTGACCCATATGTGCCTCCTAAAATTCCTCAGTAAATGCTTATCACCAGTAGATTTATATTGCCAGTTATAACTATCCTTCCGGATAACTTGCTTCTTCAACTTGTGCGAACCACTCTCACATAACTCAGAGCTTATAGTTTTTTTTTGAGTTTTGTGGGGTTTTTTTTCTTTTGTGATTTTGCCTTGATAAACCTCCCTTCCCCCCCCCCTTTCTTTGGGACTGTGAGATTTTGAAGTGATTCAAGTCCTTGTATGGGCTGCCAGCTAATAAAGACTCGTTCAATTGGGCTAAAACTAGATGTCCTTTCATTCTCTTGCTGATATGAATACAATACCTGGATAACAAAGTAGCACATGGGGTGGGGTAGAGCATAGAGTTCCTTCTTCACAAGGGAACACAGCCTACCTCCCATGGTCCCTCACCCTCAGTTAAAAAAAACTCTGGGACCAGTGTGAGAGAAATCTTAGCATGGAGTTCAGTATCCTGCAGTCAGAACCAGTGGTTGGGATGATAGGGAGAAATCCTATAGTAATTTCTCAGACAGCTGATAACCAAAGAGGATGGTCAAAATGGGAGATGCATCAGAACAAAACCTCAGGAACTCTCTGGATATGAATTGGGAAAACTTTGCAGAGGCTGAGGTGCAGTGAAGGGTCAGTGAGATGTGTGTTACTATGACCCCACCCTATCCCTCCCCCTGAGTTATACACACAGACTTGTGAGGCCTAGCAACACTAGCTTTCACGGATTGAACAAATTTCATGAGCATAATGCCACAAGTTAGTGTCAATTGGTCTAAGTTAGAACTACTATTGATACATTCTAATAGAAGTTTTAAGCACATAAATAATTTCTGTCCATAAAGTAAATCATGTGAGTTCCTGAATTTATCAGAAGAGAAAAAAGTTTTGCTGGTATTACTAAACATTAGCAATCCTAACATTCAAATATTTTTATTGCAGAGGTTTTCAGTAAAAACCCATTCATTAAGAATAATAAAACAAGAGAGGCTTCAGTATGTGAACAGTATGATTTCATTTTTTAAAGGATGTAGAATTAAAGAAAAAACTAACCTGTATTTGGTTTCTTCAAATGTGATATTCTAATATGAAAAGGTAATGAGATAATTTAAGGTGGGGAAAAAAAAACTGTTTAGAATGTATTTGCACTAATGTCAAGGAACAGTTCCAAAGCTTGAGCAAGGGTTTGAATACTTCTAAGTTGGCCTGAAAGTTAGAGTTATATACAGTATGTATTCACATTGTTTTGCCAGGCAAAGGAAACATTCAGGATGATAAAATTTCAGTTTTCTGACAGGTGGGCATAAAGTGTCTGGAGGCCTAGGCTCCCTTTCCTGTAATAAATCAGGCAAAGGTTCCTTACAGCTTAGTGTGGGTGGCTAGTATGTAAAAGTGGGCCTGAACTCTCCCACTATGAGATATGAGGTAGCTCTGGGCCTAGCCAAAGCCCAGAACTGCTACTTAAAACTCCTATTATAATGTAGTATTTCTAACCATTTTTTGGTGTGTATTGTAGAAAACATATTTAATAATTACTAACTAAACAGAATGCATGAACCAGATTTTCATTCAAAAAGGATAAACACATTCAACAAATACCTGACAGAATAGCTGTCTTTTGCAGCCTTAATTGTTAGGATCTGGGAGGCAATGACGGAGAGAACTTCCACGTCGATTAGATTGAATTCATCAAAACAACACCATGCTCCCGACTGAACTAGTCCAAAGAATAGTTTCCCCACAATCTTTAAAAAGAAAAAAAATATGGATGACTGAAATTACAATATTCTAATAGGCAGAGATTCTGCTAGGATACTATTGTAATTCATTCATTTTCTTCCCATTTTACCCAAACCAACCAATCACTTTTTACATTATCTCTCTGAGGGCACTTTTGTAGGGTTGAAAGCAGCAGCCACTAAGTCTCTAGTTGAGCCAACTACTTGGCCTGTCTTGTAAATGTCTAAATGTGAGTAGTAAACTGACACTCACAAGGACTGTGCATTTATGGCCACAGTTTACACAGACCAGAACCAGACCACTTGGTGGCTGCCATTTAGCTCAGAGGGCCGTGGCTAGGCACAAAGAGTCTTTAGGACAATTTCCTGACAGGTGAGTGTAAAGTGTCTGAAGGCCCAGGCTCCCTTTTCCATAGGTCAGGCAAAGGTATCTTATCTTATAGCTTAGTGTGGGTGGCTGGTAGGTAAAGCAGACATGAATGCTGCCAGGATGAGACAGAGGTCACTCTGGGCCTACCTGAAGCCCGCAGCCACTACCACTACTGGGTTTCTGCTACTTAAGTCAGCTTATTTGAATTTATTGATATTGTTGATGTGTTAAATGAGCACAAATTGGAAATGAAGGGTCTCAGAGAAGATGGACTTTGAAAAGCAAACAAAATGATGGCAATAAAATATAAAAGGTTTGGCGTTAACATGCAAAACAAATTGCAGATTGAAACTTTGAGATAATTTCTAACAGATATCTATGAAATTTTAAAAATAAATGGTTCAGAATGTTATGAGAAATGTCATAGATCATATGCAACCAACAGATGACTGACATAAATCTGTAATCATCGTCTATGTAAATTCAAATATTTCTATAAATAATAATATCCATATTGGTGGTTACCTTTTCAGTAAGTACATGTATATGCTTAGGACTCAAATTTATATTAGTATAGTAGTTTATATATTCATGTTCCATGTAAGATTTTATTTGAGGAGAACCCCACTGTTAAAAAGTTTAAAAACCACGGTCTTAAGGAACAGTCGAACTAAAGGCAAGTATATCTTTAAGTTTTTATTCTATTAGTTTTTAAAAATTAATAACATGCATAATTATGTTAATATTGCAAAAATAATTTTTTCCTGTTCTTTCATTCCTCAGCGAAGTGTTTTATGTGAACAGTATTTTTTTCTGAATATATATGTTTAAACATTACCTTATAATCCAAATCTTTAAAGCAGTTGAAGACTACACAATGTTTGCCCAAGGACTAGAAAATAAAAATAGTGTTTCAATATATTTCTTGAATTATGACACACAACACCAATGTTAAAGCTGTTAGAATAATAGAATTCATTTATTCTTTCTGAGAAAATTTGCAATATGAAGATAAATTAGATAACAAATTCAGAGATTCACAAAACTCAGTATTTATAAATGTTCATATGCTGTTACAGCTTATTTGATTAGTTTATGGAACATCAAAGTCATATTTTTTTACACAAAACTATAAATAAAAGGAAAAAACCATTCAGGTGTCACAAACAATACCCTTTGCTTTCATCAATTATTACTAATACTCTCTGTTTCTCTTTTACACCTGTGCATGCACATACGTGCAGAACGATTATTTGCTTGTGAGTTTGTAAAGTAGTATTCCAAGCAAACACAAAACATATGTTGGCTTACTGGACCCCAAGTCTTAGCATGCACTAGACATCAAAATTAATTGATAAATTATATGAATTAATGAATGCGCTTATTAGAAGCAATAAACATCTTAACCAACAGGAATGGTATAAATTTAAGATACCATTACATTTTTCATGACAAAAAAGAAAAAGACTTTCCTCTAGATATAGAAGCCACTTACTTTTGCTAAATCTTTGACTGTCTCGGTTTTCCCTGTACCAGCTGGACCAGCAGGGTAGCCTCCAAGATTCAAGTGTAGTGCTCCCATGAGAGTGAGCCAGCATCGGTCTGTGAGTGGCGTAATAACCAACCTTGGGGCACAGCCCAGGTACTCATAGCCATACGTGAAGCTGGCGTCTCCTTGAGACACATAACACAACTTCTGTTTTTCATTCCATTTATATTGCAAATGTCTGAAAGTAATATTTTAAATACTCTTTATTAATGTAAAGTTATTTTTTCTCATACAGAAACATAAGATTTAAAATGGAATATTTTTTAAAAACCAGAAATCAAAATATTAAAAGCAAATGAGAAAAGTGCTGTAAAGTTCACGAGGAACTGAATTAAGTATGAAATAGTGGAATTCTGAAGACTGCAAACATATGAGCACTCTTCCCTTTGAGGAAACAGCCTTGCTGAATCATGCTGCTTCGGTGTGATGCCAGCCTAAACAGAGGATGTACATAAGAATCAGCCCTACCGGGACCAGCAGATGGCGTAATGGCTATGTCACTTGACTCCCATGTAGTTGACCGTAGTTCGAGATCCAGACCCAGAGGCTTAAACTCATGCAGGGCATGTGTGCATGTGTGCTCAAGATCCTGGGAGGAGAAGGGATTGTGGCGTGGCCATCCCCTCTGGGGAGTGATTTCTCGCTTTCTGTTTCTCTGTCTCTCTGTTTTTCTGGCAAGCGCATGCGCCCTATAGCAAAAACCTCTCCGCCCCAAAAAAGAATCCGCCCTACCAAGTTTGCTAAGGTTTCCTGTAAGAATGTAACTGAAGACACTGTTTATTTTCATTTAGTTCCTTATTATAAGGGAAGATTTTAGTTGTTCCTTATTATATGAGGAAGATTTTAGTTGTTCCAAGTATCAAAAAAGATCGGGACTAGGTCTGTGGTATAGGAGTGATTCACCGCTGAAGAGAAGCTGGATCGCCCCCTGGGGGGTGATTTCTCACTTTCTGTCTCTATGTCTCTCTCTCTGTCTGTCTGGCGAGCGCACGCGCCCTACAGTGAAAATCTCTCCAAAAAAAAAAATGTAACTGAAGACACTGTTTATTTTAATCTAGTTCCTTATTATAAGGGTACTTGAGGAAAATTTTAGTTGTTCCAAGTATCAAAAAAGATCGGGACTAGGTCTGTGGTGTAGGGGTGATTCACTGCTGAAGAGAAGCTGGATCATATGTGGTAGCCATGGTTCAAATTCCTGACCTAGTCAGCCTGAAACATGCCAGGCATGTGCATAAGTGCCCAAGATCAAACTGGAGGACTGGACGAGGGGGATGGCGGTGTGACCAGACGCTGTAGAGGCTGCTCCATAGGGGAAATAAGAGGCTTGAAGTAGAGCTCTCACTACCCATTGAAAACTTCTGCCCTCTTGCTGAATAGCAAAAGGAAAAGATGTTCTATCATAAGAACATAATCAGGTCAGGAAGATAAAGCAAAAAGAAGTAAAAATAAGGGGGAAAGACAGTAGAAAAGGGAAAGAAGGAAGTATAGGAATATGGTACTCAAATCGGTAGAGTTGCCTTGGAATTTCAGTAAATGCCCCAAATTAAAACTTTGACAGAGTTTGAAAAAGAAAATCAATTTACCAGGAACCAGCAGGTGGCATGGTGGTTAAGGCACTGGACACTCCCATATGGCTGACTATGGTTCAAGTCCTGGGCCTGGCAGCTTGCCTTCTCACTGTCTCTCTCTCTCTCTCTGGTCAAATTAAAATAAATAAATGAATAAATTAAAAAAAAGAAAATTGATTTACCTAAAGATATGTCTGTAAGAAGCTATTGCATGTGGAAATATAATTTAGATCTACCTACCTTGTCCACTCAAAATCCTCTGCACTGAAGATATTTTTAAGTAATAAATTTGACACTGTATCTCTGCAGTGAACGTAAATGGTAAGCAGTCCCTCTAGCACAGCTTTTGTTCTAGAGTTACTAGTATCCAGCACTACCAGCTCTGCAACCTCTTCTAGGTAACATATCAAACTGGCGTGGACTTTTTCCAACTCTTCTCTGGCTTGGGAACTCACAAAACTTTGGATACAATCACTATAAAACATGATCTGGCTCTGAAAAGTAAGACATATATATGATAATTAAAAACATAAATTTTATTTTAAATTAAAACATATTTTCATGAAGTATATGTGGTGTGTGTATGGGTGACTGCATTTGTGTGTGTGTAAAAGAAACCACTTACACATTTGCATGTATTTGAGGGTTAAAGATTGAATTTTGGCTGTTTGTGGGGGCCTTAGTCATTTACACTTTCTAAATCTTGTATTCTTAATCTATTAACACGAAGTAATAACCTGGGGCAGTAACAATGGTAGAAAACTTCAAGATGAAATTTGTGTTGCTTTTTCCATTGAACTCAGAAAGTAATATACCTAGAACACATTAAGTTTATAATAATAGTTTTCAGAAAGTTCATATAGTTTTTTTTACATGATATATATTTTTTCACATTTAAATCTTCCCATATATTCCAGAACTGTTCTAAGAAGACTACTGGATTAAGGTTGGGTTACAGTTAGAGAAGGAGGCTCTATCAACATAGCTTAAAGGTTTCTGGCCTGTACTACTGGATAAATCACGATTCTACTCATTCACTAAGAGATAGTACCTATTGGAAGAAAAATATGTTGGGGGCGAGGGGGCATAATTAATTCATTTTAGGATATATTGACTTTGAAATATATATATAAAAAATATATTTTATATAGAGGTTATTTAATATGTATTACATATATATAGAGAGGTTTTATATATATCTATAGATATAGGTATATATCTATAGATCTATCTATCTATCTATCTATCTATATATATATATATCTTTCTTCTAAAGCAAGATAAAAGGGTACAGGTCGGTAACCTAGTGTAACAATAAGCATTCTTGGTCACGGGCAACAGAAACCAATTCTGACTTTCCTAAAGGATGTCGCAGACTCATAACCAGCACACTGTTTGGAGGCTAGAAATTGAGGCTTGGGTAGTGGTCAGGAATAAGAGCCTGAGACAAGGCAGCAGGAACCATAGTCAAGGTCATGTCACAGTAGAGTCCCGTCAGATGCCACTATACTGCTGTGCTTGAGACGGTAATTCAAGGTTCATAGCCTCAGGAGAAAGCAAACAATGGACTGAGTCCCCTCCCTAGGCTGTATCATTGTAGGTGAAAAGATGGTTTGGTTCTAGTGAGGGAAATTGGGAGTCAGAGTTTTGTTGATATTTCTTTCTTTTTTAAAATAATTATTTATTTAATTTTATTTTATTTATTCATTCATTTATTTTTTAGTTTGACCAGAGAGAGACAGAGGGTGAGAGTGAGAGAGAGAGGAACCGAGAAAGCAAGCCAGCAGATTCAGGACTCAAACCCTGGTTGGCCATGTGGGAGTATCCAGCGCCTTAACCACCATGCCAACTGCTGTTCCCCAGCTGTTGTTTCTTTACAGAGGGATTCTTAATCACTCTATCTTGGATAAATCCATATTGAAATCCTCTCAGTAGCCAATGCATGCAGACATTTCATCATCCCCATTCCCTCATAGATGTCATTTTATATCCATTCAGAGCTAATTCCTAATCATGTGACATAAGCAAAAGAAAGAGGAGCTGTAGGTTGCATCCTGGAATGAGAAATTAGCAACTGTAGGGTGGATGTAAAAAAATTTGGCAAAAGTACATTCAATGATTGACACTTCAGTCTATTATGAAATACTTCTGGAAACAATATAGCTGCTGTTTATTGTTCTTTATATTTGGATGACTAGGAATCTGGGGAAGATCTTTGTAGCAAAGCATATTTGGTTATTTGAATTCCTGTTAATCTACAGAAATATGCAGATCAATTAATTATCATTTGTCACCTTGTAAAGAATAATTGTCCTTGGGTCCAGCAGGTGAGATAGTAGTGAAAGTGGAATTCCACTTTGTCTACCATGGTTTAAGTCCCAGACCCTGCAGCCTGAAAATCGCACCCGGTATGTGTGTGTACATGTCTAAAATCCTGAGAGAAAAACAGAGGAGAAAGGATTTTGGCATGGGCATCCCTCCTGGGGTGTGATTTCTTCCCTCCCCTCTCTTTGTTTCTCTCTGGCCAGCACAAGTGTCCTATGGCAAAAACATCCAAAAAAAGAAAAAGTATCCTCATGGTATTTTGTCAATATTCGGTCAAATAGAAAGCAAAAGTACTTGACCAAGAAGATTTAATAACCATAACCTAAGTCCACAGTCCCAGATTAATTTAACAAAGATTTGAAATTGTGCTGGGTCAAGGCAAAGTAAAAAGAGGTAATATTATTATATTACTTTTGAACCTGAATACTGAACTGCAAATCAGGAAGGCATTAAAACTACTCAATAGTGGTAACTCATAGCAATATGGTTTCTACCTTCATCACTACAGAATAACTACTGCCTCCAACATTTATATTGACTCTTAAAATTGATAGAGTTTTCAGATTTTTCTAGATTCTTTAAAAATTATGACAACTTACTTTTTTGATGACCACTCAATTTTCTAGGGAAAAAGTAAAGGAAAAAGTCTTTTTCTTTTCTCTAGTTTCCATGACAACTCCTATAATTCAACCCCCCTTTTTTATTTTTCTTTTTCCTGGTGCTTTTTTTCCGGCCTTTTTGGGGATTTCCTCATGTTCTTCACACATTCTGCTGGGGGGAATTTCACCTCTCCCTTGGCTTCAACCGCTATTTCTCAAAAACTTTCAGTTCTGGGACTAGAAATTAGTGTAATGGCTATGTCGCTGGACTCCCACGTAGTCGACCATGGTTCATGTCCTGGACCCAGTGGCTTAAAACTCATGCTGGGCGCGTGTATGTGCGTGCCCAAGATCCCGAGAGGAGAATGGAGGAGAAGGGATTGCGGCGTGGTCATCCCCTCTGGGGGGTGATTTCTCACTTTCTGTCTCTATGTCTTTCTCTGTCGAGCGCACGTGCCCTTTAGCAAAAACCTCTCAAAAACAAACAAACAAACAAACAAAAAAACAAAAACAAAAGTAAAAAACAAAAACAAAAAGAACTTTCAGATCTGTTTTTTTTCACAACCCATTTTCCCAGTTTTTCTTCTCTTTCTATTCTGAGCTCCAAAAATAATCATTAGCTTTAGTAAATATAAAGGGTCTTCAAAAAATTTATGGAAAATACAAGCTATGAAAAAATTATGCGTGGATTTCAGATTTTTTTTTACCAAAATAATTTTTACTTTACTTTTTTCTCAAAATTTTGCAAGTCCCCTTATCTGCATATGGTAGGCAGTAAAATTACTTCTGTGAAGAGATAAACATCCTAATCCCTGGAATCTGTGAGTATGTCCCCTTACATGGAAAAGGGGACTCTGGATGTGATTAAACTAAGAACCTACAGATGAGAGGATTATTCTGGATTATCCAGGCAGGTTCAATGTAATCCTATGTTTCCTTAAAATCAAAGGACTTTTTCTGCCTGTGAACAAAGGGACTGATTACTACAGCGTAATGATAGAGAGATGGAATATTTCTGGTGTTGAAGATGGAGGAAGGGGCCATGAGTCAAGGAATGCCAGTGGCCTCTGGTAGCTGGAAATGGCAATGGATTTCCTGGAGAGTCTTCAGAAAGGAACATAGCCCTTCTGACACTTTGACCTGAGCCCAGGGAGACCTGCGTTGGCCTTCTGACCTATAGAATGTAATTAAATAAATTGGTGTTTCCAAGTCATGAAGTTTGAAGTAACTTTTAAATAACAGCAGGAGAAAATTAATAACATAGTTAAATCCTGGGAAAATGATTTATGACCTACTTATATTCAACAATATATTATAAAAATTCTCAAAACTATAGAAGAGTTGAATGAATTATACAGTGAATACCCATATACCTACCACCAATAGTCTACAATGAACTTTTTGCTGTATTTATCACCAATCTATTTGTGATGGTATTTGTCCACTTTATTTTTTAAATATATTTCAAAGTAAACTACAGATATCACTACATAATTTACTTTTAAATATTTACTTTCTTGGCATTGTAGCCACAAACTAAATATATACACAGCACACACACACACACACACACACACACACTCATACTCACACATTCACACATACTCATCAAAGCAGCATTAACTTACCACAGTGAGTACCACTTGTCCTGGATGAGATACCACCCATTGAGAAAACGTTTGGCATTTCCAGTCTTCAACTCCTTGACTTAAAAGTCTATAAACAAAAGAAAATCATTTATATTATTTATATATAATCACTGATTGTGGTCATGTAGTGATGAAGCATAAGATCACAGAGTAATTTTGCTTTAAGATCTCTGATGTTGTTGTAATTTAAATATGTATATTGCAGGATCTGACAGGGCTTTAATTCATACATGTTGCATAGTTCTTAAATTCCTCATTAATATATTTTCTAATGAGGCCATTGACATTCTGAGGTAATAAAAATAAAATATATTAAACCTGGAGATGACACAAATTAGCTTTGAATTGTTAATACTGTTGATAGCAAAATCTGTATCTAAAATGACTTCTAAAATGGAAGAAACAACGTTCTTTTGGCTGGAACCACCAGAAAAATTATAACGCTAAAGTCCCCGATTTAGCTTTAAAACTTAATTGCAATGGAGAGGATAGGATTTATGAAAAATATCCAGACTATTTTGTTTAAGACCAAAGTTAATATGTGCCAACAGTATACGTTTTGATATTGTCATGACATCGTTTTTCATACAGAAGTTTTACATTTCCTGAAACCTAAGCATCATGGTCAAACACTGGATGCTTTCCCAATAAAATTAAGAACAACAATAAAGGATGCTCAATGTCATCTGTACTTTTCACATTATACAAAATTTGTCATGAAAACAACATAAAAAGATGGGACAAGCAGTTGGCATAATGGCTGCATTGCTGGACTCCCATGTAGTTGACTGCAGTTCGAGTCCAGGACCCAGTGGCTTAAACTCACGCTGGGCATGTGTACGTGCATGCCCAAGATCCCGAGAGGAAAATGGAGGAGAAGGGATTGTGGCATGGCCATACCACCAGGGGGTGATTTCTTGCTTTCTGTCTCTCTATCTCTTTCTTTCTGGCGAGCACATGCACCCTATAGCAAAAACTTCTCAAAAAAGAAAAGAAAACAATTTTTAAAAATTATGAAAGAAGTGGCACAACTATCATTTTTAGCAAATGATACAATCATTTAACCAGAAAAATCCTAGGACATCAACTGAAAAAAAAATACTTGCCTAATACGAATGGCTAGATTAATTTTTCAGGGTTCCTTGTCTACAAAGCCCTTTCTTATGTATAAGATGACATTGGTTCTTATTGTATTACCTCAAGTATTAGAATTGAGGCCAAAGAGAGTCAATGGTTGTTATTAGTATTAGTAAACATATTTCTGCTCTGCTCTAGAAATCTTGCATTGCTGGCACCAGCAGTTAGTGTAACGGCTATGTCGCTGGACTCCCATGTAGTCGACTGCGGTTCGAGTCCTGGACCCGGTGGCTTAAACTCACACTGGGCGCGTGTGCGTGCATGCCCAAGATCCTGAGAGGAGAACAAAGGAGAAGGGATTGTGGCATGGCTATCCCCTCGGGGGGTGATTTCTCGCTTTCTGTCTGTCTCTATCTCTCTCTCTGTCTTTCTGGCAAGTGCACACGCCCTATAGCAAAAACCTCTCAAAAAAAAAAAAAAAAGAAATCTTGCATTGGCATTTAATAATATTAATAAATATAGATATGGATACTTAAAGATTAATAGCCTTTCTATAACCAATAATAAAATATTAGAAATGTACTAGAAGCTGTTCTAGTCAGGTAAGTCTTAAAAGTTCATAGAGTGAGGTTCTTTTTCACTCTAACAGATAAAAATAGTAGGTTGAAATATAAAAAAGAGAACATTAAAAAGATTAAAATGAGTACCTGATTCTGGGGAGGAAAGGTGGAACTGAAATGTAAAGTAGAGAGGCTGACACTGGAGGCCTCCTGAGCAGCAGCCTTTAAAAAGGCAGCAGTAGACATGATTTCAGACCCTAGCCAGTTTTCAGATCCATGTGAATCTCAACATACACAAAACTGAATGTTGTCCATGATTACATCCTCACTCTAACATTAACACTGTAAAAATGATTTTCATTGAGTCCTGTGACATTATGCTATATCAAAATTCATAAGGGACTTCACTCCTTCTACTTTTCTGACCAGTTCCCACTTAAATTAGTAAACAACCAAGTTTTTAAAAATTACACACACACACACACACACACACACCCATATTATTTACTTTCAGGATCTGAAAATTGTACTTACTTTTTTAGCACACCAAACATGCTTTTTTCTACATTTACCAGCCACTGTTCCACAGCACTTCTTACACGAATTTTCCTACAATTTATTTAGAAAACAATGAATAATTTTTTAACTTATGTTTCAGTCCTTTGATGAGCCCATAGGTTAAGTTTTCTATACACATTTAATATTCATGAACCAAAGGACTATAATTGTATAAACTCTTTGAGTGTTTCTAGATCTTAATTTGGAAAAAAAGTATTTTTCCTGGCTTTAGGAAATTCTGACATCAAAACCATGGACTTATACAATAAATAGGACCAGGTAAATTATAAATTTATAAGATGGATAAGTTGTATTACAAAACGTTTTTAGGTTCTTCACTGAATCACTTTTCTATTTTTAGATTTTAGAGAGATTTTTGGTATAGGACATGTGAGCTCACCAGAGATAGAGACAGAGAGACAGAATGAGAACCCATCTCCCAGGAGAATGGCCACACCCCAATCCCTTCTCTTCCATTCTCCTCTCAGGATTTTGGGCATGCATGCACACATCCAGCATGACTTTTCTGGGGAACCAGCAGTTAGAGTAATGGCTATGTCACTGGACTCCCACGTAGTCGATCGCGGTTCGTGTCCCGGACCAGGTGGCTTAAAACTCACGCCGGGCGCGTGTGCGTGCGTGCCCAAGATCCCGAGAGGAGAATGGAGGAGAAGGGATTGTGGCGTGACCATCCCCCCTGGGGGGAGATTTCTCACTTTCTGTCTCTCTGTCTCTCTCTGTTTGTCTGGCGAGCGCACGTGCCCTATAGCGAAAACATCTCAAAAAAAGAAAAAAAAAATGCCAGGTCTGGGCCTTGAACTGTGATCAACCATGTGAGAGTCCAGCGACATAACCATTGTCATCTGCTGGTCCCAGATTCCTCACTGATTCTTAAACAGTAAGGTTACGTTGGGGGTTTTGATGGGTAAGAAGGCTGGCAGATTGGACCAGTGTAACAGCAGGATCTAGAATGTTTTAATGGCCTGCGAGCTGATTGTGATGAGACCAGAGGTCAGTGGAAGCAGCAGTGGGAGTCACATCAACAGCCCTAAACACAGGAAATTTCCTTCCTATCTACTTTTTAAAATAAAACCAATGTTATGGTGGTTAAGGTGCTGAATTCCAACATGGCCAATCATAGTTCAAGTCCTGAACCTAGATTCCTGAAAATCACTCCAAGCACATGTGCATGCAAACCCAAAATCCTGAGAAAACAATGGAGTAGAAGGGATTGCAATGTGACCATGCCCCCTAAGGAGTGGTTTCTCACCCTCTCTCTGTCTCTCAAGTGCATGCACCCGATGGCAAAACCAAAAAAAAAAAAAAAAAAAGATAACTATTAAAAGGATAGTTGTAAACTTAAGTCAGAATTGAATGACAGAGAAAAAGGTAGGTACAAAATAGAAAGCACTGAGTTTGAAGATCATTTCCCTTTTAGTTAAAGCAAAAGTGAGGGTCAGCCAGAGTTGTGATAGTTAAGGAGGCTGAATCCTTAAGGAGGCTGAATCCCACATGGCCAACAGCATGGTTTGAGTCCCAAGCTAGCAGCCTAGAAAACACGCCTGTTGTTTGTGCCCTAAGCCTCAAAAAGGAAAATGGAGAAGGGATTGTGGCATGGCCATTTTGCCTGGGGAGGTGCGCTCTCATTTCTCTTTCTGTCTCTCTGGCAAGCACACACATTCTATAGCTAAAACAGAACAAACTAACTAACTGAAAAAACAAAGTAAGTAAAAGTGTATTTGTCTAACAATATTATCTTTAAAATAATACTTAGCAAACTTCCATGAAATATCAGACATTTCAAAGCAGAAAATCTTATATAATAAGGTTTTATGGAGTCTAAACATTTATCAATAGTTTGTAACATTTTTATCATACTTCGGTAGCACAAGACCTTCTCCTTCAGCAGATATAATCATTTTTACAGCAGGAGGGCCAATTTCTTGTTTCCATATCAATAATTGTCTTATATTTTCAAAACATTTCACGAGATGAGGCTGTGATCCAGAAACCAATGTCAGTAACATAAAATCTTGACCTGACCAGAAAATAATATTGCTGAACAGAGAATCATGTTATTACCTGTACTGAGTCAGGATTTTTGCTGTCAGCTAGAATATCAAGAAGTTCAGCATTGCTAAGAAAATAGAATCTAGGGAAAATCATTCTTTTAATTTCAAGGTAGTCCTGTTCAGAACCAAAAGAAAGGCAGTTCAGAATATATATTTAAACATGATACAAATTGCATTCTCATTTGGGCCTATGTTTATACATACAAAGCCACAGTATGATCGTATGCAAGCACTACTGGTCAAAATCACATTCCATGCTCAATGAGAGTTATATTTGAGTTGCTAAAAAAGTTTAAAAGCAAAACTAATGAAAACAGAAATAAAAAAAATACCCTACCCCCCGCCCCCAACACACACACACACAATTTTTTTCTGGCTCACTAATAAAGCAGTGGATTTAAGTTATCATCGGTGTTGCTTTCCCATGTTTTCTTCTTTCTGCTCATATTTCTGTGTATGTGGAGTTACCACCTGAAAGATCATGTTATCATTTCACAGATGACCTCGCACTCTACTGTACAGAGAATCCCTCCATGGTGCATCTCTCCCTACAGTTCAGCTGCATTTACACCAGTCTGAAGTCTTTCCTTCTTTTCAAAGAGATACCTATTCACTACGCCAGGCAAGGAGACCCGCGCTTTATTTATCATTCTCCTATGTCTTCCTTGTTCCCTTTCAGGCCTCCCCCTTAAGTTTCTGTTATTAAAAATATGTATACTCCCGTCCTTTTTCTTTTGTTCTCCTCCAGCTCCTGTCTACTTGCCCAGCTTCTCTCCATATTCAGAACTCTTCAAAAGATCATCTATAAACTGAGTCTTCATTTACTCACCTCTCTGTCATCTCATTTTCTGCCATCTGGCCCTCACCGTAAACAAACTTATTGGTGCTTTTCAGTCCTTATGTTACATGGTATTTCCGCAGCATCTGACCCTGTTGATTCTGCCCTTTCTTTTCAGTTCCAGAATTTTTATTGTTTTCCCTCCATCCCTCAGCCATTATCCTCAAAAATTCTTCTTTGTCCCCTACAAGGTTATGTTAATGTCTCCTGAGTTTCATCCTCCTCACTCTTCCTGCTCATTACGCTCTGCTTGTGCTATCAGACACAAACCCACTTACTCTTCAGCTCAGATCACTTCTCTGCCCCAAATCTTCAAACCTACTAGCAAGTGGAGATGTTCACTTAAATGTCCCATAAATATTATATTTTTAAAATGAACAAAACATACTTATTTTCACCCAAGCTTTTTCCTCCTCTAGAGCCTATCTCCATTTCGTAATTATCTTCTCCTTTCCTGGTCAAGCCAGAAAGCCTAGGCATGATCTGGGACCTCTTTACTCTCTGTTCAACTATCCAATGCTCCTGGATCCACCTCTGTCATCTTCACCATGACCTTTCGCTAGTGTCCCAATATTTCTAGTCTTTTAACTGGTTTTTCAATATCCATTCTCACTGCCCTTGGTCCATATTCTGTGCTTCTTGGTAGAGAGATATTTCTGAATTAAATTATTTCACTTTCTTGCTTATAATTCTTCTAGTCTAGCCACAGTGGTAGCGCCACACTCTGTGATATGAGAGGCCATATGGAAGATCAAGGTTTGCTTCCCAGGTCAACAAGTACATGATGAGTATGCACATGTGCTTGTGATCCCAGCTGGCTGAAGGCCTGGGGCTGGAATGGGGAGACGGCAGTCTCCCTCTTTCTTCCTCTTTCTCTCTCTCATGAAAAAAATACACTTAAAGAAATAGTTTCAAATAAAGAGTAAAACATGTTGACAAAAGCAGAACTTCTCAAAGATTTAGTTTTCTATGTCTATGGACATACAATGTTTAATAAATTTATCATCTTAACTATAAGAAAAATAATTAGGAGCCAGCTGAGTGACACAGTGATGCTGAATCCAATGCTGGATCATGGGTTTGGTTCCCCAATTGACCTGTACATACAGAGTGTATGCACCATGATCCTATCTGACTGGGGGCTGGATCACAGCATGAGGCTCTGTTAAGGATATTTCTCACTCTCTCTCTCTCTCTCTCTCTCACTCTCTCTTTCTGTTTCTCGCTCTCATGGTAGATTTAGACTTAACTGTCTTTTGGTACTTTGCTTAGGATCATTTAGAATAGCCCATCCACTTTTTCTTTTGATAATATTTTTATTAATTCTATAGACATAGAAAGTTTAAAGAATTCCTGGCAGCTAGTATAAAGTAAAAAGTTTTCACTGGAATTTATTTTTTAGTGTATTGCATTACTTTTGTAGAATTATATTACTCTCTACTTTAGGATTGCTATACATTTACCTCAAGTTTTTTCTTTACGTGTTCAAGATGTATATTGCAATTTTGCATTATTTCAAGGACTCCTGCAGAGGTGCTTATTTGGAAAGCATTCAGTTTGTTTTGTATTTTTGATATTATTTCTTTCCACATGGAAATCACATGAGAGAAAAGTGCTGTTTCTGCTGGGAGCTGCCTTTAAAAATACAATAGATGTAATTAAAAATTTTGAAGGCATTGTAATTAAATCTATTATTTAAATGCATTTGCCAAGGAATATTATTTAATTTATAAAATGTTTTCACATGTTATATTTTTTCTGATCAATAACTCATTAAAGATACCTTTTGAGTGCATATTATATACAATGATGAACATGATAAGAAATACTAGGATGAATGAGACATATAACCGTCCTTTAACAAGATCATATGTAGTATGTGGTAGAAGATAGACTTACACAGTTCTACATAAAGTGAATAGAAATGATTTGTGATCTAAGAAATATAATAAAATAAAAGGCTACTGAAATTCTAGAGAATTGCATCTGGGAAGAGATTCTTAGAGAAGAAGCTATTTAATCTGGTTTCAAAGGAAGAGTAGGGCTTTTCTTTTTTTTTTTTGGAGAGATTTTCACTGTAGGGCGCGTGCGCTCGCCAGACAGACAGAGAGAGACATAAAGACAGAAAGCGAGAAATCACCCCCCAGGGGGGATGGTCACGCCGCCAATCCCTTCTCCTCCATTCTCCTCTCGGGATCTTGGGCACGCATGCACATGCGCCCGGCGTGAGTTTTAAGCCACCGGGTCCGGGACACGAACTGCAGTCGACTACGTGGGAGTCCAGCAACATAGCCATTACGCTAACTGCTGGTTCCCAGGAAGAGTAGGGCTTTGATGGGAAGAGAAGGTAGGGAAGGTATTTGGCTTAGGAGACTATAGAGATGAGTATTAAAAAAAATCAAAGTTTTATTCATAATTGTCTAATCTTGGAGGATAAGACGTAAGGCAGATATTAACTTTGGTATAGAAATTTTTCTTTACAGAATATTATCTTTGTTTTCTCCCTTTGGAAAAGAGAAGAAAAAACCTACACATGGTATGGTACAATAATCCATTGGTATGTTGATTTTAGTTTTGGTTTTGCTGCAGTGGGAATTGAACAAGAACTTTTTTTTTTTAGAGGTTTTTGCCTTCAGTGGGGCACATGCATCCACGAGAGACAGAGAGAGAGAGAGAGAGAGAAAAGGAAAGCAAAAAATCACCCCCGGGGGGATGGTCATGCCACAATTCCTTTTCCTCCATTATCCTCCTGGGATCTTAGGCACACAAGCATACATATACAACAAAAAAGGTTATTGTTACCTACTAAGCAGCACTCACATTTAAACCATCCCTTGTATAAAATTCTAATGGTTTTCCTTTGTGCCCAAAATAAAGCTCAAAATAATCATATACTCAAGGTCTTCCATTGCTGAAAGTCTTTTAAACGTATACTGCATGATCTACTACTTGTGTTTAGAAAGGCTCCTAGACTAGTTTGTATCATTTACTGTCAGCAGTTCAAATTCTACCTAGAAAATTTATCTGTCTCAAGGAAAACACTCTTACAACCTCTTAAAACTTTAAAAAGTTTGAATGCTTTAAATAAAGAGAAAAGGTAAAATTTTTAGAAATTTTAGGTTTTCTAGTCTTCCATCTGGTAAGAAATTCTCATTAATGCATGAGTGCTGCTAAAAATATTATTATTCACATCAAAACCACACTGATATTCTAGAGCTGAATAAACACATAACATTTGGGGTTAGGGATTATAATGAGGTATTTGGCAATGTTTCCCTTGTCCTTTATATCTTCATATCAATAATCGAGAAATAATGCTTTTGAAAAAGGCAATGCTTGTCATCTTTTATGAAAGGAAAAAATAATTACTTAGCAGATTACATTTGTATCAGTAGGTTTGTTCATTGAAGGAATGGTTTCTCAAAGGTTACAGAAAGTAAGTTTCCCACTGTGCACTTTTTTCTACCTATATATGGTATTTTAAGTTTTTACCTTTGTATTTCTGAAGATTGAAAGATTGGCTCAAGATAAAGCCAATTTCTTTGACAATTCATCCATTCCTCAAGAGTATAAGAGAAGAGAGTTAAGTTTTGATCCCATTCATGCACAAGATCCTACAATGACAAAAACACATACATCTGAATCAAAACATAAGAAATTACACTATATGGGACCAGTAGTTGGCGTAATGGCTATGTCACTGGACTCCCACATAGTCGACTGCGGTTCGCGTACCGGACCTGGTGGCTTAAAACTCACGCTGGGCGCATGTGCGTGTGTGCCCAAGATCCCAAGAGGAGAATGGAGGAGAAGGGATTGCAGCGTGGCCATCCCCATGGGGGATAATTTCTCGGCGCTTTCTGTCTCTCTGGCAAAAAATCACCCCCGGGGGGATGGTCATGCCACAAAAAAAAAAAAAAAAAAAAAACCTCTAAAAAAAAAAAAAAAAAAAAAAAAAAAAACCCCTAAAAAAAAAAAAAAAAAAGAAATTACACTATAAGAGTCAAATAATAGGAACTAAGATCAAAGGTGAGTATCACTCATTGACATATGGAATATAATTAATATAGGGTCACATAAAGGTGAATTTATTTTAGTTTTGGTAGGGGCATAAGATTTTCTGTTGATCCAATTTTCTCCCTTATTTATTATACAATAGATAAATTTTTTTCTAAAATGCTTGAATGACACACACATGTATACAGAAATTAACATGAATGTCTCCCACTCAACCCTTATTTTCTATTTTCAATCAAGAGGAAATAATCAGGAGTTTGGTGTGCACATTATTGCAGTCCTTTCTTTAAGCACTATTGCACATATGTACATGTATTATTTTTAATGGTTTACATAAATGCAGTCATTTTATACACATTATTTTGTAACTTTCTTATTTTCTTAACTTAATACTGCCTTCCAGAAAGGTTTTATGTAGACATTTAGTTTTTCTTCATTCTTTTGATAATTTCAGAAAATTATATTGTATAGGTAACATTTTTTCAACTAGTATCTTTTTATTGTTATTATTATTTATTATTATTTACACATTCACTCATTATACATCATTTAGTTTGTAAAGAGATTTTACCCAACATGATATATGCCACACAGCATGCGAGTTGAAAATACTTTACACAATGTCACTAACACAGATATTACCATACGTATTATCATCAATAGATAATTTTCCATTTTCTGTTTCTTAAATGTTTTGCTTTATTCTTTTGCCCCTTGATTACCTCCTTTTTACTCTTTGCCATTTCCCACTCTCCTCCCACATTGTCTCTGATATCCTCAGTTGCTCTCCATGCCTTTATTCCATCTAATATTTCAGTTTCTGCCATAGAGTATAGACATTTGGTATATATTGAGTGGGGATATACAATGTCTCTCTTTCATAATCTGGCTTGCTTTGCTTAGCAGTAAATCTTCCATATTCATCCACTTTCTGGCAAATGCTAGGGTCTCTCCTTTTTTTTATGGCTCAGTAATATTCCATAGTGTATATGTGCCACACTTTTTCAATCCATTTGTCTGTTCATGGACATTGGGTTGGTTCCATGTCTTAGCAATTGTGAATAATGCTGCAATAAACATGGATGTGCAAGTGTTTTTAAGAGTGCATTCCCATCCTTTGGGCAGAAAAACCCAGGAGTGGAATTGCTGGATCATATGGTAGTTCTATTTGTAGTTCTGTGAGGAATTTTCATCTTGTTCTCCACAGTGGCTGTACTAATTTATTTTCCCACCAACAGTGTAGGAGAGTTCCCTTTTCTCTACAGCCTCACTAGCATTTATCATTCTTTATTTTTTAAATCTTAGCCATTCAAACTGGGATTACATGGTACTCACTATGGTTTTGATTTGCATCTCCCTTATGACAAGGGATATTGACCATTTTTTCATAGATTTTTATCTGTTTGCATGCCTTTCTTAGAGAGTTGTCTGTTCAGCTCATTTGTCCCTCTTTTAATAGGGTTGATCTTTTTAAATTTTTCCTCTGGGTGACCTGCTTCAGTTCCATGTATATTCTGGTTATCAGTCCCTTATCTGAGGTGTAGTTTGCAAATATATTCTCCTATTATGAAGGTTATCCCTTCATTCTAATATTTCTTTTGCTATGCAGCAGCTTTTTAACCTGATGTAATCCCAACCCTGTCTGGGACTGAAACCATGGGTTGACCATATTGGAGTGTTCAGTACCTTAGCCACCACATCACCTGCTGGCCCCAAGTTTGTAATATATTATGGGGTAAGGGACTGAGATGCCTTCTATTCCACTATTTTTTTTCAGTATTGCTTTGGTCATACAGAGTCTTTTATGATTCCAGACGAATTCTGTGTTTTTTCTAAATCTGTGAAGAGTATCCCTGTTAATTTGATTGGGATTGCATTTAATATGTAGATTAATTTGCATAGAATTGACATTTTGATTATATTAATTCTTCCAATCCAAGAACATGGGATGTCTTTCCACTTTTTTGTGTCATTTTCAATTTTTATTTTATTTTTTTTTTAGTTTTTCATAGCTTTCCATGTAGAGGTCATTGACTTCTTTGGTTAGGTTTGTTCCTAGGTATTCTGCAATTTTAAATCTGTTAATTCCATCCAATGTGTTGTTCATCTCAGATATTGTTTTCTTTAGAAGTTTAATTTTTGTCTTTTAAAAATAGTATCTACATCTTTTCTTAACTTTTTTTTTTGCGGGGGGGGGGGGTTGCTATAGGGCGCATGCGCTCGCCAGAAAGACAGAGACAGAGAGACAGAAAGCAAGAAATCACCCCTTGGGGGATGACCACGCCCCAATCTCTTCTCTATTCTTCCTGGGATCTTGGGCACGCATATATACATGAACCCAGCGTGAGTTTAAGCCACCGGGTCCAGGACTCCATCCATGGTGGACTACATGGGAGTCCAGCAACATAGCCATTACGCCAACTGCTGTTCCCTCTACTTAACTTTTTAATATATAGGTTATATTTATGACTTTTTACTGCCCTTATCTCTAATTCTAAGATCTGAGTTAGTTAAGAATTAGTTTACATTGACTAGTTTTTCTTTTCATTATGAATTCTTTTTCAATTTTTTTGAAAGTCTGGTAATCTTTAATTGGGTTATAGACATTATAAATTTTAACTTGCTGTGTACTGGATATTTTTGTATTCCTACTGTCTTGTAGTTTGTTTTGGATACAGTCAAGTTACTTAGAAACAGTTTCAGTATTTTGAATCTTGCTTCTAAGATTTGTTAGGGAGGACAAGAGCAGCATTTAGTCTAGGACTCATTATTTCACATTACTGTAGCAAAACTCTCTTGAGTATTCTCTCTAATGCTCATGAATTATGAGTATGATGAACTTCTGTTGTCACTGGTTGGTGCAAGCATTATTCCAGAACTGTCTGAACCACTTGAATTCTCTCAAGTGTTTGTTTCCTCTGGTAGTTTCTTCACATTCATGTGCCATTGATTGTGTATGCTGAATACTTGAGTAGGGACCATTCACAGACCTCTGAAGTTCTCTCTTGGTACAACTCTGTCTTTCCTGGTACTTGAGTCTACAAACTTCAACCTCCTCTGCCTCTCTAGACATTCAGCAGCATCCTTTCATATCAGAGTCTACCAGATTTTATCTGGATTTATATCTTTTTCCTTCAGTCAAGGTCTAGAAGAAAAGGCAATAAGTTGGTACAAGCATAGGTGTACCTTGTTTGTTTCTCCCTCTCAGGGATCCTTATCCTTCATTGCCTAATGTTCAGTGTCCTGAAAACCATTGTTCCATATAATTTGTTTTATCTACTTTGGATATTTTGGTAGAATGGTAAATATAGCATCTATATATCAGTTTTCTTGGAAGTGGAAGTCTGTATGTTTGTGCTGTTCATTTTTAGCATCTTGAATCTATCTAGTTTATCATTTATTAAACCCATTTTACTCTGTAATACAGACATATGATGCTCTAAATACTTATTTTCATAGGGATCTAGACAATTGTGACAAAGTTTTGTATTAATTTTCTCATTATTTATTTATTTTTTAAAGTTTATTTGTTCATTGAGAGAAAGATAGACATAGGCATCCTCAACAGAGAGTTTCACTCTGTGATCCTTCCTGCAGTTTTCCCAGCCGGCAGGATCACAGGCATGTGTGCACACCCAGCACATAATGGTCAACTGGGAACCAAACCCCAATATTCCATATGGCTCCAACATTACAGAGTAACATGCCATCACTGCATTACTGCAGTTGGCCACCTTGTTAATTTCCAAATATAAAAAATTTGGATTACATTTATTGTATATTCTGATGATTGTTTTTAACTTACATTTTTAATGGGTGTTTTGTTTACCTTTATTGCTGTTTTATGATTTTTAAAAAAAATCTTACTGCATGTGGTTTGAGATTACATTCTATTTAATTTAATCCTATTTTTTGTAATTTTTTTCTCTAAGGTCCAATAACTGACATTTCCTTAAGTGTTTGTAAATAATATGAATTCTATTTGTTAGGTGCATACTTCTCTTTTTCTATCTATCTATATAGATACATATATATACACCTTTGTGTGTAATCTGTTATGTTAATTTTACTATTGAATATCTCCAGAAGTTTAAAAATGGTTCTTACTTATGTTATTAGATGTATGTACGCTGCCTAGTGAGGAATAATCAGTAAACACTGACTTTTGCCGGTAAAAGTCATGGTTTATAAGGTCATAATTTTATATATTCTAAATTTATTTTACCCACCTGAATGAAACCTTCAGACATTTCCTAATGAAAAATTAATGTTTCCATAAAACATTGTTTTTAGTATTCAAATGGCTAAATATTCCACTTCATTTCTGAACAATCATATGAATGATATATATAATTCAAAAGCAAATGCAAAATTATAAGATGCATAAAATTAAATAAAACAGTAGAAAATTAAAACATATTCCCTTTGCCATTATATTTACCTTAATGGGCCCAATATAGGAAGATCCTTTAATTGTTGCAAGTATGACTTGAGACTCTTCTAACTGAGTTAGTACATCATCTACAGATGAAACTATTAGTATAGAGGAAGCCTCTGTCTGATGAGGAACTAAATGTAAAGGTGTAGTGTTCCACAGATCAATAATCTTGAATAACATTTTTTCAAGAGTAGCTTCATTAGTTGCTGAGGTTGATATGTCATTTATTTCATTTTCATACTGAAACATCTAAAATGAATAAAATTCTTTAATATCTAGAGGAACAAGTAATTATTGATACATTTTAAATGGGAGATTTAAAAGCACATTTTCAAAGGTATGTCTAAAAAATTAAAGATCTGAATCCAGTTATGTTTACATCCTAATCAGAGTTCATGGCCTAGCCCTTCATGGCTTAATCTTTATAACATAGCACTTTTAAGCTTATTTTCTTTTGTTTTGTTTTGCTAGTGAGTACATGTACTCACTGGGGGTGGGGGAGAAGAGGAAGCATCCTTCATGGGGAATGGGCATGCTGCAGTTCTTTCTCCTTTTCTCCCTTCTTTCAAAACTTTGGGCATATGTACCTGGCATGTTTCTTCAAGCTGCTGGATATGTCATCTGCATGAGTTTAAAGAATGGTGCCTAATCCCTATGTTTTTGGTAATGCAGCTCAATGAGAACAATGAATAGATATGACTTATTTTTGTCATCTCTCTTATGGGCCTGACAACAACTTATGGCTTTAAGTAGCAGCTTTGAGGGAGAGATTAACCTTCTAACATAGCTTACTGAACCTAAGGTAGATAAGAAACCATAGGATCATCAAAGTTCTATGCTGAATAAAAAATTTTTTGCCTCCAGCTAACATTCTGAGATTGCTAAAAATGAAATCCAGACACTGATAATATATAAAGCAACATTTTGGCCAAATTAATCTAACCCTGTCAAATCTCTATGATCAAAGTTTGGGACTTTGATATATCTTTCAGTTCATTTGGTAATATCTAGGTGGTTCAGATGGATCTCAATGCCTGTAATTAATCACCTATATGTCTTATAAAGCACATGGCTTTTGTGCAAATGATGAATTATAAAGTGAGAGTGTTCATCATATTCATACCATTGACTTCTTCCTCTTCATTTACTTTATGACAGGGTTTTCATGTGATAGGCTTTTTCAGAGTCTATACAACGTCTTGGACAGATGCTGTCATATAACTGTATGACATCATAATTTATTGATTTGATAGGACTGCAAATGAACTTATAATGTACCTATCCTGGAAAGTTGTCAGGATGACCACCCTCTCTGGGTCACCCTCAAGAAATGCAAGCTTTAATAAATGAAAGCTGAGTTTGGGGGCCAAATTCTATCCATCTAGGCACCTACATTATACTGAATTGAACTGTCAAATTTCCACAGGATGACCAAAAGCATCCAGGAACTCTTAGGGTTCACTTGAGATTACAAACTGATTGCCTCCTTATTCCTATTATAATTATAATTAACTTGAAGAAGGAGAAGAGGTTCTTGTAATTTCTGGTTATGGTATTACAGAGGCTGAAGACCTTGTTACCTTTTGTTTAGATGTTGAAATATCCTAATTTCGACCCTCCAAACCCTGAACAGAATTTCCTTTTTTTAACTATTAATTCATGTTAGAAATGTAAGGATAGCTTACTGGAACCCTTTAAGGTAGTATTGGCCACCAACCCAGTGTAGGCGACCAACTGCTCCCCTCTACCTAGCAGTTACATTGCTGGACTCCTACATGCCCGATTGTGGTTCAAGTCTCAGACCCAGTGGCTTGAAACTCATGCCAGGTGCATGTGCATGCATGCCCAAGACCCTGGGAGGAGAAAGGATTGTGGCATGGTCATCCCCTCTGGAGGGTGATTTCTCACTTTCTCCCCTCACTATCTCTGTCTCTCTCTTTCTTTGGTGATTGCACACTCTCTTAGGCAAAAACCTCTAACAACAATAGCAACAAAAAAGAGCAGAACTTGGGAGGTGGAGAATAGAAAGTAAATTTTAGACATGTTAATTTTAAGATATCTCTTAGACATATAGTGGAGATACTGAATAGAAAACTGGGGGCCAGTTGGTGGTGGGATTGTTAAGGAGGCTGAGCCCCCAGTACCAATGGTGCAGTTCATGTCCAGGATCCAAAGGCTTGGAAAAGCTTGTCATGAATGTGTCTGTGTGCACCCGAAATATTGAAAGGAGGGAGACATGGAGAAGAAATTGCGACATTACCATTCCCCATGGGAGATGCTTTTTCACTTTCTCTCCCTCCCCTTCTCTTTCTATCTCTCCCTCTCTTTGGTAAGCAAAAGCACCACCTGATAAATTAAAAAACAGAAAAAAAAGGAAAAGAAAATTGAATATGTGAACCGAGAGTCCAGGAAGGAGGTTACTATTAGGCTTAGACACAAAATAATCTAATGTTTAAAATGAATTAAAGTCGTCTTCTTAAAAACCTTCAAAATTTTTTTCTCATGGTCCTCATTATAACAAGTTATTTAGTAAAAAGTTATAGGCTATAAATCTGGTTTTAATTAAATTATATTATGTCATTAAACATAAATGAAGCTTATTGTAAGCTAGAAATGAAAACAGAAAGCTTTTTATCATGAAATATTGGAATAATTATATTTTAATAATAAAAGTTTCATTGCAAATCTAGTTGCTAAGCATGCATTTTAAATATAACATTGATTTATTGACAGGGTTATTCTAACATTGCTAAGCATGCATTTTAAATATAACATTGATTTATTGGTGGGGTTATTCTAACATGCTCTTAATATGTTTCATTTTATGTAAAATGAAATACAGTAGTTTTATTTTAATTTTTTAGAGATTTTTGCTTTAGGGCATATGCACTCACCAGAGAGAAAGAGACAAAGACAGTGAGAGAGAAAGTGGGAAATCACCCCCCCAAGGAGAATGGCCATGCTGCAATCCCTTCTCCATTCTCCTCCCAGGATCTCGGTCATGCATACACATGTGCACAGCAAAATACAGTAGTTTTGATTTCTCTATTCATATAAAATATATTCTCTATAAGAAGTAGTACTGTTAAACAATAATAGAATTTCATTTTTCATGCATTAAAAATAAAAAAGTATTATAGTGTAGATAATAATAACATAATGAATACCTTACCCAATATTTTCAAATTAATTTCCTGTTACCTATACTGTCTACTAATGTACTAATACTATACTCTTATTTTCTCAGGCAATTTATAAATGTCTCCATTTTCTAATTCCTAGTCCTTATAGAGTTAACTTACCTATTTAAAGTTGGTCCCTCTGGTATTTCATTCATTTTTTTAAAAAACTATTTTTATTTACCTTGAGGGCTAGAAGATTCTCTACTGTACAGTTTTTATCAAGGGAAACTGACTTTCCAATAATCTCCTGAAGAGCCTCCCAATGCCTTGGCCTGAGACATGGGTTTCCCAGAGCTGTGATGATAGGCAGCTCTTGTTTAAAATCGGTCACTGATTGTTTAAGATGTGTTACCATATCATTTTTAGGTAAACCTGTAAATAATGATAGGTCTGACAATATGTTCATCACGTTTTTAAACCAAAAATCAAATTTAGAAAATCAGAATTTTTCTTTAAAATTTGCGAATGTAATTCTAGTTTATCAGTTACTAGTCTTCATTAAAACAATATTAGATAATGAAGCTTATTAATATCACCCTTACATAAGAAGCAACTATGGATTAAAATACAGAGAAATAGTTATGGGGACTGGTCACTAAAACCAAAGACTAATAAGTCAAGTTATCTTTTATTTTGTGGGGCCAGCAGTTAGCGTAATGGCTATGTCGCTGGACTCCGATGTAGTTGACCGTGGTTCGAGTCCTGGACTCGGTGGCTTAAAAAACTCACGCTGGGGCATGTGCATGCATGCCCAAGATCCCAAGAGGAGAATGGAGGAGACAGGATTGCGGTGTGGCCATCCCCCCTGAGGGGTGATTTCTCGCTTTCTGTCTCTCTGTCTCTCTCCCTCTGTCTGACGAGCGTGCACTCTCTATAGGAAAAACCTCTCCAAAAAATAAATACAAAAATAAATAAAAAATTATCTTAGAAAATTTCATACCAGAATAGCCAGCTACCACAAGCTTTCACAGATTCTTAGTGAAAAAGTAGATACACAGATAGACAAGTACACATACATAGAAAGAAGACTGTCATAGGTTCTAGTCTTTTAAATGTAGCTGAGTAAGGAAGAACATCAAGAGAAAAAAAAATCTACCACTGTAATCATTTCATAAAGAAAATATTTGAATACCAAAATGTAGAAAATGTAGGTGACAACGTTGCCATAGACCAGCTTTGATCTATTCTCTGATATTGAAAAGGTTGACTGAGGCACAGGACTCAAAACTTAAAAAATGGAAGGTTTAAACTTTATAAACTTTTTACTTAGCTTTTAAAGGGAAAGGGGAGGCAGTAGAGAAACAGTCCAATTTGGGGGATCAGGAGAACTAAAAACTAAGCCCATTCTCTCGACAAACCAATTTGTACAGATGGGGCTTCTTTTATAAAGCCATACTGAATAGTGAAATGTTTTTCAACACCTAATTAAATAGAAAGTAGAGAGAATAACTGTTTTGTGCTAGTCTATACTTTGCCAAAAAGTGAGATCTTATCTATGAAACTATGGACAAAAGAAGGTGCTGTCTACTGGTTAATTTGTGTATTATTCTCTGAAATATTTGCATAACAAATTATGAGAGGAAATACACAAAATAATTGTTACACGAGGCCATGACTTACCCCTAGTTTTTCTTTTCTAAATGTTTTTCTAAATATTGTTACAAAAATATTGTTTTGTAATATTTAAAAACAAGCAAAATAAAGTATTTTCCTGACCTTTTTGGAGAAGAAATTTTAGCTTGAGGTATAGATGAACCACAAGGAAGAAGTCTTAACCTGGCTTTAGTCTCTGTGCTATAACTCCGTTTTTGGCATATTCAGTATCTCTCTGTCTTCTGATCAAGATAGCATTGTGAAAGTTATTCTAGACAACTGGATTTACCCTCCTCTTAAAACAATAAAATATTATTTTTAGAAAAGTAAGGAGAGTCTTTAAAAAAATAGGAAAGAGCAAAGATATTCTCTTGTCCAGACGAAACAAATTTCCCTTTGAAAATTATGTGATGATACAAAACCCCATAACAAGGCAGTATCTCTTAATTGGCAAGATTTCAAATTTAATGATTAGCATAAGGGACCCTCTATTATTATTATTATTATTTTTTTGGAGAGGTTTTTGCTATAGGGCATGTGCGCTTGCTAGAAAGACAGAGAGAGACAGAGAGATAGAAAGCGAGAAATCACCCCCCAGGGGGGATGGCCACACTGCAATCCCTTCTCCTCCATTCTCCTCTCAGGATCTTGGGCACATACGCACATGCACCCGGCGTGAGTTTAAGTCACCAGGTCAGGGACTCTAACCACGGTTGACTACATGGGAGTTCAGTGACATAGCCATTAAACTAACTAATGGTCCCAGGGACCCTCTTAAATAACTTTTTAGTTGTGTTCCTCACTGTTCAAATGATACTATATACATACCCAGTTAGGACTTAGATAAAGAAAGGTTCTGCAAGAGAGCCCTTATCATCAAAATATCTCTGACCAATAATACCCTAAAGAAGAATCAGAATCAAGATGAAATGTCTGATGGTTCTAACCAGGTTCTATCTTTGAATGGATACAGAAATTATTAAATACTTAAATTTAAGTTTTTGTTTTTTGGGTTTTTTTTTGCCAAATTTTCATCTCTTTCTTCTTCAACAAATAATTCCTATGTACAGTCCTGTACTGTCTCTCCAGCCCAAATGGTCAGCCCCTGGAAACAGGTAAAGAAACAAGACCAAAGACAATGACCTTGCTACTCAAAGGGCATATTGTGTGTAAAGCAAGGTGGGAAAATTTGAGAAACACACTTTTACCTTTTTCTAGTATAGAGATTGTGTGCATCCATTTGGAAACGTATCTCTGTACCGATTCTACATCAATACTTTGAAGAGTACAATTTCTCCATTCACAAAAGAGTGTTCCCCACTCCTCTTGTGTTTCCCATAGTGTTTTCCTTAAGCTTAAGTCACATTCAATGTCAGAGACCTCTGAAAGCACAAGCTGTATAATTTCTTCCATATTAAGGGAATGCATATGCGATTGGGAATCTTCAAAACGGTCGTGACAGTTTGAGTATGCTTTAGCTTTGTGAGCTAAACTTGTAGCTTCCTCTGACAGAGTCCGAATCATTTCCTTTGCTATTGTTACTCTAGTACCAGCCAATAACAGAATAGGAGTTCTTATCTAAAAAATAACAGTAGGACAGTTTAAGAGACTGAAATGTTCAGAACATAAAACATGTTTTACAGATAGTCAAAGCATTTTGGTATATTATCTAAGATTTAACAAGATAAGTGAGTAAAATTGGAATGATCATCACTGGGTCTAAAACAAAAGCCCGGAAAGATGACAGGCGTTTTCTTTTTAGCCCATTTTATGTCATGGGCCTCTTTGGCAATCTGTTAAAATCTGTAATAAAAACCTCCAGCTCTGCTGCAGTTTGCTGCCTGCATTCATTCATGATAGAAGAAAATCTTAACTTCCAATTAAAGGTTGATGTAAATAAAGTTTTTTTGTTTGTTTGTTTTTTAAGACAAGGTCTCACTATGCTGCAATCCTGCCTGAGCCTCCTGAGTAGCTGGTCTAGAGCTGTGCTCCACTGTGCCTGGCTTTTTACAGTGGGCTGGAATCAAACCTGGGAGTCACATGTGGCCTCAGCTGGCTAAGTAATAGCATCAACCAGTGTGAGCTATCACAGCTGGGCCAAGAGATTAACTTTATTTCTCAGAGTTTACAAATTACCAACATTTTATCTATGAATTCCAGGTTAATAATATTTGTATTAAATTGAGACCAGCAGTTAGCATAATGGCTATGTCGCTGGGCTCCCATGTAGTCGACCATGGTTTGCGTCCTGGACCCAGTGGCTTAAACTCACGCCTGGTGCGTGTGCATGTGTGCCCATGATCTTGAGAGGAGAATGGAGGAGAAGGGATTGTGGCATGACCATCTCCCCTGGGGGGTGATTTCTCGCTTTCTGTCTCTATGTCTCTCTCTGTCTGTCTGGCGAGCACACGCGCCCTATAGTAAAAACCTCTCAAAACAAACAAATAAAAAAAACACACGATTTATTTAGCCAAGATTCCACAGAAAGCAAACACCCAAATGCCTACTCTTACAAGAGACTAAGTTCAAGTTTTTAATGGAAAACAACAACAGAAAACCAACTTACTTTGACTTTTAAATTACTAACATCAACTCGTAGACCAGTGATATATGCTTCCAAATTATCTCTGAATTTAGTTATTACAGCTTCTTTATTTGTTTTGCTTAGCTTCATAGATGTTTTTAGTTGACTAAACTTGATAAGGAGAATTTTATATATGGCAAGTTGCTCTTCTGAAATGTAGATCTGATAAAGCTTTGCAACAGAATATAGCTGAGAAATTGTTTGATGCTCTTTTTCTAATTTTATTATTTTTGAGGAAATAGAATCCAAAAAAGTAAAATGTTCCACAAATTCCTCTATTTCAGTGGGATCACTTTCCAACTGTTGCAAAGATGATTCTATAACCTAAAATCATTAATGTGTCAATTATAATTTTGTAATGATTGTCTCATTATTTTGGAAAATTAATTCTTTCTAATTTCTCTAACTTACATAATCTCAGAAAAAATAAAGATGTATAAACATAATTCTAAATATTTAAATATTGGAGCATGATTAATTAACATGATTAAATCCTCCTTTTTTTGTGAGTTTCTTTTTTTTTTTTCTGTAGGGTGCATGCGTTCACCAGAAAGACTTGAGAGAGAGACAGACAGAAAGCAAGAAATCACCCCCCAGGAGGGATGGCCACGCTGCAATTCCTTCTCCTCCATTCTCCTCTTGGGATCTTCGGCACGCATGCACACATGCCTGGGGTGAGTTTAAGCCACCGGGTCTGGGACCCGAACCGTGAATGACTACATGAGAATTCATCAACACAGCCATTACGCCAACTGCTGGTCCCGAATCATCTTATTGTTAATGGAAAGTACTTGAACATATATTGCATATAAAATAAACATTACAAAGACATAAAAGAAGAACTACTATGAATAATAGTTTTCTAAAAATATAAATATAAGATAAATAGCACAGGCATGATTGAAATGAGAACAGTGAGTTATAATTGCTACCACTTTTTAAAAATATGTGTGCAAGGTTCTTTAGGAACATGATCTTACTTTTTTCAGATACTGTATGTACTAATCATGTGTTATTTTTCCTAGTTTGAACTGGACAAAACTAAGCCTCCAAGGGATTCAATAGTCTTAAGACTAGAAATTTAGTGAGTTACAGAATTTTGATTCAAACCCAAATCTGGTTCCAAATCCTATTTTTTTCTATCGTACTTTTATCCACTATATGTATAATATCTACTGATATTATACAGAAGACTATGGATATATCATTTAATTAAGTTTTTAAATTAATTTCCATACTGGACTTAAAAATTTTTTATATAATTTCTTCATGCTTCAAAGGGTCTTAGTAAATACTTATAATTTTATTTAATTTTGGAATCAAAGTCAATTCAATTGTCAATCTTCACAGTTTTGAGTACATTTTTATAGGTTTCTAATTTTTCACTTTATTCTGTTAGATTATAAAACAGTTACTCATGCAAAAATTCCAATACAGAAGTAGTTTTTTTTTTTAAAAAAGACCACCTATTATTCCATCACCCAGAGATAATAACTCTTAATCTTTCAGAAATCTTACTATGATGTACATATGTCTGTGTGAATCTTATCAGAGTTTACATGAAGAGGCCTTAAAGTCAGAAAGATTTGTGTTTGATTCACAGTTCCAGTATTTACTTTGTAAACCTAAGCAAGTAGTTTCACTTTCATAAAGTAGGTGTCTTCATCTGTATTTTTGAGTAAAAAAATAATAAGCATATTATTTTGTCTGACATATAGAAAGTACATCCAGAGTGATCAAGATAGCTGACTGAATGGGGGAACCAGCAGTTAGCATAATGGCTATGTCGCTGGACTCCCACATAGTCAACCGCGGTTCGCGTCCCGGGCTCGGTGGTTTAAAACTCACGCTGGGCGCGTGTGCGTGTGTGCCCAAGATCCTGAGAGGAGAATGGAGGAGAAGGGATTGCAGCGTGACCATCCCCCCTGGGGGGTGATTTCTGGCTTTCTGTCTCTCTGTCTCTCTCTCTCTGTCTGTCTGGCGAGCGCACGCACTCTATAGTGAAAACCTCTCCAAAAAAAAAAAAAAAAAAAGCTGACTGAGTAAACACAACTTTCTTCATTCCAAACACAAATCAAAATAAGTGTCAAAAATATTTTTAAATACATATCTATATCACAAAGAACACAGATAATTCCAATCTTGTATAGAGTAAGAGAGTAGAAAAAAGATGAAATATACTCAAACTTCTCTTATGATATTACTAATATGGTGATTCAAAATCAGATAAAACAGATTTTCTTTTCTCAAAAGAAAGTCATAGACCAATTTCACTTATAAATGCAAAAATCTTAAAACAATTGTATGTGTGTGCACTGGCAAGCTAAATTTATCAATTTGGATGTGAAGTTAACCTTAAAAAGTCAATTAATGTGTGATCAGCAGGTGGCATGGTAGTTAAGATGCTAGACTCCCACATAGCCAATTACAGTTCAAGTCCTGGACCTGGCAGCTTGAAAATTATGCCAGGCATGTGTGCAGTGCATACCCATAATCCCAAGAGGAGAATGTAGGAGAAGGGATTGTGGTGTGGTCATCCTCCCTGGGGGGAAGGTTTTTCACTTTTCCTTTCACTGTCTCTCTCTGTCTCTCTCTAGTGAGGGCATGTATGTGCCCTATGGCAAAGACAAAACAAAAAGTCAATTAATGTAATTCTTTTTTTGGGGGGGGGGAGATTTTTGCTATAGGGCGCTTGTGCTCACCAGAAAGACAGAAAGAGAGAGATAGAAAGTGAGAAATCACCCCCCAGGAGGGATGGTCACTCCGCAATCCCTTCTCCTCTATTCTCCTCTCAGGATCTTGGACACAAATGCACAGGCGACCGGCGTGAGTTTAAGCCACTGGGTCCGGGACACGAATCACGGTCAACTACATGGGAGTCCAACAACATAGCCATTGTGCTAACTACTGGTCCCAATTAATGTAATTCTTCAATTAAAAGGAAAACAACTGTAAGATTATCTCAATAACTATAGTTACAAATAGATAAAAATTTATTTATGATTAAAAAATTATCAAAGTAGGAATGGAAAGAAATGTATTTAACTATATAAAAGGAAGTTCCCAAAACCTTAAGAAAAGAATACATCTAGGTCATACAGTGGTCAGAATGAAGATGAATAAACAGAACTTTCAGAACAGTTTCCTAAACAGTCGTACAGAAACAACTTTCTGGAACCAAATCCATGCTTCTTCTAACTCTAGAAATCTTATTCTTAGTGTTTCTGTGTTCCAGAAACTCTAAGACCTTTACAGATAGTAATAGGGAGCAAGATAGTGAAATAGGACTGTCCAGTAATTGTAGCCCTGTAGAAACATCAAATATCAATTAGAACCACTATTCACATACAAATATACCTTCACAAGTTCTTAAAAAAAAAGTGAGAGATCACAATACTTAGGTGTAGCATGGAAATATGAAAAGACATATTGAAGAGTATAGGAAGCACAGTTTTATGATATATATTTCACCCCTCCTCTAAGTCCATGTAGCTTAGCATGGAAATATTGTCCATCTGGGAGAAAGACAGGGAAATGAACAAAAGACTTTGTCTTGGATTCAAATACCAAACCTGCTCCAGTAAAACCAGAACTGGGCAAGGCCTCCAAAGCTCCAAACTTGATGCTAATATCTGTTGTATACTGAGCCTCCAGACTCTCCCTGGCTCCAGGCTTTACTACACAGCCCCAGGTTTCAGGTCTGCATGGCCTAGTCCATACCACCACTGGGTTGACTTCAGAGGCCTTGTGCTCCACACAGCTCTCAGCAGCAAGTTGGCACCAGGGATCTTGGGCTTTGGACCTGCCCTAGTGTTGTATCACCTCTAGTAGCACAGGGATTCAGGACTGTACTAGTGCCATACCAGCCCTAGCAATCATGGGCTTTAGGCTGGTCCCTGAGGATACAAGCTGCAGACCTACCCCCAATAAACACAATAAATAGATTTACTGAAGTGGATGTAGGTTCTAGGTCTCCCTTCCGGCTCACCCAGGATACCAGTCCAGCCCAACCATATATTCCAGTGGCAAGCTTCTCCATGGGCCACAACAGATGGCTTGCTCAAAATCTGTAAAGGTTGAATGTTGAAAGGATTTTCCAAACAAAGCCAGTACACAAAGCCTAGAATACTTGCCTATTTCTTCAGATGCATAGACACCAATCCATAGCTTCAAGGATCAAAAAAATTCAGGGAAACATGACATGACCAAAGTGAAAAAAACTAAAGCATCAGTGACTGACCTCAAAGAAACAGAGATGAATGAGTTGACTGACAAAGAATTCAAAAAACTGTTTTAAGGAAGCTCAATAAACATTAAGAAAATACAGAGAAAGGGTGGTGGTTGGTTTATAGGGACATGAGGTTTGTGGTTGAAGTGCTGACTAGCTGCATAGTTCAAGAAAATTCTCAAGAATGGAAAGGGAGGGGATACTTAGAAAGATGGCTCTCTCAGCAACTTCTCTGTCTTACGCTTCTCTCAGGAAAAAACATGCAGTCCTTCAGTGTCAATATACAATCTATGGAGTGAACACCTTGGTTCTGGTTAAACAGCTAGGACTTTTGATAGCTGTAGTAAAAAAGGTTAGGACCAACTACAAATATGAGTTATAGAATATAGTGTTTCCCTAACTTCCTGTTTTATCCTGAGAAAATAATAAATCTTTTATTCAAATGCAAAAAAGGAAAAACATACACAGAAGTAATTATTCAAAAAATCCAGAAAACAACAAATGAACAGAATGAGAACTTCAATGAGATTAAAATAATAATAATAGACACTAATAAAAATTCTAGATGAAAACCTACAATGAACAAAACAAAAATTACAATAGAATTGATCAAGAAGGAAGAAACGTCATGGTTTCTTTGGAAGGCAAATTATTTGAAAATATACTGTGAGAAGAGGGGGAAAATAGGAAGAAAGCTTATGGATTTATGGGACAGAATCGAAAGAACAAATATTTGAGTCATAAGAATTCAAGAAGGGAAAAAAGGTAGGTAAATGGGTAGAAAGTTTATTTAAAGAATAGAAATTTGTCCACATCTGGAGAAAAATGTAAATATTCAGATATAGGGAGTTTAAAGGTTTCTAACAGACTCAATCCAAACAAGACTGTGGCAAGACACATTATAATCAAGCTGGAAAACAAAAAACAAAAAACAAAAAGCAAAGACAAAGCAAACATTCTAAAAGCAGCAAGAGGAAAGAAGCAAGTAACGTATAAGGAGTTCCAAAATGGCTAGCAATGATTTCTTAGCAGAAACCTTGCAGTCCAATGGAGAGAGGAATGATGTATTCAAAATGCCAAAAGAAAAGAAAAAAAATAATACCACCAGCCCAGCGTACCGTACCTGGCAAAAAATGAAAGAGGGATTTTTCTCAAATAAGGTTAAGAGAATTAATTATCACCAAACCTCTTTTGCCAAAAAATCCTAAAGGGAATTTGATAGATTAGAATCTATTAGAGCAAGAATGAGTCTCTCTCTCTCTCTCACCATTATCTTCTAGAGGCCTAGTACAGTGCCTACCATGAAATCAATGCTTTATAAATGTTCAAATTGAATAAATGAACATATAGTAACTACTAATATAAGTTCATATTCTTAAGCAGGTCTGAGGTACTACCGAGGGTGCTTATGTAGACAATGGTTTACTAGTATCTGTCTGTAGTAGAAAGTTATATGGGTGATAGGATGGGAGGAATAGCTAATAGAGGGGTAGGTTATTTGGTTTTGGGTGCTCCCAGATTTTCATTCTTTCTCAGTTCTGCAATCTCCACAGAAACTCTAAACTGCTGCTGTCTCAGAGGTGATCTGCCTGCCCAGAACCCTTCCTTAAAAGTGATAAACCCTTGGGGACCAGCAGTTAGTGTAATGGCTATCTCGTTGGACTCCCATGTAGTTGACTGCGGTTCGCATCCCGGACACGGTGGCTTAAAACTCACGCCAGGTGCATGTGCGTATGTGCCCAAGATCCTGAGAGGAGAATGGAGGAGAAGGGATTGCGGTGTGGCCATCCCCCCTGGGGGGTGACTTCTCGTTTTCTGTCTCTCTGTTTCTCTCTGTCTGGCGAGCACACGCGCCCTATAGCAAAAAAACCTCTTCAAAAAAAAAAAGTGATAAACCCTAATACACAGTAGAACCCCAATATCTTCGTATATTAAAATATTTATTTCAGATACTTCATAAATTGATGAAACTTACATTCTAGTGAAGGAAATGATGAACAGACTAAGAGATATATAGCATAATTTCAGGTAGATATGCATCTTACAAGGATGAAACAGGGAAAAGAGGAGGAAAGTGATAAGAAATGCAATTTTAGATGTGATTAGAGAAAGTTTTTTCTGAGGAAGTGTTATTTGATCAAAGGCACAAACAAATGTTATATACATTTGGAATTTTCTGAGGATAATACTTATCATGTATATTTTCTAAGTATGTATTTTAAAATTGTAATCAAATATGAAATCATCTTATACAATAGAAAATTTCAAAGTACTTACTTCCAATAGATTTGCATTCTTTTTGTCAATTACAGATAGCAATCGGGTATTGGTCATACGGACTATGTTGTCAACATATGGTAAGCATTCTGACTGGTAATCAAGACTTATGATGTTGAAAATACCAATGCGTTTCTCAATAGTCATATTCACGATTTGTCTAAGATAGCTTCTGAATGTATTTAGTATAGTTTTAAACTCTGTTGAAGTTAATTCTCCCATGGATGACATTTTTATACTCATGATTTTGGCCTCCTCCACCATGGTACAATACTTTATAAACTTGTAGCTGTAAACATTTACTATGCCCATTGAATTTCCAATAATAGCTAGGAGACTGACAATCTGTAAATAAATATGTTAAAAAGTTAGTCAGAATTTTTAAGAGTGAAAAAAGTGTGGTCTGATATGCTAATAGTTTCTGCTAAGATAATAGTCTTATGTGGAATTCATTTTGTTAAGAATGTCTATTTAATATCTAACATTTATGACTTTAAGAAATATTTAAAAGCATAAGACTTTGGGACCAGCAGGTGGTGTAGTGGTTAAGGCACTGGATTCCCACATGGCCAACTGTGGTTTGAGTCCCAGATTTGATGGCCTGAAACTCATGCCAAGCACATGTGTGTGCTTACTCAAAATCCCAAAAGGAGAATGGATTGTGGTGTGGCCATCACCACCAGGAGGTGATTTCTCACTTTCCCTCTCATTGTCTCTCCAGAGAGCACACAGGCTTCATGGGGGGGAGGGGAAACTAAAAAAAGAAAAAAGACTAAGAAATTTAGGGGGGCCAACTGGTGGTATAGACAATGGACTCCCACATGGCTGACCACAGTTTGAGTCCCCAACCTGGTGGCTTGCTTTCTCACTTTCCCCCCTCTCTGGTTAAATTAAAATAATAATAAATAAAATTAAATTAATAATTCTTCTTAAAAAAGAAATTTAAGTACCTTTCTAGTATTTGGTTTTTATATAATAGCTTATTAGATTATTTAACTTCATAATTTTAACATGTTTTTTTGAGCCATATACTATAGACACCATTTATTTTCTTGCTTCTTACCTTGCTTTAGAGTATATGTCCTAGAAAAGACTCATTTCTGTCTACTATGTGACCTCACCTGAGACCAAGCTGATTTGTATAGGATGTGATCCTTTTCTTTATTTTTTTCTTTTCATCTTTTAAAAAATTTGCTATAGGGTACATGTACTCACTAGAGAGACAAAGAGAGGGAAAGTAAGAAAGCACCTCCTAGGGGGTATGGCTGTGCCACTGTCCATTGTCCTCCATTCTCCAAAGGATTTCCTGAGACCAGCAGGCAGTATATGTACACATGCCTGGTGTGTTTTTTAAGCTTCCAGGTCTGGGACTTTACCTACACAGCTAGCCATATGGAATCCAGTACTTTTAACTACCATACTACCTGCTGGACTCAGGAAAGACTGTAATCCTGACCCAAGATAAGCCAATTAGAGTCCTTTGTGAATTTGAACAAAAATAATTGTTACATGGTAATGAGAAGAATTGGGGCATGGAAGTCAACTTATTGGCAATGCATTATTATGAGGTAGTCATAAAAGACAAGGTTCATTTTTACAATGGAAGTTGGAAAAACAGAATATACAGAGGAGAGTTCAGAGGGAAGATTAGTGGGGAGATAACTGGAAGTGAATTTCTTTTCTTTTCTTTTTTTTTTTTTTTTTTGGAGAGATTTTCACTGTAGGGCGCGTGCACTCGCCAGACAGACAGAGAGAGACATAGAGACAGAAAGTGAGAAATCACCCCCCAGGGGGGATGGTCACGCCGCAATCCCTTCTCCTCCATTCTCCTCACGGGATCTTGGGCATGCACGCACACGCGCCCGGCGTGAGTTTTAAGCCACCGGGTCCGGGACACGAACCGCGGTCGACTACGTGGGAGTCCAGCGACATAGCCATTACTCCAACTGCTGGTTCCCAATTTCTTTTCTTTTTTAAAAAACTTTTTCCTAATTTTATTTTATTTTTTACATTTAATTACTGTACTACCAGTTTCTGCCATAGAGTGTAGACATTCAGTATATGTTAAGTGGGGACATACAATGCCTCTCTTTCATAGTCTGGCTTGCTTTGCTTAGCATTAAATCTTCTATATTCATCCACTTTCTATTAAATACATATTACCACCAACAGTGTAGGAGAGTTCACTTTTTACCTCAGCCTCACCAGCACATATCGTTCTTTATTTTTTAATCTTAGCCATTCTGACTAGGGTTAGGAGGTATCTCATTGTGTTTTTGATTTGCATTTTCCTTATAATAAGAGATGAACATTTTTTCATACCCTTTTTTGCTGTTCATATGTCTTCCTTGGAGAATTGTCTGTTCAGCTCATTTTCCCATCTTTTAATTGGATTCATTATTGTTTTGCAGGTAAGTTGCTTGAATTTTCTGTATATTTTGGTTGTCAGTTCCTTATCCAAAGGAGAGTTTGCAAATATATTTTCACATTCCAAGAGTTGTCTCTTTCACTCATTATTGTTTCTTTTGCTGTGCTGAAGCTTTTAAACCTGATGTAATCCTACTCGTACATTTTCAGGATTATCGCTTGTGCTTTAACGGGTTTTATTTAAGAAGTCTTTACCTACTCTGCCATCTCCAAAAGTTTCCCCCTGAGTTTTCCACCAGTAATTTTATAGTTTGAGGTCTTAGGTTTAGATCTTTGATTTTTGTTAATAGTGAGAGATAGGAGTCCAGATTTATTTTTCTGCAGGTAGATACCTAGTTTTCCCAGAACCATTCACTGAAGAGACTTTCCTCCCCCCCCACCCTGGATTGTCTGGTGCTCTTTGTCAAAAATCAGTTGGCAATATGTCTTGGGGTTTATTTGTGGGATCTCTATTCTGTTCCACTGGTCTACATGCCAGCTTTTGTGCCAGTAACATATTGTTTGGATTATCTCAACTTTGTAATAGATTTTTGGGTCAGGGAGTGAGATGCCTCCTACTCTCTTTTTGTGCAGTATTGCTCTGGCCATATAGGGTCTTTTATGATTCCAGATGAATTCTATGATTGTTTTTTCTAAATCTGTGAAGAATATCTCTGGTAATTTGATCAGGATCATGTTAAATGTATAGATTAATTAGGGTAGAATTGACATTTTGATAATATTCATTCTTCTAATCCAGGAACATGGGATGTCTTTCCATTTTTTTTGTGTCATTTTAAATTTCTTTTTTAGTTGTTTGCAGTTTTCCTTGCAGAGGTCTTTGGCTTCTTTGGTTAAGTGTATTCCTAGGTATCTTATGTTTTTTGTGGCTATTATAAAAGGGATTGTGGGGACCAGCAGGTGGCGTGGTGGTTAAGGCTCTGGACACTCCCAAATGGCTGACCACGGTTCAAGTCCTGGACCTGGTGGCTTGCTTTCTCACTTTCCTTCTCTCTCTTTCTCTCTCTCTCTCTGGTCAAATTAAAAATAATAATAATAAGTGAATGAATAAATAAGAATAAATAATTTTTAAAAATCACTCAGTTTTATAAAAATAAAGGGGGGATTGTTTTCTTCAATTCTACTGGAAATGATTTTCTAATTTCCATGAATTATGATACTGTCATTAAGAATTTTTAGTGGGTTTTTGTTATTTAAACATCCTCTAAGACAAATTGTTTTAAAACTTACTTTGTTTTGGTAGTCAGGATCTGCTTCAAAAAGGATATTACAATCTGGCCATCTGTTCTGTTTGTTTATCATTATGCTTTCTTTCTTGTTAGGTAAATCCATAATTGAAACCATATCAGTAAAGGTAGTCAGGCGGCAATCTTGGCAAAGAGGAGTAATTGTAGCTAAAATATATAAATCAAATGGAAATATTTTCAGAAGTTTCACTGAAAGTGACACTTTAAAACTATCCATGTGATCTTAAATTTTTGAACTAAAAGGTAGTATAAAGGTTTGAATTTAATATGATAAAACAAAATAACCACTTATAGATAACTTGCTCAGGTGGTGAGAGGTATAATTAAAACAATAACTAAGAATAAGTCATTCAGTTAACAAGTACTTGACATGTACATACTGGGTTGTTGGGAAAGTCATGATGCATATTTGCATAGGAGAACAGAGAAAAGTATGTCATGACTTTCCTGATGACCTAATACTGTGTGGAGAGTATTATTTCATTATAAGAATGCAAATATTAGAGGAAATTATTATTATTATTATTTTGGAGAGGTTTTTGCTGTAGGGCATGTGTGCTTGCCAGAAAAACAGAGACAGAGAGACAGAAAGTGAGAAAGTGGCCATACTGCAATCCCTTCTCCTGCATTCTCCTCTTGGGATCTTGGGCACACACGCACATGTACCCAGCATGAGTTTAAGCCACTGGGTCCGGGACTCACGCTGTGGTCAACTACATGAGAGTCCAGCGACATAGCCATTATGCCAACTGCTGGTCCCAAGGACATTATTTTCAAGGAGTTTATAGTCTAGCTGGACAACTGGGTGTCCATAGCCAAAAATAATAAACAAAAAATAGCCTTAGCCTATACTTCACACCTTAAACAAAAATCAACTCAAGGTGAATCATATGCGTAAATATGAAACACAAATCTATAAATCCTCTGGGAGGAAGTCTCTGAGACCTTGAGTTAGGCAAGTGATTTTTAGATATAAAACCAAAAGCATAATCCGTAAGAGAAACAAAATGATGAACTATACTTTATCAAAATTAAGTAGTTTAATTCTGTAAAAGACAATGGGACTATAAGGCACAGAGTGGGAGAAAATATTTGCAAATCACATATCTAATAAAGGGCTTAGTATCCAGGGTACTTATAAAGACATCTCATAACCCAACAATTAATAAACAAATACTCAGTTAAAAAAACCAAACAAGTCACAAGTCAAAGATCTAAAGAGGACATTTGATGAAAGAAGATATATAGTTGTCAAATTAGCATGATAAGTGATATTAATTACTAGTCAAATGCAGGTTAACACAATGAGATATCACTATACATTTATCAGAATGACTACATTTTATTTTAAAGAGAGATTTTTTGGTATAGAGCACATGGACTCATCCGAGAGAAAGAGACAGGGAGACAGAAAGTGAGAAATCACCCACTGGGGGGATGACCACACCACAGTCCCTTCTCCATTCTCCTCTTGGGATCTTGGGCACATACGCACACTTGTTGGTATGTGTTTTAAGCCACCAGGTCAGGGACTTGAGCTGCAGTCAATTACATGGGAGTTCAGTGATGTAACTATTATGCCATCTGCTGGTCCCCAATTTTTAAAAAATCTGCCAATACTAAGTGCTGACAAAGATACAAAGTAACTGGAATATTTATAAATTTCTGATGGAAATATAAAATGATACAAGCACTTAGTAAAACAATTTGGCTATTCTGATAAAGCTAAGCATATACCTACCATATGACCCAGCAATCCCATCTTTACATACGTTCTCAAGAAAAAGAAAAATTTATGTTTATCCAAAAACCTGTATGTGAGTGTTTATATCAATTTTATTAAAAATTGTCCCAAACTGGAAAAAAGCCCAGATATAAATGGACAAGCAATTTGTGTTATATCCAGACAATAAAATATAACTCAGCAATAAAAGGAATAAACTGCTTATTTTATGCACCAACATAAATATATTGTTTTTTAAAAGAAGACAGGGTCTCATCTTGTGATCTTCCTGCTTCAGCATTTCCAAGTCACTGGCATTACAGGTGCAACTCCCACCAGGCCTTTAGATCGTACAAGGAATTTTACTCAGGCCTCTCATGTGGTACCAGCCTGCAGAGCACATTGTCTTAGCAGTGTGTGCTGCCACAGCTGGGCCGGATAAATATTAAATGGTTTTTCTAAATAAAAGAAGTTTTTACTATAGGGTACAAGTGTGTGCTCACCAGAAACACAGAACGAGACAGAGAGACAGAAAGTGAGAAATCAACCCCCAGGGGAGATGGCCATGCTGCAATTCCTTCTCCTCCATTCTCTTCTTGGGATCTTGGGCACACACGTTTAAGCCACTGGGCCTGGGACTCGAACTATGGTCGACTACATGGAGTCCAGCGACATAGCCATTACTCCAACTGCTGGTCCCCATATTCATTTTTATAACATTCTGGAAAAGGCAAGACACTAGGGACAAAAAACAGTTTAGCTGTTGCAAGGTATAATTAGTTGGGAGAAAGTTTGATTACATAGGAGCCACACAGGGGAATTTGGGTATGATGGAACTGTTTTATATGGAACTGTAACGGTAGATATGTGACTGTAAATTTGTCAAAATCTATAAAACTATACCCACAATTCACTGTACCACAGAGAGAGAGAGAGAGACTGTTAACAAATACTAAAAGTACTAGAAGTATTATAAAACTTTGTAATAATTAACACAATACAGTAGATCATTGGGAAAATCATGAAGTATTTTTCTGGTTTTCTATGCAAATATGTGTCATGATTTTTCCGATGACCCAATATTACTGGTGCATGAATACAGACAGATCAGCTGCAAAGTCCAGAAGCAAAATTTAAAAACATACCAGAATAGGGGCCAGCAGTTAGCACAATGGCTATGTTGCTGGACTCCATGTAGTTGACCACGGTTCAAGTCCTGGACCTGGTGGCTTAAACTCACGCCGGGCACGTGTGTGTGCGTGCCCAAGATTCTGAGAGGAGAATGGAGGAGAAGGAATTGCAGCATGGCCATCCCCCCTGGGGGGTGATTTTTCACTTTCTGTCTCTCTGTCTCTCTCTGTCTTTCTGGCAAGCGCATGTGCTCTATAGCAAAAACCTCTCAAAAAAAAAAAAAAGAATATAATAAATAACAAATGTGGCATTTCAAATTTTCAAATTAGTGGGAATGAGAAATGGGTTATTTTATAAAGAATAATAGGAAAGACAGATCATTAGTCATCTGGGAAAATTTCTAAAATGGATTGTACTCACACTGTTTCGAGAGATCTAAAAGGAAGGAACCCTTTCAAATTCATTCTATTAAACTTCCATTACCCTCATTCCCAAAACAGATAAAGATACAACAAAAAAGGAAAACTATGGAACTATATCTCTGATGCATATAGATCCAAAAATTCTGAACAAGATACTTGCTAACTGTATTCAACAGCACATAAAAAAGGCTATTCATCATGACTGGGTAGACTTTATCCCAGAGATGCAAGGGTGGCTCAGCATACACAAAACCATAAATGTAATACACCATATTAACAGAAAGAGAGGTAAAAACCATATGATCATTTCAATTGATGTAGAAAAAGCATTTGACAAAATACAACATTCCTTTATGATTAAGACTCTCAGTAAAACTGGCATAGAAAGATAATTTCTCAGCATAACAAAAGTTATCTATGAAAAACCTATAGCTAACATTGTACTGAATAGAGAAAAGCTGAAAGCATTTCCACTAAAAACTGGTACAAGATGAGGTTGCCCACTTTCTCTGCTCCTATTCAATATAGTATTGGAAGTTCTAGTCAATGCAATCAGACAAGAGAAGGAAATAAAAGGCATTCCAATAGGGAGAGAAGAGCTGAAATTATCTCTGTTTGTAGATTACATAATTGTATACATAGAAGACCCAATAGCATCCACGAAGAAACTTCTCAGCGTAATAAATGCATACAGTAAAGTGGCAAGATATAAAATAAACTTACAAAAACCTATAGCATTTCTATATACAAACAACAAGCAGACAGAGACAGAACTGAAGAAAGTAATCCCATTTACCATAGCCACAAGAA
>NW_006160045.1:9177360-9184860 GCF_000334495.1 Tupaia belangeri chinensis
CCAGAAATAAACCCCAAAACATACAGCCAACTCATCTTTGACAAAGGGTGCCAGTCAACCCAGTGGGAAAAGGAAAACCTCTTTACCAAGTGGTGCTGGAAAAACTGGGAATCCACCTGCAGCAAGATGAATCTGAACCCCTATATATCACCATTAACAAAAATCAACTCAAAATGGATAGAAGATGTAAACCTAAGACCACAAACTATAAAAGTACTGGTGGAAAACACTGGCAAAACTGTGGGAGACATTGAGCTAGGCAAAGACTTCATAAGCAAGACCCCCAAAGTACTGACAATAATCCCTAAAATAGACAGGTGGGATTATATCAGATTAAGAAGTTTTTCCACAGCAAAGGACACCATAATTAGTGTGAATCAACAACCCTCGAAATGGGAGAGACTTTTAGTTAACTGTGCCTCAGATAAGGGACTGATAAACGGGAATACACAAGGAACTGAAGTGGCTTATCCGGAAGAAAACGAAGAAAATAATTAACCCAATTAAAAGATGGGAAAATGAGCTTAATAAACAACTCTCTGAGGAAGACATATGAACAGCCAAAATGCATAAGAAAAAATGCTCAACATCCCTCATCATAAGGGAGATGCAGATCAAAACCACAATAAGGTACAACCTAACCCCAGTCAGAATGGTGAAGATTAAAAAAAAAAAAAAAAAGGTAAGTGCTGGAGGGGATGTGGTGAAAGGGGAACACTCCTACACTGTTGGTGGGAATATAAATTGGTCCAGCCACTGTGGAGAATATGGAGGTTCCTTAAATACCTTCAAATAGAACTACCAATGATCCAGCAATTCCACTCCTGGGTATCTACCCAAAGGATAGGAGCATACTCAGTCAGAAAAGCACTTGCACGTCTATATTCATTGCAGCCTTATTTAAGATTGTTAAGACATGGAACCAACCCAAATGTCCACAAACAGAGGAATGGATTGAAAACTTGTGGCACGTATACTCCATGGAATACTATTCAGCCATAAAAAAACCCAACAAATCCATGGTATTTAATAGAAAGTGGGTAAATATGGAAGATTTGTTGCTGAGTGAAGCAAGTCAGGCTATGAAAGAGACATTATATGTCTCTACTTAATATATACCTACAGACTGTCCAAACTCTGTGGTAGAGACTGAAAGACTGGAGGACATAAAGCATTAGTAATTGTTATGAAACCAGCAATTGGCGTAATGGCTATGTCACTGGACTCCCATGTAGTTGACCGCAGTTCGAGTCCTGGACTCGGTGGCTTAAACTTATGCTGGGCATGTGTGCATGCATGCCCAAGATACTGAGAGGAGAATGGAGGAGAAGGGACTGTGGCCTGGCCATCCCCCCCGGGGAGGGGAGGGGTGATTTCTAGCTTTCTGTCTCTCTGTCTCTCTCTCTTTCTGGTGAGTGTACACGCCCTATAGCAAAAACCTCTCCAAAAAAGTGAAATTGTTATGGACACTAGAGACAAAGTGGAAAGAGAATGTGGGCAGGGAAGAGCATAAGAAAGGAAATTTGGGGAAAAAAATAGGGAGGTGAGACACTTGTGAAACACAGATACAGTTTATTATCTGTTGATGAGGATGTGTATAGTATTCTCAGCTGGGCTGGACTGAGGTGTTTATCCAGCAGGGTAAAGTCTCTTTACAATCTAAATGATGTATAGTGATTGAATGTATGAATAATAATAATAAATAAAAAATTTTAAATGGAGTTCTACTTTGCTATGCATGCCAAATAAATTTGAGTGATTAAATATTTGAATGATTAAATGAATCATAATAAAATTAGAAAATAAGTGGGACAATATGTTTTAGGCTTCTTTATTTCTTCCATGAGAGATGAGGGGTGAGGGGAAAACTTCAAGATGGTCTTGCTACACCACAATCCTTACTCCGGTCTCTCAGCTTGCCAGGATCATGCGCATGCACAGATATTCCTGGTCTATTCGGGATCCAAACATAAACTTCCTCTATGGCTCCAAAATTGTATGGCAGTGTCATACTGGCTGTGTCACCCCAGCTAGGGCAGTGGGAGAATGTTTTTATGATATGATCATTGTGAACTATCATACCAGACACTGAAAGGGATTTTTTTTTTCTCTTGAGAGAGATTTTTAGTATAAGGCATGTGCACTTGCCAGAGAGACAGAGTGAGAAAGTGAGAAATCAACCCCCCAGGGAAGATGGACATGCCACAGTTGCTTCTCCTCCATTCTCCTCTTAGGGTTTTGGGTGCACATGCACATGTACCCAGCATGAGTTTCAAGCTGCCAGGTCTGGGACTCAAACCACAGTCAGCCACATGGGAGCCCAGCACCTTAACCACCACACTACCTGCTGGTCAACATTGAAAGTTTTTTTTAAAGGGTAAAAAATTTGTTATTATTTTAAAATAATTTTCTACATGGAAAAAGTATGAAAATTTTGTTTATAAGGAAGTATAAAAAATTTGTGTCATTGTTATTTTAAAATAATCCTGGGTTTTTATGTATGTTTCATCTTAATAATATAATGCAAACTTCAAAATAAATATGAAATTTCAAGAGACATACTGTTTTACTGTTTGCATATTAGACATTTTTTTGGGGGGGAACTTAATAGGTGGTGATAGTTACAAAATATAATGGAAAAGACTGAATTCCTGAAACTTGTAAAACAAAACAAAACAAAAGCATTAGATACCAGCTTAGGCTGGAAAGAGAGTCCTGTAAACTTGGGGAACAACAGTGACATGATCAGAAAATGATGTAAAACTCTAGGAACTGCCAAAGGTCCTACTGTTTTAATATCTTTGTAAAACTTATCAGGGGAAAGGAATAAATTCCTCAGCCAGGTTAATAACTACCATGTAATTTTAGATAATGTACATGCAGCAAAAAAAAGATTTATTTAAAACTACTTAAGGTGAAACAGTTTTTCCATTATGCTATGACATAAAAGCTATTTCTTATTTGTTCAAAATGTCATAAAATTCTGTCATAAAATTCTCAGTAGATGACTGAGAAAAATCCAAGCCTTGGGCTGTTACCCTAATTCCTATCTTTTATATATTCTATGGCTATGTGTATAATTCACATATCCTCAGATAACCCAAAATCACATTGCTTGATCCTGAAGACTATAAATTTATGATTTATTAATATTCCATAATGTCTATTACATTGTTGGGTAAAAGCATCAGGTGTCTAGAAAACACTGCCAAAGAAGACAAGGCATCTCACTAAATTTTAAAAATACTTACTTATACGTTGTTCAATGTTAGTCACCATATTTTGAATTTTTATCGAAAACTCTAATCTGCTGGGCTCCATAAAGAGATTTGTAGGGAATTCTGAAAATCTAAAAGAAAAAAACAGTAAAAGATATGTCAGAAAAACACAGTAACTAATATAAAATACAATGCTTATTATTTTTAAAATGTCTGATACTTACTCATCATACAGGTATTTATGCTCAAACTCGGTCACAATTTCTGTGTCTATTAGGATTCATTAAATAAAAAAGAAAGAATAAAAAATTGACATTTATATCAGCTAAATGACAAGTCAACATAAATCGATGTTTTCCAAATATTCTATGAATAAATCGAAGAGGTCATTTGAAAGGCAGCATTCAAGCAGTATATCCCATCCCCACATTCTGATTAAGGAGCTCTGAGAACAAACATTTCAGGTGTTGTTCATCTTGACAAGGAGGTCCTCAGGCCCTCCTCAGCTTGAAATTGTATGCATACTGAGATGCAAATGAGTAATGTTACTATTTACATGCACTACCAATGACCTGTAAGTTCATGCTCACTTTTAGCACTGGTTGCCTTCATTTTTATAAAAATCATCATCTAACAGTTGCTAATATACAATTACAAGTTTCTCTTGTTCATTATTTTCTAGAGGTTAAGATTTTTTTCCTTTTCTTTTTTATTTTACTTCCAGTACGTACATGTGCTCACCAGAGAGAGACAGAGAAAGAAAGAGCAACAAAGAGAGAGAGAGAGAGAAAGTACTGCCCACTGGGGCGTGGCCACACCCAATCCCCTTGCACCATTTGTCCATGCTTAGAACTCGGGGCAGACACACACAGGCCAGGTGTGTTTCTCCAACTGCCATCTGCCTTTGTATCCACTTAGCATCACCATCTTACCATGGGGCCAGCAGCCCCCAGCTCTTAAGAAATTTTCCTCCATTCATAATGGTCTCATTTGTCTTACCTGAAAAAATAGTTTCAATACTGTAACGGAATTTCTTTGATTTCCTAGCTTTGGAGAACAATTCTTCATTTGAGTTATTTTTGGCAAAATCATCTTCATTTACTGACATTTCATCTTCACACATCTCACATTTTTCAGGGTATTGGTTAGCCTTGGAACATGTCTCTTTAGAACCTTCTGGAGAATCACTCTCAAGGAACTCGTAAGTGTAGATTTACTTCAAATATTGGGGCATATGATTTTCTCCAATCCTTCCCCTCTTTAATACCACTCAAAATCTAATTTAACAGATATATTAGGGTACCAGTGAAAACATATAATTAATAGAACACTTAATTGAGGATAATATGGATACAAATTTTAAGTAATAAATTAGAATTCCAGTAGAATTGAATAACATTATATTACTACATACCTGATACTTGCATGTTAAAATAAGCAAACTTTCTGTCTTTCTATCTCTTTCTAGTGAGTGCACGCACCCTATAGCAAAAACCTCTCCAAAAAAAAAAAAAGGAGCAAAGTGAAGATAACTTGTTTACTATAGTGCCTAGTACATAATGAGCACTCACCAAATAATAACTATAATTAAATAATGATTCTATGCAAAATATTTATATGCTGTAACATTAGAAGGTGTATATGGCTTGAGGTCCTATCATTCATTCCCAGAGTAAATTAGAGATTATTTTCCAGAATAAGCTAAGCAGTGCATTGTATATTTGTTAGGAATTGTTACTGAGAACTTCATTTTATCATGATAAAACATACCTAATAAAATTTACCATTTTAATCACTTGCAAGTGTACAATTGTGTGGTATTAAGTACATTCATGGTGTTGTGCAAACACCACTTCCTGTTTCTACAGCTTTTCATTATCCCACACAGGAACTCCTTACTCATTTTTTTTTTAAGAGAGATTTTTTGCTATAATAGTGTGTGCTCTCACCAGAGAGACAGAGACAGAAAGCGAGAAATCATCCTCCAGGGGGGCCATGCCCTTCTCCTCCATTTTCATCTTGGGATTTTGGGCACGTGTGCTTAGTGTGAGTTTTATGCCGCTGGGTCTGGAACCTGAACCGTGGTCGACTACATGGGAGTCCAGGAATGTAACCATTATGCCATTTGCTGGTCCCTGTATGAACTTTAAAGACTTGCAAATTACCTTCAATATGGGGCCAGCAGGTGGCGTGGTGGATAGGGGCACTGGACTCCCACATGGCCAACCACGGTTCAAGTCTCAGACCTGGTGGCTTGCTTTCTCACCTCCTCTCTCTCTCTGTGTCTCTCTCTGATCAAACTGGAAAATAAACATGAAAAGGATTTCTGTTAGCAAAGGTCTGTATCTACAGTTACTAGATGGACGATGTTGGGAGGAAGGCTATGGAGAAACACATTGGTAATGGGAATGTAACTTCTCTTGCTGGAGAGCATGCTGGTATTTTTAAATGAAATGCATGTATCCTGTGACCCAGCAACCTACTCTTAAATATATACAGCAAAGAGAAATTTTTATCTAGTCTACGATTGCAGCCTTGTTAGTAAAGTCTTGGAAGTAACTTACATGTATATAACTGGGAGAATAGATGTATAAAATTTGACATAAGGAAATACAAGAAACTATATGTGTTTATATTTGTGTGTACATACTGCCATAGGCCAGGATCCCCTGAAAGCAGAGTCTGAGAAGGCAAGGGATTTATTAAAGAGTGTGGCTGTAGTAATGAATATGGAAGGGAAGGAAATAAAGCAGGAGTGGATAAGAGGAGAAAGTTGAGTTGAGGCCAAGCTACAGCCTTAGCCAACTTTATGAGGAGCTCTCTGGAACTGGAATGGCCCTTCAGAGTTGTCCTGAGTTCAGCACAGATGTTATGCCTTTATATTTCTGTAGCAACTATATATTGCTCCACAGCAACCCCAGAAAGGGACGTAACCTTGACCAAGAGGGTTGCAGTTGAAATTATGCATGATACATGGTCATAAGATCTAGATTTATATCTACACATACACGACATAAATCTTACCAATATAATATTGCCACAAATTTAAAAACAGTAGCACAATGGCTTTTTCACAAACTTTGACACATATATTCCAAAAAAATTACATTTATGTACACGTGTGTATGTATACACATTTATCTGTTGAAGATATTTTATAGTTTTATCAACTGTACTAGGGAGAAATATTTACCTGTTGAAATATCCATTTCGTAAGCCAAATAATAATGTGATTGTATAAAAGAAAATGAAATAAAAAATTTTGAAAATTAAAAAAAAATGACTGTCAATTTATGAAAGGTGAGTTGAAAAAATATTCATGAAATGTTTGCCCATGAGTTCTCATAGGGGAAGACTGGGTAAAAATGAGGAAATGGAGAAAACTGAAATAAAGTAAATGAGAAGAATTCAATGAACTGAAGGAGATAGTGTGCCATGAATTAAGGTTGGTCAACTCAACCCTCCATACCAGACACCCTCAAAAATAATTCAACAAATAATAAAAGATTAGGCATATGATTACATAAAAAGTTATGGGGCCAGCAGGTAACATGGAGGTTAAGGAGCTGGACTCTTACATGGCCAACTACAGTTCCAGTCCCAGGTCTAGTGGCTTGCTTTCTCATTTTCTATGTCTCTCTCTAGTGAGCCGCAAATGTGCCCTATGCAAGTTAAAAAATAATAATAATGATAAATTACAATAAATAAATAATTCTTTTTAAAAAAGAGAATGTTTCTCTAAGATTCTTGCCAAGTTTTTCTATTTGGCTTTTGTCATTTTCAAATTAAGAACACAAAGTAGTTTGAAGAGAAGCAAAGAGAGCCAGAGCAGTACGGTAGTGGTGGTGGGAGAAGGCAGCTAGGCTACTACTTTAGATACAACGGCTTCCCTACCATTTCCATATAAAATAGCATACAGTCTTGCTCTGTGTTCCCTTCGTTTCCTTTATTTTTCTTCAAAATATTCCTCACCTTATTTGCCTGTCTTCCCTGATAGAATATAAGCTCCAAAAGCTCGGGAACTTGTGCCCAGGGCTTATTTCAGTGCCTAGTTCAGAGCCTGGGACATGGTGAGTACTCAGTAACTAGATGCTGAATGAATGAAAGAATGAACCAAGTGAGGTAGGTGTTATTACAGTTTTTTATATTTATGGCAGCAGGGATATGTGTGTGTGTGTGAGTATATATGTATTCAGCAAGAAATCATGAGTGTTAATAATAAATCTTAAATTGGGACCAGCAGTTAGTGTAATGGCTATGTCGCTGGACTCCCACGTAGTCG
>NW_006160045.1:9185416-9210075 GCF_000334495.1 Tupaia belangeri chinensis
GCGTGCGTGCCCAAGATCCCAAGAGGAGAATGGAGGAGAAGGGATTGCAGTGTAGCCATCCCCACTGGGGGGTGATTTCTCACTTTCTATCTCTCTGTCTGTCTCTGTCTGGCGAGCACATGCGCCCTATAGCAAAAAAAACTCTCCGAAAAAAATAAATAAATAAAAAATAAAAATAAATAAATCTTAAATTGCAAAATGTATTATTCACTTTTAACCAAAAATCTCTGTTTATGCCTTTCAAAGAACATTTACCTTATTAATCTCAGTGTCTGTTTTTACTTCTGACTTTGGAACAGAAATAGCATGCAAATTTGAATTAGTTTCAAATTCTTCACAATCATTTTTTTTCTTTTCAGTAGGAAAAAGGTCTTCTTTGAATGTTCTAGATTAAGACATGTGAAAAAAATCTTAATAAGTTGAATATCTCATTAATATTATATATATGTATATGTTATATGTGTGTGTGCACACGTGTGTGTATACATACAACTCCTACAACTCAACAACAAAACACAAACAACCCAATTAAAAAATTGACAAAGGACTTCACTAGATCTTTCTTCAGGGAATATATGCAAATAGCAAAGAAGTGAAAGAAAAGATGCTAACATTACTAAACCTTATGGAAATACAAATCAAAACCACAATGAGATATCACCTCATATCTACTAGAATGGCTTATAGTTAAAAAAAAATGAAAAAATGAAAAAAAACAGGTATAAATCTTCATGCCCTTGGATTAGGCAATAATTTCTTTTTTTTTTCTTTCTAGATATTTTTGTTATAAGGTGCGTGTGCTTGCTGGAGAGACAAAAAGAGACAGAATGTGAGAAATCAGTCCCTATGGGGAATGGCCACGCCACAATCCCTTTTCTTCCATTCTCCTCTCAGGATTTTGGGCACACACACACATGCACTCGACAAGAGTTTTAAGTCTCCAGGTCTGGGGCTCGAACCACAGTTGACTGTGCGCGAGTCCAGGGACATAACCATTATGCCATTTGCTGGTCTTGGATTGGGCAATGATTTCTTAGATACACATGAGGCACAATCAATCAAAGAAAATATTTGGACTTCATAAGGATTATAAACTTTGTGCTTCAAGGAATACTAACGTGAAATCAAAGACTCACAGAATCCAAATATTTTAGAAATTCCTACAACTCAATGATCAAAAGATAAATAACACAATTTAAAAATGGACAAAGAGTTTGAACAAACATTTCCCCAAAGATGATATACAAATGGCCAATAAGCACATGAAAAGATCTCAATATCAGCAGTCACTAAGAAAATACAAATAAAAGGACCAGCAGATGGTATAGTGGTTATGTTACATGACTCCCACATAACTGACTGCAGTTTGAGTCCTGGACCCGGTGGCTTAAAACTCACGCCGTGCGCATGTGTGTGCATGCCCAAAATCCCGAGAGGAGAATGGAAGAGAAGGGATTGCAGTGTGCTCATCCCCCCTGGGGGTAATTTCTTGCTTTCTCTCTCTCTGTCTATCTCTGTCTCTCCTGTGAGCACACATGCCCTATCACAAAAATCTCTCTTAAAAAAAAATACAAATCAATATTGTTAGGCCGTCAATGGGAATAGATTCAATAATAGTAACTACTACTTACAAGGTATTTACTCTGTTTATTTTCAATGCCATGGTTGCTATCACCACTTTATAAGGAAGGAAACTGAAGTCTAAAAAAAAATGCATTTAGCTTCTGGTCTGTTAATAGTTAACCAAAGTCAAACAACTAGCCAGATACAAAACAGTGATTAGAACCCAGGTAGTCTGACTAAGCAAAAAATGTACTTGAGCTACTACCTATGTATTCCTCCTATAATGTAAAAGATGTATAATTATGATTATAACTTTCTTTTACAAGTCAAAAAAGTGTGAGTCACCTGATGAGGTTTTCATTTATTTTTTCTATTGAGAATGGCATTTCAGCAGAATTATTAAATGATTCCAAAAGTAGCGTGACTGCACTGTTCATAAGTTGACGGATGAGTTCCTGAAATATGTAGTCAACCAGTGTCAGAAATCTGAAAATTGTTTCTAATAGACGTCGATATTTAGGCAACTTGAAATGCACTATGTCATCAGAAGAGAGTTTTGACTCAAAATACTCCTTAATTTCTTCCTTTTCTGCAACCTACAATATGATGAACAATTGAGGAGCAAATGATGATTTCTTGTGTTAAATAAAGCATAGTTTCTAGTTTATAGTATTTTAATAGCCTAATAATAATTGGGACTAAACTATATTAAAACCTTTATTAAAACTTGATGCTTACACTGTATTTAAAAATCAGACAGAAAAAAAAATACATGTTCTGACGCCTATGAAGTTTGTTGTCTCACTTATAAGAGACTTAAGTTTAAGAAGTCAAATAAGGAAGCCTGCACTAACGAGTATCTGTGTTTCTATATAGAGGGACTCTCCTTGAACGTTGAGTGTTGCCAATGGGGAAGAGTCAAGTCCAAATGTAAGGTTTTCTAAAACCACCAGTCCAGTGCTGCTTCTACTATCCTAGGCTATCACAGTTTGACTTTTTCAACACACACATGCTACATAAGAAATGGAAAAAGATAAGTTTATACAATTAAAGTTCATCATCAGATTGTGCTTGGGGAAGCAGGGGAACTATCAGGGATAAGATAAGGAATGAGAGGCTATCATCCACATAAAAGAGCTGCACTTCATCTTCTGGTCAGGAATGAAAGTTATGACATCATCGCTTTCCAGTAGCTATACAAAGTTCAGTTCAGAGAACTCATATATGAAAAATGCTTGAGGGAGACCTCGTCCATCCATTGCTCTAGAGAGCCTCAAATATCCAGGTGGGTTTGGTTAAACCAGAGGAGACAGCAAGTCCATAATTAAATGATACTGCATCATTGTTTTAACTGCATTGTCTTTCCCAATACAGGAAAGCTACACAAAACAGCCCTGTGAAATGAGTAACAGCATATAGGATAAATATGTTTCAAAGACATGGTTCGTAATACTATTGAGTTTCCTTTAAAGTAAGTCCTTAGTGAGGCTTTATTTCATCTAGTTACATTTCTCCTGAGCAATGGATTTTCTTTATTTTATGAATGCTATGTACTTTGTAACTAGTCACAGTTCCCGTGTGTGCCAGTTCAAGTAGGATTTTAAAGCATCTTAAAGCTGCATATGTGAACATATATTTTGAGTCATCAGAAAAGTCATGAAACTTATTTTTCTGTTTTTCTGTGAAAAAATGTGTCCTGACTGTTTAAGCAACCCAATATATATTCATTCACACACACACACACACACACACACACACTTCTTTGCATTTTATACAGCACCTGGAAAAATTCTTGTATATTGTAGAAACTCAGCGTTAGTTAGTTGGTTAATTAACAACCTTTGTCCTGCTACCTACCAATTGTCAATGTTTTTTCCCGGGATGCAATTTGGAATAATTGTTTCAGTGTGCGTAGCAACTTTGATAAACAGAGAGGATATAACTAAATAATTACCTTTAAAATTGTATTTTTTATCTCTAAAATTGCTTCGTTTCTGATATTCTCAAATTGTTTCAGTGCCTGAGTAACTTGCTGTAATTGTTCATCACAAAATTCATCCAGAGAATATGTTCGAGAACTATCCAGCTAATTCAACGATAATAAATGTTGGGCATTAGAAAGTCAAATTCATTTACAGGCAAATAAAAGATAAAATACTTAGTTACCTTTTCATGTCATAAAGGAGAATGTATTTTACTATGTTCTTTATATACTATGTCTCATATGTTCTTCAAATTTAAAATCTCAAAGTTAAGAGACCAGCAGATGGTGTAATGGTTACATCACTTGACTCCCATGTAGTCAACTGTGTTTCAAGTCCCAGACCTGGTGGCTTAAAACTCATGTGGGCACATATATATGTGTGCCCAAAGTTCCAAGAGGAGAATAGAGAAGAATGGATTGTGGCATGGCCATCTCCCCTGCGGATGTTTGTGTGTGTGGGGGGGGGGGATGATTTTTCTCTTTCTATCTCTCTTTTTCTCTCCGTGTCTCCAGTGAGCACACACGCCCTGTAGCAAAAATCTCTCTCAAAACAAACAAACCAAAAAACTCAAAGTTAAATCTAACTGAAGAGTGACAGAACAGAAAAAATACATGTTATTTTAAATTATAACTAAAATTAAGGCAAAGGAGAAAAATTTAAGAGTTGAGGCAATTCCGAAATGACACTGAGGGACTCACCAATCCCAGGAATTACTTTGACATTTGAAGTCCCAATTACTTGTAAAAACTTAAAAATATGCACATGAATTGCAGGATAATTTTAATTGTGTCAAAATTTTAAAAACCCAAATAAATTAAATTTTACTCAAAATTAATTCAGTACCTAACAGGTAGCTATCTCTATCAATTATGCTATGAATTATTATCTTGGTAATACAGAAACAGAATGCTTCACCCACTCATACACTCCATCATTCTTCCTCCTTTCAGTATTTTCTTATTTTTCCTACACCATATTAACTTTCTTAACAAGATGCATTTTTATCCACACACATGCAGACTTCTTTATCCCCAGTTATAAAATAGTAATTGGTACATGTAATGTTTCCCATAACGAAAAGAAAAAAAAAAAAAGATCGAAAAGTACTTCTCTACATTTAAAATTTTGGATTTACTCTGAGTTTCCCCTCTTTTTATCCTGTATCTGACTATCAGGTACTCGTTTTCCCAGTAAACTATTTCTCAGAAACTCCTTTCCTTTCTGGTCTCACGGCCAATATCCTCATGGAAGTTTCTATTGCTTATTCTTGCAATTTTCCAGTACTGTTGTGAGCCCTTTAGTTTCTCATTTCCAAATTTTCCCACAAACCACTGTCACAGCAGTTTTCCTGAAACTGCCTGTTCAGAGATTTTCAATAGCTCTTCTTCAAGAGTAGTTCTCAACATTTATCCAGCACAAGAATTACCAGAGGAACTTGTTAAAAGGTAGATTAAAAGGCTGGCCCCATAGCATTGTGGTTAAGGGACAGATCCCACACAGCCTACCATGCTTTGAATCCCAGCCCTGGCAACAGAAAAACAAACTAGTCATGTAGGTGTGTGTGCTCCCAATCCCAACCGGATGGAAAAATGGAAGAGTTGTGGTGTAGCCACACTCCATCGCAGGGTACCTTCTCCCTTTCTCTCTCTCTTTGTTAATCTCTGTCTCTCTCTGGCAAGTGTATGCACCCTCTGGCAATTAAGGGGGAAAAAAGAAAAGTAGATTACTATTACCACAGACTGCCCATTCCTCCAAGAGGAATGGAATACATATCTATATTTTTATTAAGCACTCAAAATACTGCCCTCGGTAACTTCACTCTTCAATTTGAAACATGATCCAAAGTCTCAACCACACCTGATTTGTGAAGTTAGATAAATGACAATCTCTCTAGCACTAAGTGTTGTCATTTGAAACCGAAAGTTTGGACAAAATGATTCACATACATTCTTTACCTTCTAGTTCTAGAAAGTTCACCATTTTTAAAGGTGTGCTTTCATCCTAGTGGAGTACTCACAACCACCATTAATAGCATTAACTTCTGAACAAGCACAAACCTTTATGTTCATAACTTTGCTTCATTGTCCTTGTAAGGAATGGGCTGACCGAACGAGAAATAGAAATGTGGAGTCTTTATCGGGAACGCTCCCAGGCGAGGTTCGCTGGTCCTACGGGGGTGTGGGGGCTGTGGGGGGGTGGAGGGGGAGTGGGACTGGGGGCAGAGAAGTTGTGTCCTAGGGAGGAGTTTAGTGATTTTTATGAGTATAGGGAGAGGGAGTGTCTTAGAGGTAGAAACAGTCCAAGTATGGTAATGGGTTAGGGGGAGAGCAGAGTACTGTGCCACATAGGGTCTGGTGCCATGTGCAGAGTAAAGCGCATGTGCTACATCCGGGTTAGATCCGAGTGCAGCACAGGTCTGATGACAGACTAGATCCAGGTTGCATCAGCCGACTGTGACATGGCATCCCACCCCTACATCCAAGCTGCCCGGGCCTCCGGCCTAACAGTCCTTACTTCCTCCTTGTCAGTCTTCACTGGCATCTGCATCATCCCCCAGCTATGTATAGCCTTCCAGTTCTAACACACAACTGGCCACCTTCTGAGTCCTAACTTCAGGCTCCAATCTTCTTGCGACGGATCTCTGTTCTCCCTTCACCCGAGTCTGCCTTTTCCACAGACATTCTCAGGAACTCCCATTCTTGCAAACTGTCTTGGAAACAACTTTCTCTAGGAATGCCTCTGCCCTGTGAACAAGTTCAGATCCGACTTCTTCCTTATCCTATAATTCTTGGCCTAACGGTCATGAACTTAACTTTCAATAAACAGATACTGATAAGGCCCTTCCTTTCTGACTATTCAAACAGTCATAACATGAAGCTAATTTCAAGTATGGTGAACCTCTGAATTTTTGTGATGTGACTGTTTTACAAGTATTATTTGCCAATAAACATTCCTTGCCTTTAGTTTGCTCATTTCTTAGCTGGAATAATTACCAAAACAAAGGGCCTTACTTTGAATTTGTTATAATTTTTATATGTAAAGGATTATTTCTTTCAATTAATTATAAACAGATTGAAAATACGCTTTGGTTTTACTTTGTAGTCATCCTCTTTGCACAGCACTCTCATATTACAGATAATTAATAAGTACTTACATATTGTCTGGAAAACTGTATTCTCTTCCTGTTTATGTTCTGGGAGGAAGATGATGTGGCCTAAAGTTTCCAAGAGTGAATCCTGATGTTTCCTCTTTGTCACTGGTTAGCAATACCATCCAGTGGTATCTGAAGCACAGACTTCAGAGATATTGTGAAGTCTACTCTGCCCTCCCATTCATCTTTATGTTGTTTTTTGTTGTTGTTTTGTTTTGCTATAGGGAATATGCACTCACCAGAGAGAGAGACAGAAATCGGGGTGGAGGGCTAGGGTGAGAAATCACCCCTCAAGAGAGGGATGGCCACATTGCAATCCCTTCTCCTCCATTCTCTCATCAGGATTTTGGGCATATGTGGACATGCATCTGGCATATTTTTCAAGCCTCCAGGTCCAGGACTCAAACTGTGCAGTCATGGGATACAACCACCTTAACCACCACACCATTAACTGACCCCCGTTGAGTGAATTGATAAATTCTATCACCTAGCTATTTATAAAACAATCTAATATGATAGCTGCCCGACCTACTTATTTCTTCATGAAAATCATATTAAAAAATACTCCTCTAAGAAATAGATCTTACTTATGTCAAATTTAATCATTTTGAAACACTAATATACTCAATATAAACTATACAAAATGCACTTCCTCTGTAGTGGTTAACTCATTAACTAGTTATTTTGTTTACTAACTCAAAGAATATTTATTGAGCATCTACTACATGTACCAATCACTACAATAATTAGTTCTAAATAGAAGATGTTGATTGATAGGCACTGATCTTAATACCTGTATATAGTCAGCACAATGTTTTACCTGATTGCCAGATTTATAACTTGTCCAATCCCCTTCATTATTCCTCTAAGTCTAGATGACTCTATCAGTTTTACTTTTCAGTATCTCACTCATACATTAAGTGAAATAAACACTGCTCTGATCCTATTCAAGTACATACCTAAGCTCTTAAAATTTATAGTTATACATACTTTAAAGAAATCTTATATATATTAAGTTAAATCAATCCACGAAGAACCTCACACTTTCTAGAATCTTGAAGCAGTATAATTCATAAATTAAAAAAACCTAAAGAATTATTTAACTTTATTTATTTATTTGACCAGAGAGGGACACACAAAGATAGAGTGAGAGAGAGAGAGTGCCACCAGGTCCAGGACTCAAACTATGATCAGCCATGTGGGAATCCAGCACCCTTAACTACTACATCATCTGCTGCCCCCAAACTCATAAATTTAATAAAACCCTCTGAGTTGCAATTTACAATTTCTTGATATGCTGTACTGAGGGAAGAAAAGCTGGTAACTATTAGATATGTAATAGGGATAATTGAATATTTATAAATAATATTACACATTTAGAGATACATCTAAAAATAAAGAGTCTTACAGACTTACGTTAGGTATCAGGAAGAAATCCTTTATGTCATGAACTATTAAAATTGACTGCCAAGGAAATTGTATTCTTTGTAGCTATTTTAGAATACTAACTTATCTGGGACCAGCAGTTAGCATAATGGCTATGTCACTGGACTACTATGTAGTCGACCACTGTTCAAGCGCCCGACCTGGTGGCTTAAAACTTATACCGGGCCTGTGTGCGTGCCCAAGATCCCGAGAGGAGAATGGAGGAGAAGGAATTGTGGCATGGCCATCCCCCCGGGGGGGGTGATTTCTCACTTTCTGTCTTTCTGTCTCTCTCTGTCTTTGCGTCTCTCTCTGTCTTTCTATCTCTTTCCATCGAGTGTACATGCCCTATAGCAAAAAACCTCTCCAATAATAATAATAATAATAACTTACCCATAGAGATGTTTTACTCAAGTATCTAAAAGTCCATATTTATTTTTTTCAAACCCTTTTTTTTTTTTGCCAGTACTAGCTTATAATAGTATACCTCTACCCACCTTTACAAGGCATATGGCAGATGGGTTATCTTCATGTCCATTATAATTTGTAAGATTAATTGCATCTTCACAAAGTCCTTTTATATAAAACAAACAGGCTTGAAAATACTCATTAGCCCAAAATAGATGGCGTTGCAAAAGTGACCTGAAAGTTTATAATTTTCCAGACTTATCTTTTATTCATAATAAATGAAATTAACTTAGAGATAAAAAGTATAATTTAGTTCATATGCCTATAATTAAAATGTGCTACATTTACCATGTTTTAAATGGTAAATATTAGTAATCGATAAGGGGTGTGTTTGGCTGATAGTGTAGACCAGGTTTTGCATACTGGGTATGTTGAGTAGGATAAGAATAGAATATCATGGAATGCTACCGGGCAATAGGAAGCCTCTATTGGTACATGCGACAATCTGATAACTCTCTAGAAAGTTAGGTTAAGTGAAAAGTCAGTCCCAGAGGTGACATACATGGAAAAAGTTCATGGAAAATACATGTCCAGGAAAAACTATATAGAGATTTCAAATTTTTTTGTACCTAAATAAATTTGTACTTTAATTCCTTTTTTTTTTTTTCCTTTTAGGTTTTTGCCATAGGGCCTGTGCACTCACCAGAGAAAGGCAGAGAGAGGGAAAGTGAGAAGTCACCCACTAGGGGGATGGCCATGCTCTCCAATCCCTTCTCCTCCAGTCTCCTTTTGGGATTTTGGGTATGAACATACATGTGCCTGGCATGATTTTTGAGACACCAAGTCTGGGACTTAAACCATGATCAGTCATGTGGGAGTCCAGCACCTTTAAACACCATGCCACCTGCTGAGGCCTTTAATTACACTTTTTGCTAAGTTTTTTTTTTTTTTTTTTTTTTTGCTGTAGGCACATGCTCTAACAGCAGAGAGGTGGAGACAGAGAGGGAAAATGATGAATCACCCCCACATGGAATGGCCACATTATGACTCCTCCTCCTTTATTTTTCTCTCAGGTTTTTGGGCATGTGTGTGTGTGCATGCCAAAAAAATCCTTGGAGGGGAATGAGGAAAAGGGATTGTGGTATGGTTATTTCCTCTGAGGGGAGATTTCTCACTTTCTCATTCACTGTCTTTGTCTTTCTCCAGCAAGTGCACACATGCTATGGCAAAAATTTTTTAAAAATTATAAAAACACTTTATTGAGGTATGATTATCATATTTTAAAAGCTATATGTATTCAATATACACAGTATAATGCATTATGGAGATATATATGCATCTGTGAATCATCTTCACAATCCATGCTATAAACATCTGTTACCTCAAAAAGTTTCTTTCCCTCTTCTTTATTTACCTATTATCATTATTAGTGATAAGAGCATTCATTTTTTGTTTTGTTTCTTTTTAATTTTCTAGAGGGATGGGTGCTTGCTGGAGACAGAGGAGAGAGAGCAAGAGAGGGAGAGAAAGTGAGAAAGACACCTCCCATGGGGGATAGCCAAGCTACAACCCCTTCTCCTCCACTTTTCCTTTTAGGATTTTGGGCACACATGCATATGCATCTAGTGAGTCTCTCAAGTTTTTAGGAAAAACTGAGTCCAGGACTCAAACTGTGAGATCAGCCAAGTGGGATCCAGCTACCCCAACTACCACACCACAGCTTGGCCTGTTAGAGCATTCTTGAAAAGACAGTCACAGAAATGGCAAAGAGACTAGTGCCTGCCACAGGTTAAGGAGAAAGTGGGAGTGGGAAGGAAGTAGTTATAGCTATAAAAGGCCAACACAAGGGATCCTGTATGGGAAAAAACATTCTATAGCTTGATTATATCAATGTCAATGTCCTGATTGTCATAAAGTATTACAGTTTGGAATGATGTTACCACCTTGGGAGAAACCAGGTAAAGTGTACATGGGATCTGTCTGTATGATTTCTTACAAATGCATCTCAATCTATAGTGATGGCAAATAAAAAGTTTAATATAAACAATAACAACCAAACACTTAGGTCCTATAAAATGGAATTAAATGTCATCTATCTTGGATGACTTAATTATTCCTCTTCTTGGAAGCAAAAAGTTAAATAAAGTGACTAAGACTTTTCACAACACTATGACCACAGAATGGTATATTGCAAAGCATAGTATTTATCTTTTTTTTTTTTATGAGAGTTTGCACACATGTGCAAGAGAGAAACACCCTCTATAGTGTTTCATCACACTGTGATCCCCTTCCCCCAGCATCCCAGTAACTCAGGATCCTGGGCACCCAGGAGCACACCTGATACATTTTCAAGCCAAAACAGAGATCCAAACCTGTGGTCAGCCATATGGATTCCAGCCTTGCAGGACAATTGTATTACTACTGGACCACAGCGACTGGGCCATAGTAGACTTTAAAAGAATAAAGCTGGACCGAATTTAACCATAACTGTAGTAGAATATGACTTTCCAATCACTGAATAAAAATAAATCATATTTGTTTGCATACTATAATTTAAAAATATAGCCTCCTTTTGAAATTTTTAGAAATATGTCATACATCAAGACTGACTTACCTGCTCTTCTCTGTCCTAATTCTTTTAACATTCAATTTCCAGGTAACAAATGCTTTATTAATTCTGAAAGAAAAAACACTTTCTTATATTCCGTATTCATAAGTCAAGTATTTATTTGGAGTAAATTTAGTGAAGACTTAATAAATTAGAAAATTCTCTAGAACCTTTTCATTCATCTTGAACTACCTAAAGTAAATACTGAACTCTGTAAATGTTCTCCCCAGCTACAACCAGAATATAAAGCAAAAGACAATGTAAATGAAAATCATTATGATGTTTATAAATTCAGGATTCACTTAGTTTCAACATTTCAATAAATAGTAAGAATTATAAAAATATATTATTTTCCTATTGATTAGCTATTTTGAAAAGAGACTTGCATTTCAAAAGAGATAAGATTTGATTTTCAGTGATAATTAAAAGGCACATTGACTAAAAAATCTTTGGATGATCTTAAGTAAACGAGATAATGTATGTCATTTTGCTGTTATTTAATACTTATGTAAAAAAGATGCATTTATAATTTTTAAAATGAAAAAAAAAAACCCTATAAGAAATAACTAAAAAGTTTCCCTGGTGATTATTCATCATCAATAATTTTCATATATGAAATAGTGCTGAGAAAGCTGTTTCTACAAAGCTCCTTCAATGTCTCTAAACAAATATTACCACCTATTTTATGCACTCGTGGGACTTGTTTAGTATTATATTACAATCTGTCCTTCCATAGACTTGGCATCTTGAGGAAAACAACCTCTTTTTTAAAAAATCTTGCTTCTGGTACCCTTCTCCATTCTCTCCTTTCAGGATTTTGGTCATGCACTCAGCAGGAGTAATTTGAGCAATTTGCAAGTTGCTGGGTCTGCGACTCAAATTGCACAGTAGGCCAGGTGAGTTCAAGAGCTGCCATACCACCAGCTGGTCCCAACTACTCTTATATCAACACCGAGATGTTTACTTGTTTGTAAAGCGAGCTTTCTTATGTAGCTGGTAAGAACCAGTGGAGAAGGAAAATGGCAGAGATGGGGTATCCAAGAAGCCAATCCTGCAGTTGATCTTAGTGATGGTATGGGCTAATTTTAGAAGACTGAAGAGGCTTGAGCCATTCAACCATTTCAAAGAGAATCGTATAATGTCCAAAGAGGCACAGGGGCCTTGGAAATCGGAATTGCTTCTAGTAACTTAACCTTAAGTCAGGCTCCAAAGAGGATTGCAAATAAATTCTTATTCCACTTTAATCCTGATCCATAGAGACAAGATCCCTCAGGATTCTAGAAGATCCCTGAAAGCCCAGATAAGAGGGAACCCAATGAGAGTGTAATGAGTCCCTCCCCTAGGTGACAGAAACAAATATGCTGAGAAGGGTCATGAGGTAAAAAGTTCATGTAATGCTTCAGTCACCCTGCACTGTACGAGGGAATCTTAAAAATTTCATTCATGTGGGACTGGACCCATCGCCTATTGGTTGGGGAAGCTGACTCCCATATAAACATATGACCGACTGTGGTTAAAATCCCAGCCCAAGCTGGGTGTGTGTGTATGTACCCCAAATCCACACAGGATAAAGAAATGGAGGAGAAGGGACTGTGGTATGATCATAGCCTAATGGGGGATGCTTTCTCCCTCTTCCTCTCTCCGTCTCTGTCTCTCTGAGGTGAGCACATATGCCCTTTGGAAATTAAAAAAGTTCATGGAAATGTATATTATGGAAAAACTGTACATGAATTTCAAAATTTTTCTGCACTGAACCATCTGGTAGCGTGGTACTTAAGGTGGCTGGTTCCCACGTGGCCAACTGTACAGTTCATCCTGACCCAGTGGCTTAGAAAACATGCCAGGCATGTGTATGTGCATGCCCCAAATCCTAAGAGGATAACAGAGGGGAAGGAATTGGGTGTGGCCATCCCTTTGAAGTGTACTCTCTTTCTCTTTCTCTTTCTCTTTCTCTTTCTCTTTCTCTTTCTCTTTCTCTTTCTCTTTCTCTCTCTCTCTCTCTCTCTCTCTCTCTCTGGTGAGTGCATGTGACCTATAGAAAAATTTTTAAAAATTCTGCACCAAAATAAGCTCTTGGTTTAATCCAATTTTTTCATGTACTTTTTGAAGTTCTCTCATGTACACGGCATCAGCAGCTTGAGACAGAAAGCGAGAAATCACCCCCCGGGGGGGGATGGCCACGCCGCAATACCTTCTCCTCCATTCTCCTCTCAGGATCTTGGGCCTACATGCACACATGCCCGGCATGAGTTTAAGCCACCAGGTCCAGGACTTGAACCATGGTCGACTACATGGGAGTTCAGCAACATAGCCATTATGCTAACTGCTAGTTCCCGGACCTGAATGATTTTTCTGTAAGAGAAATGTATGGATGCTGTGGCAGAGTTCTTAATCCTTCACTGCACGAATACTTATCTCATAGTTATTTCATCTCAACAGATAAAAGCCACTGGAGACTGAATCATGATTAAAAATAGACGAGGTCTCTATTCCCACTGCACTTACATTCCAATGGAGGGAAATAGAAAATAACTAAACAAGATCATTTCAGATAGTGTTAAGGGCCAGAAGATAACAAAACAGAAATGTAACAGATGTGAATGTGTGTGAAAAAAATTATTCAGGTCCTTACTGATGTACACTGTTTATTGTATAAAATGTAACAATTTCAAATATTACTTATCTGATTTCCTACTCCCCAGTAGATAGCAACAACAGACCACAAATAAAGAGCAGATATTAGAGAGGAAGTAAGAAAATTAAAAACTAGAGGCAAACCCTAAAAGAATAAATTAGTCTGGGACTGCTTTGTGAAGGATCCGAGTGGCAGGAATCCGGGTGTAACGTAACCGGACGTGTCGTGCCCTAGAACGCCGCTCCCAGATCCCTTCCCCTGTTTTCCTTTGTAATGTTCCATCTTCCCCCAACATTTTACATATTTACATGTTGTTTATGAGATCCTACTCGCTAGAACGTAAGTTCTTTCAGAGCAGGACAACTGTTTGCTTTATTCAGTACAGTATCTCCAGCTCTAGAATAATGACTGCTTCTTAGTGGAATCTCAATAAATATTCATTTAATGAATATATAAATAAATGCATGAAAAAAAGGTAAAATAAGGTCAGTGCAGTCTATTTAAGTTAGACTGACTATAGAATATCTTTTTAAGTAATATTTATAGAAAAACATTTAAACTAAGAGTTTTAATACTTAAATAAGTAAGCTTCTTTTATCTAAAAAAAATTATATAACACCCCAATTCAGCATAAATATGGCGTTACTGTAGTAGGAACCCAACTGTTATCTAGCCAGTTGTTCTTCCAACAGGATCAAACTACAAATAATTAGTTTATTTTCATTCATCTCACCGGAAATTGGAAAATACATTGAATTGCTGTAATGAATAGAAAAGTCGTCTTTCTGATAGCCATTCCAAAACGGGTATAAGCTCTACTTCTTCTGTACCACAACCTATTTTAGTAACCTATAAATATAAAGCATAAACACATAACTTTATTTCTTAAAAAAATATGTGCTGTTTTTAAAAAAAAATCAAGAAAGCTCATATTTGTCTCATAATTACTTTCCTTCATAATTAAGCTTTTTCTACATCTGAACCCTCAGCCACTTCATCTAAACCCAGATCTGATTTTCCTAACACACTGCTTCTGTACTTGCCATTTGGAATGTTATTTCTTGTATTCCAACAGAGAGAGGATAAGACAGACTTCCTCCTCACCCTGAGATAGTTTGCAAGTGTTGAGTCACAGGGTGTCCCTGCCCTTCTCTCTGTCTTTCTTTCTCTCTCTCATGCACATGGATACACTGTCCTTTAAAAAGACAGTCTTTTTCACATTTCCTATAAAATAGCATTTATGAAACTAATTTTAACTACAGGACCTAGTAGTCCACGGAGGTTATAATCCTGCCACCTAGATACCCTATTTTAACATTCAAAAATGACCAGCAGATGGTGTAGCGGTTACATCTCTGGACTCCCACATGGCCAAAAGTGGTTCAAGTCCTGGAGGCTTGAAACTCACTCTAAGTGCATATGTGTGCATGCCCAAGATCCCAGGAGGAGAATGAAGAAGAAAGGATTGCAGCATGCCCATCCCCTCTGGGGGGTGATTTCTCACTTTCCCTCTCCCTGTGTCTGTCTCTCCCCAGTGAGTACAACACCCTAAGGCAGAAACCTCTTTTTCAAAAAAAAAAAAAGTGACATGCCCTTTATCAAAGACTTCACTCTCTTCCCAGGAGTCTTTGTCTGCCATCTGAATGTTACCATTTTCATATATTTTTCTTTCAGAAATAAAAGTATGGCCATATCAGTACATATGTATGTATGTGTAGAGTTTTGTTTATTCACAATTGTTCCTTCCATTTTCTTTTTTTAAATTTGACACAGGACATGTGCTCTCACCAGGGAGAGACAGAGAAAGAGAGAGAGAAAGTAAGAAAACACCCTCTATGGGGGATGATCATGCTACAATCTCACCTCCTCCATTTCTCCCTCCTTTCTGGATTTTGGGCACACATGTACACGCAACTGGTGTGTTTTTTAAACAACAAGTTGAACACTCAAACAGTGTGGTCAGTCATGTGGGATCCAGCTGCCTTAACCATCACACCATCGATTGGCCCTATTTCTTCCATTTTCATTCACTATTGCATGTTAGAGAGAGTTCCATGTTTGCATGTACATATCTATTTCACACAAACATGGTCCCATCCATACATACTTAGAGATTATTTTACTTGGGAGGTTAGAGGGCAGAGGAAGGCAGAGTGATGTAGAACAGATGATCAGAACTTGTAAATGTATAATTACCGTTTGTGATAAGTATTGAAGTGCTCTATAACAGTATAGAATAGGTGGATTTCTACATCTAGCAGTGAAGTTTTTGACAAATGCACTGAGAGCATTGGCTAACAATTCCTATTATGTTAGCAATGCCTGCTGTCCAGTTTTTCCTTGAACTAAATGACACCAAATATTAATAAAGTATTTGAAAGATGAAAAAATTTCAAATTAAACCCTCAAATCTAAATCTCTACAAAAAAGAAAAAAGTCACTATTCATAACTGTCCCAAGGAGATTCTTAAACATAAACTCTTCCTCAAATGACCAGGTTTCTCTGAAATGCAAAGATACATTTAGGCATTTAAATTCTAAATTGATTATTAAAATTCTAAAAGCTGAAAACATTCATTACGTACTACCTTGGAGATAAACGAAGCGGTAACAATCCAGAATTCTCTGCAATGTCTAGCTATATGGGTAGAGACTACCTGGAGATCGTATGGATTATAAATGGCTTTAGGATTACTCCGAGGACAGCAGTATACATATTCGCCATCATCTTTCAAAGTTTCCTGAGGATAAAAAAGCAAACTTAATTAATTTGACTAAGTTAACTAAAAAAAATCAGCTAAATGGATCATTTAGTACATTGAAACAATTGTAATATAGATTCAAAGTAAGGATAATATCATTGAGGAAAGCTAACATCAAATTGTGTCCAAAGTTCAGCAACATCAATTTCATGAAAGACTTAATATATTTAACTTCCATTCTTAAACATAATGTGGTATAAAATGCTCAGGAAAGTTTATTTTTACTGATGTTATTTTTGCCTACTAATGTATGATTACTACCTCAAAGAACTTAATGACCTATCTTCTGCATATATGCCAAATTTCAGTACCTTTGTCTGCCAACACTAAAAGCCAAATTAAATTGATCATTTATTTTGATAAAGATGGCGGTTTAGTATTATAACAACAATAGTTTTTAGTTTTTAGATATTTTTGCCATAGTATTCATGTGCTCACTGGATAAAGACAGAGAGAAAAGAAAAGCAAGAAATCAACCCCCACCGGAGGATGGTCATGCCACAATCCCTTCCCCATTCTCCTCCTGGGATTTTGGGCATGCACACCCACCCATGCCTGGTGAGTTTCTCAGAATCAGTGGGTCTGGGATTCGAATCATAGAGTCAGCCATGCGGGATTCAGCACCTTAATCACCAAGCCACCTACAAGTTATTTTTTAAGTAAAAAATATTTAATAAGTATTAAGTTGTTCACAAACATGTTTACAACCATATTTTTAATCTAAATTCCAACCTCTGAGATTTAAAGGAATTAAGGTGTAATCTAATCTCCTTTGAAAGATGTACAAATTAATATTTTGATAAATTAGGTAACTTGAAAAAAAGTCGCAAATTCAGGAAATGGCAAAGTAGGGGTCTGAACCCAAGTCTGACTCCAAACCAATGCTCTGAGCTACTGGCATTACTGAGAAGTCAGCCATTTCTACAGGCAGAAAACAATGTTAAGCAAAACTTATTTACTTTTGCTTTCATTAATTAAAAAAAATCTAAAAGTATAAAGAAATTTAATGTCTTTTAAGTCTTTTCTTGATAATTTTACTGTGAAAAAACATTCAGTATTCAGTGATGACTTCAGAAGCTATTAAATTAAGAAATAGTTTCCAATTACTATAGTTTTAAATTTTATATCCGGTTTTACAGATCTTTAACTTCCCTTTTTTTTTTTTTTTTTTTTTTTTTAGGGGTTTTTGCTATAGGGCACATGCATTCGCTAGAGAGACAGAAAGCGAGAAATCACCTCCCAGGGGGATGGCCACGCTGCAATCCCTTCTCTTCCGTTCTCCTCTCAGGATCTTGGGCATGCACGCACACATGCCTGGCTTGAGTCTAAGCTATCGGTTCTGGGACTCGAACCGCAGTCGACTACATGGGAGTTCAGCAACATAGCCATTACGCTAACTGCTGGTCCCACTTTTGCCTTTCTTTTTTTGGAGAGGTTTTTCCTATAGGGCGCGTGCACTTGCCAGAAGACAGAGAGAGACAGAGACAGAAAGTGAGAAATCACCCCCCAGGAGGGATGGCCACACCACAGTCCCTTCTCCTGCATTCTCCTCTTGGGATCTTGGGCACGCACACAAACGCACCCGGCGTGAGTTTAAGCCGCCGGGTCCAGGACTCGAACCATGGTCAACTATGTGGGAGTCCAGCAACATAGTCATTATGCTAACTGCTGATCCCCACTTTTGCCTTTCTTGCCCTCATTTTTTTTTTTTTTGGAGAGGTTTTTGCTATAGGGTGCGTGGGCTCGCCAGACAGAGAGAAACAGAGAGACAGAAAGCGAGAAATCACCTCCCAGGGGGATGGCCACGCTGCAATCCCTTCTCCTCCATTCTCCTCTCAGGATCTTGGGCACGCACACAAACGCACCCGGCGTGAGTTTAAGCCGCCGGGTCCAGGACTCGAACCATGGTCAACTATGTGGGAGTCCAGCAACATAGTCGTTATGCTAACTGCTGGTCCCCCCACTTTTGCCTTTCTTAAAGAACATTTTTTTCCCTTTTTTTGCGTGTGTGATCTGTTTTACTTTTCTATTTTGGTTTCTGATATAATCTGTCCTAAAAACCTCCAAAAACAAGTTTAAGAACTGTAAATAGAAGGGAACAAATAAGCTTGGACTGATTATTTGTCCAATCAGCCTTCTGCAGCATTGGGTTCCACATCTGGGATAACAAGCAACCATGGATGCAGCCAGTCCATGCCAGTGTTATGAAGTGGGGGAAGAAGCACTCCTTCAAAGAGAGATGCTAGAGAAACTTACATGTTGGGTCGTCAGAAAAGTCATGACACATTTTGTATAGGAAAACATAGAAAAATACGTTATAACTGTTCCAAGAACTCAATGTATACTTTCCTGTTAATTTATAATGGATGCTACTACTACTTATCAGTAATCTAAATTTAAAAGATTTAAAGTATACGAGAAGATGTGTATAGATTATATGCAAATATCATGCCATTTTATATAAGGGACTTGAGCATCAGCATATTTTGGTGCCGACAGGGTCCTGGAACCAACCCCCTGAGAATACCCAGGGATGAGGGAGACTGTGTGGTGCATGGCCTTCGTTAGAGCTATTCGATTACTTGAAGCATTTTTTCTTGAAAATTATATTTCAAAACCTGGGGTTATTGGAAATTTAGTGTAGATGTATTATTCTAAATGGATCATAAAGATAGAAGCATATGTTTCAATTATTCTTTTTCCACTAAAACAAGTTTTAGTTTTTAGGTTTTTTTGAGAGAGTTTTTTTTTTTCTTTTTTTTTTTTGCTATAGAGCATGTGTGCTTGCCAGAGAGACAGAGACAAAGAGATAGAAACTAAGAAATCAACCCTAGGGGGATAGCCACACTGCAGTCCCTTCTCCTCCTGTCTCCTCTTGGGATTCTGGGCATGCACGCATGCACACGTGCCTGGTTCTGAGTTTTAAGCTGCCAGGTCTGGGACTCTGATTGTGCTGGACTATGTGGGAGACCAACAATGTAACCATTACGCCATTTGCTGGTCCGAAAACAAGTGATTTTTTTTCATATCCGGAATCCTTTCTTACCATATAAGTGAAACATATCTTATTTGAGAATCCGAGGAACCCATACACAGTATCGTGATTTGGTTTAACTACTATGCCCACTATCAGGCACCATAGCCCACACTCTATCTCATTAAACCTTCACAGCATTCTTAGGTACTGTTATCTCCATTTCAAGGTCAAAGAAACTAAGCCCAGAGAGAATAAGAACTTGCCCCAAATTACACTGTGAATATGTAGTTTCAAAACTAGGTGAGTATCTGATTCCATTGTGCATATACTTTCCTTTACATTATGCTGCCTCTGAACACTGACCAACAGACCATTTATCCTTAATGATATTCAGTCTAGAGCAGGAATCAGCAAACGATAGCCGGGCCAGGTGCCTGGTGTGAATGAAGTTTTATTGGAACAAGCCACATCCATTTGTTTAGGTATTGTCTGTCAGCGCTTCTGCACTACAAGGACAGAGTTGAGTAGCTGTAGCAGAGGTCATATGGCCTGTCATGTCTAAAGTATTTATTATCTGGCTCCTTTCAGGAAAAGTTCATTGACCCCTGGTTTGACTCGGTGGTTCTTAACTGTGTGTCAGTCACCTAGAGAGCTAAACTACAGATTGTTGCTCTCTCTGGTCCCACCTGGTTTCTGATCCAGTGGGTTTAACATACAGATGAGAATAATAAGCCCCAAGGTGATGCTGCTGCTGCTGCTTGACTGCAGACTGCACTGTGGGAATCCACCAGATCCCATTTTTAAATAGGAAGAGATGATCTTGTTCAATCCTTGATCAGATGTAATAAATGGTTCTTGTGGCAACTACCTCTGGCCATGTGACCTTGACCAAGATAAAACTTCTCTTAAGAAAGAGACAAATGAGTAAAAAGAAAATGGAAAGTATAAGGAAACAGAAATAATAGATAGAAAAATTAGGTAGCAAGAAGGAAGAGAGTGATAAGGATGGAATATAAAAGGTTATATTAGTATTTTGTTTTAAATCACAAAAAACTGATAGGCAGAAAAACCAAACAGGAGATTTGAATTTTAGGCAGATGGTTCTCCTTCCTGGGGACCCAATTAGAGAAAGGGATAAAAGAGAACAGATGCAGTTATGTTGATAAATTGGGTCGTCTGAAAAGTCAGGATGTGTTTTTCCGTTTTTCTATGCAAAAATATGTCATGACTTTTCCAATGGCCCAATATTGTAAACTTAAATTGTATATGACTTACCTATTTTCCATTCCTTAAACAAGGTGAAATGAAATAATGTCAAATATTTTTTAAGTGTTTACCATTAAACTATTATAATTTGATATTAATGTGTTGTATGATTTCATTGTAATATCTGAAATGAATTTAATAAAAATTAGCATAGTTCAAATACTGATTTTAGGGGACCAGTAGGTGGCATGGTGGTTGAGGTGCTGGACTCCCACAAGTCCCAGACCTGACAGCTTGCTTTCTCACTTTCCTTTTCTTTCTCGCTCTCTCATAAAATGTAAAAAATAATGATAATAAATAAATAATAAATATTGATTTTGTAGTAAAAAATTAAGTAAAATAGAGTAATACCTTTAGAGTAAATTTTGGAGTTGCAATCTTGGAACTATCACATTTCAAACTGTGCTGTGGTAATACAGTTTGCCAACCAAGCTTTTCTCTTAACCTAATAATATGTCTTATCACATCGTTATCTTCTGGTTCTGGTATAGAATATTAAAAAATAAAGTCCAAAATAAATACAAATTATAGACACTACTTAAGAATAATGCATAATATTTCAAATATTTTTAGGTACAGTAGAAATTTAAATGGTAATATATGGTTTACAGAAAGACAACAGAATTAGACGAGAAAGCATAGCTTAAATGCTTAAATTGTTTTATCAGAAGCTCAGAAAAAAATAAATAATACTTATCCCTTTAAAAAGATATCACAAAAGACCTCATTCCACAGATATAAAGGGAGTAAGCAAGAGAAGAGCCCAGTAGAGGCAGTAGAAGGCTACTTAATACAAGTCCAAGCTGGTGTGAAGTCAGTAAGAGTAGAGGGAAAAAAAAAGCAAGGATGACAGTGAGAGCTGGAAATATTGTTAAGGTTACTCAGCTAATAAACACTATTTCGATGATATTTTTCTTGACCTCTTAACTAGCAGCTAATGCTCCTCTCCCTGAAACAGCCTTTTCTTTTTTTTTTTTTTTTTTTAATCCTCTGTGCTGTACAAGTTGTACTACTGGCACTGAAACTCCCTTATTTTTTTTTGAAATTCTGATTTTTTAAAAAAGATTTTTGGCATATATCACATAGCTCACTGGAGAGCGACAGAGATAATGAGAGGGAAAGTGAGAATCATCCCCCAGGGAGATGGCCATGCTGCCATCCCTTCTCCATTCTCCTCCTGAGATTTAAGGCACACACATGCATGCACCTGGTGTGATTTTTCAAGCTGCCAAGTCCAAGACTCATACTGTGGTCAGCCATGTGGGAGTCCACAAACTTCTTTTTTTGATAGAACAAATCATGGCAGGAGATGATTACAGAAAGCCATGCTGGCAAAACCAGCAATCTAAGAAGTTATTTCAGACTTCTGACCCTCCAGAAATCACAAACACCATCTGAGTAAGACAATTTCTTGGATAAGGACTAAATAAGACTTGAGATTTCAATATAAAACACTGTCAGGACTAGGAGGAGGACCTGCATGACATCAAGAGTGGGTTCCTCTTTACATTTTGTACTCTGGCCACTTCACTTGTCACCCTAGTCCAGACCCTTTCAGTTGTTTAAATGAAAAGAAAGCTAGCTAACAATGAATATAAAAGAAAAAAGGGAAGGTCCTGAAAATTAGTATAAGGAGATGGCTCTGACTGTATGTCCAATAAGAGCATAAGTAACTATATTATAGACCCAATATAAAAACATACACTTATAGAAATCAAAATAGTGTGCTATTGACATACAAAACAGAGAACAAAGTCTAGAAATATAACCATGTATTAAAGAAGATCTAATAAGTGAAAAATGTTTTTCAGATTGTAAAAAGAAAAACCCTTAAGTGAATCATTTTCAAAAATAGCTTAACAAAAGTTGCTTAACCAGATTGGAGACCTGACAACCCCAGAAAGTACACACTCCTGAAAAGTTTTTGAACAAGCACAACTGTAAAACAAGTCACCCTTGAAAAATGACTTCTCAAGGTGGTAGCTGGTTACCAGCCCTTTTGTTCCTTTTCACTTCCCTGTTCTTCCCCCTCCTCAGGACATTTGTGGGCCTTTTTTGTGGGCTAGTCCTAAGCCTGTGCCTTAATACTAACACCTAGGCAAGCTCTGAGAAGATTGTACATCCCATAGTACTCAGCCAAGGAGGAACTGGGGGAGAGACTTGCACACTAGGGAATAAATTGCTTGTCGTAACCAGTTTGGGCATGACTGCCCGTTAGATACCCGATTTTGCAAGGCTGTCATTGGAATCTCACTTCCCTGTACCTCACTCTCTATGTCCATTCTTTGATATTGGATTGATGAGTGCGTTTCTCACAAAATCATTAGAAGAATGATTATTTAATAAGTAATAATGGGAAATGAAGATACATGCAAGTATAAATTACTGATGGTTTGGAGAACTTAATGTGGAAAATGAATTATAAATATTACAGAAGAAAATGTGGGAGAATGTTTCTAAACCTGGGGTATCAAAGGCTTCCTAAAAGAAAAAAAAAAAATAATCAAAGCATGTCAAAAAGAAAACAACCTAAATTTGACTTCCTCAAAACTAGTAACTTATACACAAGAAAAGTCACCATTAACAAAGTTAAAATATAATTAACAAATTGGAAGAAAATGTTTATAGCCTATAAAATAGGCTAGAGATTTTAATATTTAAAGAATTCTTATCCATCACTAAGAAATAAACATTAGGCTATAAAGATGAGTAAACCATTTACAGGAAAAGACAAATGACCAGTAGACATCTGAAAAGCATTCAACCTTATCAGAGATCAGAAAATTGCAAATTAAAACAACTATGAAAAAGCATTTCTCAGAACAAGCAGATGATGTAATGGTTATATTACTGGACTCCCACATAGTCCACTACGATTTGAGTCCTGGACCTGGTGGCTTGAAAATCAGGCTGAACTTGTTCCGGCCCAAGATTCTGAGAAGAGAATGGAGAAGGGATTGCAGCATTGCCATCCCCCAAATCGGTCTCCCAAAAAAAGCATTTCCCATCCATAAGACAGGCAAAAAATATATATAATTCAAAGTTGAAAAGTATTAACTGCTGTCAAGGGTATTCTCCTAGGAAATTTTGTAATAACATACATCAGCACACCCACTTTTTTTTTTTTTTTAGAGGTTTTTGCTATAGGGCACATGTGCTTGCCAGAAAGACAGAGACAGAGAGACAGAAAGCGAGAAGTCACCCCCCAAGGGAGATGGCCATGCTGCAATCCTTTCTCCTCCATTCTCCTCTGGGGATCTTGAGCGTGCATGCACACACAGCTGGCATGAGTTTAAGCCACCGGATCTGGGACTCAAACCACAGTTGACTACGTGGGAGTCAGCGACATAGCTATTATGCCAACTGCTGGTCCCCAGGACATCCACTTTTGAGAGTGATCTGGCAGATTTAATGGGGAAAATAATGACTTAGAAAATGAGACCAATTTAGGGCAAATAAAACAAAGAATGATTTTTCAGAATAAGTAGAAAATTTAAGGAATACAAATTCTTTAAAAAAACTAGTGTGCCCAAAACCCTGAAAGGAGAATGGAGGAGAAGGGATTGTGGCGTGGCCATCCCCCCGGGGGGTGATTTCTCGCTTTCTATCTCTCTACCTCTCTCTGTCTCTCTGGTAAGCGCACATGCCCTATAAGCAAAAATCTCTCTTAAAACAAAAACAAGAACATGGTCATTGAACAGTCCCTGTCAACTTTTTACTTTAATACTATTTTAGATTTTCAGAAAAAAAAATATATCTTAACAATTCTTTAAGCACAAAACACAAAAAACTCCATTAAAACTCCTTTTTTTTCCCCCTAAAATCAGTGTCCAACATAAGCACAGAAATCACAGAGTAATTTGAAAGGCTATAGTGTTT
>NW_006160045.1:9210108-9271653 GCF_000334495.1 Tupaia belangeri chinensis
ACCTGTTCTTTCAAAAGACCTAAGCCGGGCCTTCCTAACATTTGGACAAGCCTGTGTTTGATCCCTTTTTCTCTTTGATGTCTCTTTCTTCTTCTGCGAAGCTAGTTCGAGAGCAGCTATATGTTGTCGAGTTATTCTTTCTTTAAGGTAATCTGGAAATAAACCCATTATTAAGTGTGCATGAGTAGCTATAAATAATATCATAGTAATTCATGTACCTCATTACTTGTCTTACTAGTGTTATTTGATATCTTAACTACTGTTTCCTTTTTTTTTTTCCCTGTTACCACAACACTACTGTTTCCTTTTTGATGCAGTAGTTTGCTTTGACTTCTGTGACAGAGCACACGCATTTTTTTCTATTATCCAATTCAGCCTAATTCTCTGAACAATATCATGTCCTTTGCAGTCGCTCTCCTTTTTCTAACTTCTCATTGCTATAGTTCCTTGCCTCTGTTTTTGTCTCATTTTGTATATTTCCTGAGGCAATCTCACCCATGCCCATGACTTAAACTCCCACCAACATGATTACTCCCAACTATATCATCTCAGCTCTTACTTCTCTGAGCTCCCGACATACAGTCAAGTACCTCCTAGGCATCTCCACTGGGATGTACCAAAGTTACTCCAAATTCAGCATGTCCGGAAGTGAACTCGGGATTCCTCTCTCAGGCCTCACAAATCCTGACTTTTTTTAGGGCTTCCTATCTTAGTGAATAGCACCACTGCTCATTATATTAAATAAACCAGAAGCCTAGGTACCATGTTTGACACCTCCTGATCATTCCACCCTAGAAATATCTAGCACCTCCTCCCTGGTCTCCCTATGTTAGTCTTTGTTCCCTTTCTATTTTTTAGTGTACAACCAGAGAGATCTTTCTTACCTGACTTTTTTTAGGGCTTCCTATCTTAGTGAATAGCACCACTGCTCATTATATTAAATAAACCAGAAGCCTAGGTACCATGTTTGACACCTCCTGATCATTCCACCCTAGAAATATCTAGCACCTCCTCCCTGGTCTCCCTATGTTAGTCTTTGTTCCCTTTCTATTTTTTAGTGTACAACCATAGAGATCTTTCTTCTTCTTTTTTTTTTTTTAGAAGTTTCTGTTATAGGGTGCATGTGCTTGCCAGGAAGAGAGAGACAGACAAAAAGTGAGAAATCACTCCCCAGGGGGGATGGCCATGCCGGAATCCCTTCTTCTCTACTCTCCTCTCAGGACCTTGGGCACGCATGCACACACACCTGGCGTGCGTTTAAGCCACCAGGTCTGGGACTCGAACCACGGTTGACTACTTGGGAGTCCAGCAACATAGCCATTACTGCTGGTCCCCAGAGAGATCTTTTGAAAACAGAAATATGATACTGTTAATTCCTTACTAAAAGCTTTTTATGACTCCTATCTTCAAAGCATAATGACAACATTCCTTAATATGGCCCACAAAGTCCTTGCTTTGTCTGATCCTTATATTCCTACCTGACCTTATATTTTTGCTCTCTATTTCCTGAGGAAAGTAACAAAAGAATAAGAGCATTTCTACTTTTTGGTTTGGGAAGCTTTGTAAGACCAGAGTTCTGGAGCTCAGGCTTTTTCAAGAAATAAAGTGTACCCATCTTTAGACAGAGGTTGGAAGCAACTACAAATATTACATAAATGTTATTGAAATACACACACACACACACACACACACACACACACAGATACTTCAAAAAGTTCTTGGAAAAATAGAATTAAAGTACAAATTTATTTTGGTGCAATTTTTTTTTAAATCCATGTATAACTTTTTTTCATAATATTCATTTTCCATTAACTTTTTGAAGACCTTGCATATTTCATTTTATGTATTTAATATATTTATGTAGTTGTGTGTGTGTGATATATACATAGGTGAATAGGGATACAAGTAATACATTATCAAAAATAATCAAAGTATGGTTTAGTCCAGGGAGGAGAGGGAACACCGATTTTTGGCAGACCCTAAAACATTTGAGGAACAACAACATATAAAAAGTAGACTGAGGAGTAGAAACTAAAGAAAAAAGACAAAAAAAAAAAGAGTAAACAGGAAAGCAGAAAGAAAGCCAAGGGAGTTTTTCTTAAAAGTCAAGAGAAAAGAAATAAAATCAGTGATCGAAAGAATTTTTAAAAATATTTTACTGCAGTTTGGTGAAGGAAAATAAAGAATATTTTATTTATAAATTGTTTTTTATAAGAATTTAGTGACAAGGAGGTATATAGTGACGTTGGAAGTGAGGGTGAGGAACTCAGAATCCAGGCTGACTGAATTAGAGCTGAGGATAATGAAGTGGAGGTGGGAAGTCCAGGCTGCTCTTAAACAAGAAGTCTGATTGCATGGGGGGAACTAGGAGGAAAAACAGAAGACTGAAGATGTTTCTGGGTTGTTTCATTTTGTTGAAGAAGGTTAAGCATGTAGCATGTTTCTGTGCTGGCAGGAAGAGTTCATAGAAAGGAAGAGAGAATGAAGATAACTGATGGACTGCCAGTTCCTGAGGACATGGCAGAAGTGGATTTCCAGGATGAAGAGATGGGACTTGCCTTAAAGGAGAAAAGACACAGTTATTCCCTGAGATGAGCATTGCTGATGAGGCTGGAAGCTTATAAAATTGAGGACATAAAAGACTGGATTTAAAAAGACCATTGTGCAGACCAGCAGATGGCAAAATGGTTATGTCACTGGACTCCCGTGTAGCCAACTGCAGTTCGAGTCCCAGACCTGAGACTCAATGCTAGGTGCCAGTGATTGTGTGCCCAGGATCCCAAGAGGAGACTGGAGGAGAAGGGATTGTGGAGGGAAGGCGTGACCATCCTCCCTGGGGGCGATTTCTTGCTTTCTGTCTCTCTATCTCTCTCTGACTTTCTAGCAAGCTCATGTGCCCTATAGCAAAAATCTCTCTTATAAAAAAAAAAAAAAAAGGTCATTGTGTGGGGCCAGCAGGTGGCATGGTGGTTGAGGTGCTGGACTACCACATGGCCAACTATGGTTTGAGTCCTGGACCCTAGTGGCTTGAAAATCACACCAGACATGTATGCGTGTTTGCCTAAAATCCCAGGAGGAGAATGAAGGGGAAGTGATTGTGGCACGGCCATCCTCCATGAAGGGTGATTTCTCACTTTCCTTTTCTCTGGCAAGCACGCACACCTTATGACAAAAACCTTAAAAGAAAATAAATAAATAAATAAATAAGGTTGTGGCAGGCCAGATGGTGGCACAGTAATAACATAAAGTCAGACCCACATGCAAAAGTGCCAGCTTGGTATCTAGAGACCTCCCTGAGAATGCAGGGCATGTGTGCGCCCATGACCTGAGGCTGGCCAAAGGCTGGCTAAAGCTGTGGTTGGATTGCAATGTCAAGACTCTAGTGGGAGTCTCTCTCTCTCTCTCTCTGTCTCTCTTTTTCATGGAAGAAATAAGTAAACATAAGAGGAAGAGATAGTGTGGTAAACTAAAATACTGGAAATTGTAGAATTGGGGCGAGGGAGAAAGAAGGATGACTTGGAAAATGGACTACTGTGGAGGAGCAGTCAGGACAGTGGGAGATAAGGTAACAAAGAAAGGCACAACTCAATCAGAAGGCTCTGGGGACTTGAGAGGATGCAGGCCCATCTTGGAAGTTTCTACCTCAAAAACAAACAAACAACAACAAAACTGAGATGATATATATGATAGCAATGTCAGATATTCTTGGTGTTAGTGAGATCTCTGTTGTTATTTTCATCATTATTATCAGTATTTAGATTGTTTCCCTTAAAGAAACATGCTTTTCTATGACTAATGAAATTAGTAAAATACCAAACCTTATATTTTAAAAGTACTCTAGTATTTCAAGATATTCTTATTTTAATGCCATGAGAAACTTCTTACCATCTTCATGAGAGAAACAGAAATCAGGACCAGCAGATAGCACAATGGTTACGTCGCTGGACTCCTATATTGTTGACAATGGTTTGAGTCCCAGACCTGGTTTCTTAAAAGTCACACTGGGCACATGTGCACACATGCCCAAAATCCCAAGAGGAGAACAAAGAAGGTATTACAGCATTGTCATCCCCTCTGGTGGGTGATTTCTCACTTTCAGTCTCTTTGGCGACCACATGCGCCCTATAGCAAAAATCTCTCGAAAAAGGAAACATAAATCAACATACCTATATAGTAATCTTCATAAATGTCTTCTGTTTTCTCTGACTTTAAAGACAGAGAAAATGTTCTAACTGTTTTATATTTTGATGTTTCTTTTTCTGGTATTTCAGTCTGTCGATTCTCTGATAATATGACATCTTTGTATTTTGGCCTTTTATACTTTAAAAGTCTAATATGAAAAAGAAAACATTATTAAAAAATGATTAATCATACTAAAAATTGAGTTGTTAGCATGTTACCAAAAATTTAACATTAAAAATGGACACAGCTTCTTAAATATAATAAATGCTATGGTTAATATTCAATACCATATAATATTCTATTCGTTCAAGCAATTTTCTGAAAGGTACTTTGGAGATAAGGTAACAAAGAAAGGCACAACTCAATCAGAAGGCTCTGGGGACTTGAGAGGATGCAGGCCCATCTTGGAAGTTTCTACCTCAAAAACAAACAAACAACAACTAAACTGAGATGATATATATGATAGCAATGTCAGATATTCTTGGTGTTAGTGAGATCTCTGTTGTTATTTTCATCATTATTATCAGTATTTAGATTGTTTCCCTTAAAGAAACATGCTTTTCTATGACTAATGAAATTAGTAAAATACCAAACCTTATATTTTAAAAGTACTCTAGTATTTCAAGATATTCTTATTTTAATGCCATGAGAAACTTCTTACCATCTTCATGAGAGAAACAGAAATCAGGACCAGCAGATAGCACAATGGTTACGTCGCTGGACTCCTATATTGTTGACAATGGTTTGAGTCCCAGACCTGGTTTCTTAAAAGTCACACTGGGCACATGTGCACACATGCCCAAAATCCCAAGAGGAGAACAAAGAAGGTATTACAGCATTGTCATCCCCTCTGGTGGGTGATTTCTCACTTTCAGTCTCTTTGGCGACCACATGCGCCCTATAGCAAAAATCTCTCGAAAAAGGAAACATAAATCAACATACCTATATAGTAATCTTCATAAATGTCTTCTGTTTTCTCTGACTTTAAAGACAGAGAAAATGTTCTAACTGTTTTATATTTTGATGTTTCTTTTTCTGGTATTTCAGTCTGTCGATTCTCTGATAATATGACATCTTTGTATTTTGGCCTTTTATACTTTAAAAGTCTAATATGAAAAAGAAAACATTATTAAAAAATGATTAATCATACTAAAAATTGAGTTGTTAGCATGTTACCAAAAATTTAACATTAAAAATGGACACAGCTTCTTAAATAAATGCTACGGTTAATATTCAATACCATATAATATTCTATTCGTTCAAGCAATTTTCTGAAAGGTACTTTGAAAAGCAGATCTGAAACATTTACATGGAGAATCTAAATGCTAACTAGATCTTAACAAACTTTAGCATAAGACAATAAACATCAGAGTAGCCACAATGCTTGGGTAAAGTCATCCATTTTTTCATCCCTCCCCTTCGCTCATACTGAGAGTTGAGGTTGTAATATTCCCCCATTCTCTGGTTGAAACAGCTGGTGGCGCTCTTTTTCTACCTTGCAGTGGTGATAGGATAGATGCTGATCTACCCAGAAGAACGTGGAAAGAATAAAAGAAAACATAACCTCCATTTTTCCTTCTTTGTTTTTTTTAGAATTATTTATTTAATTGTATTTACTATTATTATTATTTTCTAATTTGAACGGAGAGAGATAGAGACAAAGAGAGGGAAAATGAGAAAGCAAGCTGCCAGGTCCAGGACTTGAACTGTGGTCGGCCATCTGGGACCAATGGTAGTTGAACTGTGGTTCAGCCGCTCAACTACCATGCTACCCACTGTCCCCCCACCCCCATCTGTTCTACATCTGCTCTGTGATGCCTTCTCCTACTCTGAGTTGCCATTTTCTATCCATAGTCCATGACTAGAACTAACCACCTTTTGGCTTCCTGAGATTTCCCAGGTGGTTAATTTCTCATACCCATCAACCTCCTTCTCACTTTCTTGACATACTTAAGGCTGCTCTGGGGGAAGCAACTGCAGTCAGTAACCAGTGTTAATTTGCCTATCTCATCTGGAATTACTCTCTATGAAATTAAGGTTTCCTAAACACCAATGTCCTCAACCAGTTCTTATGTGACATTTTAAGTTACGTATCAGAATGGCTTCCCACTAGCCATATATTGTTGAAATCTCACCTTAGAAAAATATTTTATCAGGACCAGCAGACGGTGTAATGGTTATGTCTCTGGATTCCCTCCCATATGGCTGACCATTGTTCGAGTCCTAGACCTGGAGGCTTGAAACTCACATGGGGTGCATGTGTGCCCAAAATCCCAATGAGAAAATGGAGAAGGGATTGTAGCATGGCCATCCCCCCTGAGGGGTGATTTCTCACTTTCTGCCTCACTGTCTTTCTCTGTCTCTCTGGAAAGACATGCACCCTGTACAAAAGAAAAAAAAAAAAAAACTCTCTCTAAAAAAAAAAAGAAAGACTATGCTTTCAGAGATCATTTCTATAGTTTATTACTAGAGAAGATTCTCTGATAGTGTAAAGCACAAAAAAAGAAAAGAAAAGAAAAGAAAGGAAAAGAAAAATAGCATTTTATTATCTTATTTTTACCTGGGTTTTGTGTTGCTCTTCTTGTTCATCTTTCAATTTACAGTTGCCAGATCAATAGATATAAATGTCTCTTATTTTTTTCTGAAAGAAACTATGAAGTAATTGACTGTAAAAAAAAAATTCACATTACATGACAGCCATGACTATCAGTATTTAAGCCACATATACGGTTTCAAATTTCTCGCTAGACTTCCTACCTCAGTTACCTCAATTGTTTCTTGTGTTTAATATAATCTCCAGACTTTTCACTATGCTATTTATCCCTCCCAGGGAAATTGCCGTATTTCTTAACTTTCTCTCTAAGGCAAATGTTTTTCTTTTTATATTGATTGACCTATATACATACAACTTAAAAATAATGTTTTAAGATCAAACACTTTCTTAAAGAAAATTATCAGAAAGAACTTAGGAAAATCAACAGAACTGGTAGCTTAACTATCTGTTGAACTAATTTCATCATTCACTGAGACCACATCTATAAACTACCAGTACTCCCTAGATAGAACAAAAGAAAGTATTGAAATATAGAGAAGAAGAAAAAGGAATCTCTTCTAAATATATAACCAGATAAAGATGATGCGACACATGGAGGTGTACTATAAGAAGACAAGAATGTAAGCTTAAAAAACAATGTAGGATCGAAAAGACTTTAACTGGCAAGTGAATGTGGCTTAGACATATCAAATGAGACAGATGAAACAGGCCAAAGGCAAAAGTAGTTCTTACTGGAAGAGAACTTCTAGAACTCTCCACATTATGTATGCAGCACCAATGTAGGATATTCTACATAGTGATAAGACTCAGGGAGAAGAAAAAGTTCCAATCATGGACCCAAGTACCAAGAATGGTCATAGGAGGAGTATTTACTACAGTTAAGAACAGAAGGGTAGGACGTTAGGGCCCACACCTTGAGATAAGATGAACAGATCTGAGGGAAGATAGATTTTACTGGATTCAAAAACATCCCTGAATCAAATCCATCCTGGATTTGCAATAAAGCAAGAGTTGGTAATCTTTTTCTGATAAGGGACAAAGAGTTGATATTTTAGGCTTTGTGAGCCGAAAGGCAAAATTGAGACTATTACATAGGTACTCATATAACAAAAAGAAAACAAATTTCCACCAACATTTGTATTGATGAATAAAATTCAATATGCAACAATAATAGTTTAATATAATTTTTTGCAATACAGGCATATTAATGATTTAAGTATTCTTTTGTTTTTGTTGGGGTAGGAAGGGTACCATTTCACTTAACTGGAATTCAAAGTTAGTGTAACCGATCACCAATTCGGCTGCAAATGTACATTTGTAAAATCCATCCTTGGACTTTACAGGTGGCAAGCCAGACTTGCTCCATGGCTACCATTTGCCAGCCCCTTCAGCTAAGTAAATGCTAACACTAATTTCTGCTCCGACTTTGGAGTAACATATATTCATGCTGTCATCACTACCGGTAAACATCTAATAAATGTAAGAAAGGTTGTTCAGGGGCCAGTAGATGGCATAGTGGCTATGTCACTAGACTCCCACATGGCCAACAGCAGTTTGAATATCAGACCTGGTGGCTTCAAACTCACACCGGGTGTGTGTGCGTGTGTGTCCAAGATCCCAGGAGGAGAATGAAGGAGAAGGGATTGCAGCATGGTCATCCCTTCTCGGGGATGATTTCTCACTTCTTTCACTGTCTCTGTCTCTGTCTCTCTCTCTCTCTGAAAAGCGTACATGCCCTAAGGCAAAAACCTCTAAAAAAAAAAAGAGGAAAGAAAGGTTGTTCAATATCACTGTTAATCAAATGGCCTAAAAAACATGAGTTAATTTTTTTCCCTATCAGAATAAATAAAAAATAATCAAGTTAATCTCACACTTCTCCATAGCAACATTCAAATGCCAGGACATTTCCTAAAAGGAAACAGGAATAATTTAAGAATGTTATGCAGAGCCAAGTTTTCATTTAAGCATGAAGATAAAAACATTTTTAAATATGCAAAATTCAGAAAAGAAATTAGCCATGAGCCCTTCTTATAAGAAGTTCATAATAATATGAACCGGCAGGTGGCATGGTAGTTGAGGCGCTGGACTCCCACATGGCCTACTGCAGTTTGAGTCCTGAACCTGATGGCTTGCTTACACTTTCCCTTACTTTCTCAATGGCCTAATTAAAAAAATAATAATAAATAAAATTAAATAAATCTAAAAATGAAAAAGTTCATTATAACAAATCCCACCAATGCAGAGATGAAGGGAGAAAACTTAGAAATAATAGTAAGAGCATTAAACTTATTTAAATATGAAACTAATTCAAAACAACTATAGAACTTACAATTATGGAACAGAACTTTGGTTTTGTTTGTTTGTTTTTGAGAGCGATTTTTGCTATAGGGTGTGTGTGCTTACCAGAGAGACAGAGAGACAGAAAGCAAGCAATCAACTCCCAAAAAAGATGGCCATGCCTCAATCCTTTCTCTTCCATTTTCCTCTCAAGATTTTGGGTGTGAATGCACAAACACCTGGCATGACTTGTAAGCCACCAGGGCTGGGACTTGAACCACGGTCAACTACATGGGAGTCCAGTGACGTAACCATTATGCCATATGCTGGCCCCTAGAACTTTGTTTCTGTACTCACTATAAAATAATTATTTTACTGTCTAAATGTGAGTATAGAAATGATAGCATAAACATTTTTTTAAGTAGTAAAAGTGCTTTAATTTCTTATCTTGTGAATACAGAGGTCAATGGTCACTCATTAAGGTTTACAAATAAAATAACAGTAATTTAAATCTATTTAAAAGGTATAAAGGTACCCATAAAGAGAACAAAAATGATAAACAATAAAAATTGAAATTAGGAGGCATCATGGATTGTGTTCCTATTTATTTAACAATGGGGAGGAATCAATGATGCTAGATCACAAAATAAGGGTTGAATATAACATATTATGTTATAAATCATTAAGAACCGAAATAATACATGAACCTTCCAATTATCAGAAGCAAAACATTACTATGTGTTTACATGAAAGAGAGATTTAAACCCTCTAAAATGTTTAAATAATGACAGTTGTGGTTGACTGTAGTAAGTTTCCTATACAGTACTCATTCTTTCTTTCCCTTTCCCATACAGTATCTTGATTTTTATTCAGGTAAATTACCAAAAAAAAGAATAATGATGAAAAAAATGTAAGACATATTAAATAGTATAGAGGATAAAGTGATAAATCTAACATAAATCAAATGAAGAGTTTGGAAGAAGAGTGAAATTAGGAAATATAATGACCAAGAGTCATTCAGTCACTAATCTTCAGTTTCATAAAATCTAACAAATTCTAAGCATATATTAATACATGTGAGCAGATACATTCATGTGTGTACACACACACACACACACACACACACACACTTATCCAACATAGTAAAACTACAGAATGCCAAAGACAAAGAGGAGATGTAACAATACCAAAGATAGTTTAAGATGGAAACAATCAGACTAAGAATAGGCTTCTCAGGGCCAGCAGGTAGCATGGTGGTTAAGGTGCTGGATTCCCACCTGGCCAACCACGGTTCAAGTTCTAGACCTGGCAGCTTGCTTTTTCACTTTCTTGCTCTTTCACTCTGTTCCTCTTTGGTGAGTGCTTGTACCTTATAGTAAGTTTTAAAATGATGATAATTACAAATAAAATTAAATGAGTAATTCTTAAAAAAGAAGTGGGCTTCTTGGGAAAAAGAAGGCGTATGTTATGAGGTGATATTTGCAAAATATACGTGTTTTGTAGTCCCCAAAGATAACTACCGTTAATTCCTTCCCTCAAGTTGAATGCATGCCACTTCACTCACCGAAGAGTGGAGTCTATTTTCTCTCCTCTTGAAATTTAATCTTAGTTCCTTTGACCAACAGAATGCTATGGAAATAATGTTATGCCAGTTTAAGGTCCAGCACAGAGGCACAGGTAGACTGCTCCTGAGTGGTAACAAAGCCACGAGAGAGGCCTGGGTTTAGACCCCAGATTGGTCAAGCTGAATACCTGGGCACACCTGTGATCGTAGCTGTCTGGGAGGCTGTGGGAGGATTGTAGAATGGTAAGACCCTATCAAAGATGCCTCTCTTTCTTAATAAGTAAATAAAATTAGGGGGAAAAGCCCAAAACTTACTGTTTATTGGTTTATTAGACAATAGTTGCCAAAACACAAGAGACGAATATCTTCAACATGTGGAAGAAAATACTTGTCCATCAAATTTTAGACTCAGTTATAGTATTGCTCAATACATATTAACAATGATTAAAATTATCCATAGAACTTCACTAGCAGAAGGATTAAGGATATACTTAAACACAAAAAAAAGCAATCCAGAAAAGTGTGGAACAGTATAATATTAATAATAGCCGAGGATCAGCTGATGGCATGGTGGTTAAGGCAGCTGTATCCCACATAGTAGACTGTACAGTTCAAGTCCCAGACCTGCCAGTTTGAAAAACATGCCACGCACACGTGCATAACTGCCCAAAATCCCAAGAGGGAATGAAGGAGAAGGGACTGCAGAATGGCCATTCTTCTTGGAGATGATCTCATGTTCTTTCTTTCTCTCTCTCTTTCCTGTGAGTACATGCACTCTATAGAAAACCAAACAATAATAGCCTAGAGTTACATAGCATAGCAGAAGGAACAATGGTCTTCCCAACAGACGTCCACATTCAAATCTCCAGAATCCGACTATGCAAATTCAAATTTAAAGGTACCTGGTAAAAGGAACTTTGCAGATGTGATACAATTAAAGATTTTTGAAATGAGGATTCTCCTGGATTAGCAAGGTGGGTCTGATATAATCACAAGAGTCTTTACAAGTGGAAGATAGGCAGATCAGAGTCTGAGAAAGAAGATGTAAATATGGAAGCAGAGGTCAGAGAGGAGAGAAGATGTGATGCTGCTAGCTTTGAGATAGAAGGGCCACAAGCCAAGAAATGAAAGGAGCCTTTGGAAGCTGGAAAAAGCAAAGGGAATGGAGCCTTCCGCAGAGCCTCCAGCAGGCACACAGCGCACCCACATTGGACTCTGCCCTCCAGAACTGTGAGAATAAACATTTGACTTAAGCCATAAATTTGTGGTAATTCCCACAGCAATAAGAAACAGTTACATATATGTATGGGTTAAATCCTCACATGACCCCTCTTATTTAGGCACTAGTCATACTCCCATTTTACATAGGTAAATTACTAAGAGGAGACTCCAAAATGTTAGTGGAAAAATGGAATTTAAGTATAAATTTGTCTCGGTGCAAAAAAAAAAAAAAAAGGAATCCATGCATAGCTTTTTCAGAATATGTATTTTTCATGAACTTTTGGAAGATCCCACATATTATATACCCATTCTACATGGGGAAACTGAGGCACAAAACAAGTGGCAGAACCGATTCAAATCTAGGAAGTCTGACTCAAGTGTTCATACCCTTACCCACTATATAAAGGATATTTTACAAGAAAAAAAGTGTATTTTAAAAGATTACCAAAAAATATAACAATTAATTAAAAATGTCAATAAACTATCATAATTTAAAAGTTAAAATATGAAAACAGTTACAAGTTTGGGTGGGAAGAGGAAGTTCAATGAATGTGTTAAGGTCCTTGTCGGTCAACAGAAGCAAAGGAATATTAAAACATAAATGTCCTTGTCAGAAAAATTTATAAACAAATATGTATTAAGGGCACACGTGTAAATAACAAGTAAAATTTAGAGGTGGCAAAAAGGGGGAAAGGATACAAAATATAGGAAGTCCCAGCTTCTTGCAAATTTGCATATCACTTATTTAGTTATATACAGAGACTTTCAAAAATCCGTGTGAAAATGCAATTGAAGTATGCATTTTAATGCAAAAACATTTTGAAATCCATGTATAGTTTTTTTCATAATACCCATCTTTCATGAACTTTTTGAATAACGTGTGTGTGTGTGTGTGTGTGTGTGTTATGTGTAAAATCTCCTAGTGGAGTTTATCCCACGAATGCAAATACAGTATCTGTGTGTGTGTGTGTGTGTGTGTGTGTGTGTGTGTAAAATCTCCTAGTGGAGTTTATCCCACGAATGCAAATACAGTATCTATGTCAGTGTTATTGACATAACATATTAACTTCTTAGAAAAGCCATCTCTACCTAGATAAAATCACATATATGGTAGTCATCTTACATGTTAGTGTTATGTGTATAGTATGTAATCAATGGTGCTAAGGTTTTTCAAAGAGCTCATTACTCATTTACCATTGGAAAAAACGTCAGCAATCTAGGAACGGGAGAACTCTCAACCTGTCTGAGGGGGCTTAGCCGCACCCTCTGCCCTGCAGGAAGCACTGGAGGGCGGGGTTGTTCGCTGGGCTCAACCCGCTCAAGGTGGGCGCTCAGGGGCTTTGCTGATTGCTTGTGCAACTGGGTCTCAGAGGTGTTCCCGGGTCCAACCCGCCCCCAAGTGACGCCCGCGGATCCCCGGACTCCACCCGCTGCTGGCAGAGCAGGTGTCCAGGATGGCGCCCTCCGCCCTTACCCGCCTCGCTTCTCCGAGCCGCGAAGATCGCTGGGCTGACCCCAGAGAGCACCAGGCAAGGGTGGGATGGGCCGGAACAGTCTGACCGCTCCGGGCTCCAACTCCCTGTTGCTGTAACCGCCGGTACCAGCCTGGCTCGTGGCCCCCTCGCGCCTCGCCAGAGCCCGGGCGACTATGAGTGGAGAGGGTCCGAGGCCGGCAGAGTGAATGTTTAGAGCCAGGCAAGGCGAGGGGAGTGAGCTGCAGTCCGAGGCTCCTTCCAGATAACACCGTGGAGTGGTGGCGTTTCTGAAGGGCGTCGTGGCCCCCTGATAGTGCCTTTGCGGGCGCAGGTGGGACACAGAGAGTGTCCAACATATTCATGAATAAGGACAGATCAGACATGTGCTAAAGACCCTGTCTAGGGACCAGTGCATGGCATAATGGTTACGTTGCTGGACTCCCACAGAGTCGACCAGGTTAGAGTCTGCCACACAGCGGTTAAAACTCAGGCCATGTTCCAACGTGCCCAAAATCCTGAGAGGAGATTGGAGCAGAAGGGATTAGGTGTGGCTCTACCACCCTGGGGGATGATTTCTTGTTTTTTTGTCTCTCTGGCGAGGGCATGCACCCTATTACAAAAATCTCTCTCATAAAAAATAAAATCCTAGTCTAACCTACCATCTGCTCATGCCTGAAAGCAGGAGAAATCCCTGAGTGCACAGCAGATGCCTTGGAGGAAAGTGACCTCCGTTTAAGATTTTCACACTATGGGAGCATGAACCACCACACAAGAACATCAATGATTAACAAAGAATTATATCTATGACGTGAAATAAAATGGGCATAAGAGGTGTAGGAATAAAAAGATGAAAATAATTACATATAGATCGAAAAATCCTTATTTCTTTTTAAACATCTTATAAAAATGTAATAAGTAAATGGCCACCTATTATTGAACACTTACTATGTGCTAGCCACTGAACTACTCACATAAAACGTGAGTTGCTTTATTCATAGTTCTTGATGGCAGCCACAGAAGAGACATAATGTCAAGATTTGTTGGGGTCTACTACAGCTAAGACTGGGAATCATTTAAAAAGGGCCCACTTCTAATTTTTAATGTTTGAATACATGAGCATTCAGCATATAATAAGATTTGCATATGGGAATCAACAGGTGGCATGGTGGTTAAGTAGCTGGATTCTCACTTGTTTGACCACAGTTCTAGTCCCAGGCCCAGCAGCTTGAAACTCCTGTTGGGTGTGTGTACATCTGTACTTGAAATCCCAGGAAGAGAATGGAGGAGAGGGGATTGTGGTGTGGCCATCCTCCCCTGGGGGGTGATTTCTCACTTTCCCTCTCACTGCCTCTCTCTGGTAAGTACACACACACACACACACACAAGATCTGAATATGAACTTGAGTCTTTGAGGGGCTATTTGGTAAGAAGGCTTAGATGTTGAGAATGATTTTAGAAACATGTTTTGTACCAAGAATCATCTCCATTTGAATAAAATTAACCAAAAATTGGGAGGTATAACTTAGTAAAGTACCTGTCAACAAACTATATAAAACAAAAAAGAAAAACCAAAAAAATACTATGAAGAGTTGACCTAACTCCAGCTTCTTGTTCTATTTATTTATTTATTTTTGTCTCAGCAAATAATACTTCTACAGTATTTGCTTAAACCAAACACAGTGGGAGTTATCCATGATACTTTCATCTCCCTTAATTCAGTCTATCACCAGCTCTGTGGATTCTAATCACCACCTGTATGTTCAGTCTGCCACTCCATCCCATTCTACTGCCTCCATTGTAGCAAAGCCATGGTCTCCAAACCAGGTACAATACCTCTGTAGGGACCACCGAGAAACACAGGGTGTGAGGATAGGGATGATTTTAAAGGAATCCAGATATCGATTCAGATCCTTCTATATACCCTTGGCTAACATCACAAAAGATCTGACATTCCTAATCCTCCTCCCCTTTCAAAATCTCCCTTAACCCATTTTATAAGAGGAAGACAAGCCCACATCCATCCGGAACCCCATGTGGTGCTTTGCCCCGATATAAAAACCCTACAGGAGAACCAAACAGGCAATGCAAAAAACTAATTGGGGGCGGTGACAGCTCTTTAATTAATTATATAAGACAACTATAAACATATCCTGGGGTTTTCTGTCTTTCTATGTATTATTTCTGTTAAGAGTGAAGAGGGACTGGCAATGGTGGATGCCACGGTGGTAACACAACATTGTGTTCCTCATCTACATGGGAATGTCCCGGTTCACTTACAGTGGTCCCCATGTACACTGGGCACCCACATGTGTGCATGCCTATGATCTGGGCTGGGTGGGGCAGGGGGCAGATGTTGCTGTGAAAACCCTGTTGGTTGTGACTGTCTCTCTTCTCTCTCTCCTTCTCTCTGTTTTGGAAAAAATTTATTGTGGAAAAAAATAAAATAAAAAACTTTTTTAAAAATGATGTGTTTTGCTAGAAATGGCAGCTATTAGGGTGTCCTGGGATCCATATATTGTACAATGCAGGCAGTGGGAGTGATGAGAAGTTTCTTTTAATAGGTTCATCTTTTCCATACCTGAACTACTGTCAAAGAATTCTTTGCTTTTTTTTTTTTTTTTTAATTGGGAGAGATTTTTTGCTGTAGGGTGTGTATGCTCACCAGAGAGATGGAGAAAGACAGAAAATGAGAAACCATCCCCAAGGGGAGATGGCCATGCAGCAATCCCTCCTCCTCTCTTCTCTTGGGATCTTGGGCACACTTGCACACTCGCCCAGCATGAGGTTTAAGTCGCTGAGTCTAGGACTCAAACAGCAGTTGACAATGTGGGAGTTCAGTGGAATTCTTTGCTCTTAATGTCAAGTCTAATGAATGCAAAGGAGGATTAGTAGAAAATAATAATCATAAACAGGGCTTTTTTTTTTTCTTTTTTGAGAGGTTTGTGCTATAGGGTGCATGCACTTGCCAGAAAGACAGAGAGGCAGAAAGCGAGAAATCATCTGCCCAGGGGGTTGGCCATGCCACAATCCCTTCTCCTCCATTCTCCTCTTGGGATCTTGGGCACGCATGCACACATGCCCAGCGTGAGTTTAAGCCACCAGGTCCAGGACTTGAACCCAGCAACATAACCATTACACCAACTGCTTCCCAAGAGGGCTTTTTAAATGTATTAAAATATAAGCAATAGTTTTTAGTTGTTCATAATTCTTTCATGAGCTTGAAATAAAAGCACCTGAAACAATGAAGCAGAACTGTGGCTTGCATGCTTCCAGATGTTTTTAGGTCACCAGGGCCAGGATTCAAACCACAATCAGTTAGGTGGAATTCAACTCCTGATCTGCTGTGTTTAACCACCATGCTATGGGGACAGCTCCTGGAATGATGTTTTTATCACCACATACTTTTCTTTCATTAACTGCATTTGGATATTTTGATTATGATGTATTATATATGACACTAATGGAGTTATTTCTCAAGTAGCCCCTATGATTCTTACCTGTTAGCAAAAACCAAAGCTCATATTCAGTGCACACTGCAAATATCACGCTTTTAATGATACTTCCCCTTATAAATACTGTAGTTTATTTTTTAACTGCATATTACATTGTGTTAGTATAATTTAAATAATGAGAAATAGTACATGGGTTTATTCTTACTTATATAAGTCATTATAAAAATTAATAACATATAGGTGCCAACAGATGGTATGATGGTTAAGGCACTGGACATGGCCAAACACAGTTTGAGTCCCAGACCTGGCAGCTTGAAAAATCATGCCAGGTGCGTGTGCACTGAGTGGACAAAATCCTGAGTGGGGAATAAAGAAGGGATTGCTGCATGGCCTTTCTCCCCAGGGGGTGATTTCTCACTTTCTGTCTTTCTGTCTCCAGCGAGTACATGTGCCCTATAACAAAAATCTCTCTAAATTTTTTTTTAAAACTTAAAATATAAATAAGTAAAAATAAAAATGAATAACATATCTACATTATTTAATCTTGACTTGGCTTTAACAATCATTTTTAAAAATGGATTTGTATTTTCTTTTCCAGTGCTTTCTGTAACAGTCTTTGAGGTGTTTATTAATGAATTTATTGGAATTGAAAAATGAAGTTGGATTTCATGATCAAAAGTCAGTCTGATTTGACTAATTGATTTGACGATGCTAATTGTAAGGCAGACATTTGCAAAATTAAATGAGCTAAGTCTGCAGATTTATGGCTTGGACAAAAAATATTATTGAAAGGCATGACAATATTAAGTCTTTAAAATTGTATTGGCAAAGGTGTTTATTAAAATTTAATAAAGAGTTTTAATTTCTTAAACCTTTCTGAGAACATTAGGTTAAATAAGGTGCCTGTTAGTAGGAAAGAAAAGAAAAATAGTACAATTATTTGATAAAAATCATTTTAATTTTAATTGGCCCAGACATGGTTGTGCAAATCATGAAGGCTCTGTGCTCTACAGGCTGGGACCACACGAAAGGCCCAAATTAAAACCTCTGCCCAACCTAAAGGCCAGGTATGATAGCATGAGCCTGAAAGCCAAGGAAGAAGGATTGTGAGCTTCAGATTGGCCTGGAAAATATAGATCCTATTTAAAAAAACAGCCAGGAATGGGAGCCAGCAAGTGGTGTGGTAGTTAAGGCGCTGGATCCCAAATGGCTGACTGCACAGTTCAAGTCATGGACTGGTGGCTTGAAAATCACACCATGAGCGTGTGTGTGCCTGACCAAGAGGACAATGGAGGAGAAGGGATTGAAACATGGCCATTCCCTCTGGGGAGTGATTTCTCACTTTCCATCTCTCTGTCTCTGTCTCTCTCTCTTGAGCACACGTGCTCTGCAGTAAAAAGATAAAAATAAAATTAAAAAGCCATCTATGGTGATGCGCACCTCTAGCCCCAGTGGGAAGACTGAGAGCTGGGAGGCTGAGGTAATAGGATTGTAGCTTTGTCTTTAAAAACCAAAACAAAAACATGTTAATTTGGGGGAGGAAAATCCTTCTCTGAAATGGAGAAATTCATGTTCCAGTGCTATGTAATCAGCACCACGTACATGTCTAGGCAGGGTCTCCTACCCTACCACATGAGCATGTAAGTGAACCGATGATGCCATCTTTTTGCCCCTTCTCTCTGCTGCATCTTTTTTTTTTTTGGAGAGGTTTTCGCTATAGGGCGCGTGCGCTCGCCAGACAGAAAGAGACATAGAGACAGAAAGCGAGAAATCTCCCCCCAGGGGGGATGGCCACACCGTGATCCCTTCTCCTCCGTTCTCCTCTCCAGATCTTGGGTACGCACGCACACGCGCCCGGCGTGAGTTCTAAGCCATCGGGTCTGGTCACGAACCGCGGGCGACTACATGGGAGTTCACCGACATAGCCATTACGCTAACTGCTGGTTCCCTCTGCTGCATCTTCAAGTCACTCAGTACAATCCTGAGTAGAGGGTCTGCTTGAGTTCAGTTCTTTCCTGGAGCAGTCATTCAGATTCTCTAACTGAGATTGCAGCTGTGACAATAGAAAGGCCAATGGTCTTTGATCTTAAACCCGAGAGTAGTCATTGATTTCCTCCCAGAAAACTTGCTCCCCTGATCTTAACAACAGGAAGGGCAGAGTACCAGTCAGTGACATGGTGCTTAAGGCAGCTGGATCTCACATGGCGGGCAACACATTTCAAGTCCTGACCTGGCGGCTTGAAAATAATGCTGGGCGCATGCGCGTGTGTGCCCAGAAGCTCAAGAGGAGAATAGAGAGGAAGGGATAGCCATGTGGCTACACAATTTCTTTCTTTCTTTCTGTCTCTTTCTGATGAGTGCATCCTTGTATGCCCCCGATAGCAAAAACTGGGTAGGGTTTGCGGGAAGAGAAAGGATAGAAATCTTTAACACTGGAGCATTCCTTATTCTCAAACTTATCCCTATTCCGTTCATTGAAAATGTTCCAGCTCAAAGGGGAAGTTGGATAGTGGAATCCGTGTTGCTCACAAGTGTGAGAATCATCCACCGCTCATCACCAAATCCCACTTGAAAGTCACTCTCTTAAGTTAAACTTTTCTCAAATCCTCTGTGAAGCTGTCTGATTCCGTTTTTGGACTCAGAGCATAGCTGGAGCTTCCTCTGTCTACACTCCTCCTCAAGGAGTGGGGAGTTAACAGAGTCAGCCCGTGCCATTCTTGCAGTCCATGCTCCCCACCCCTGCCACAGAATTACCACCTCTATTGGAGACTGAGATACTAGCTGAGTGGTCGCCTGAGGGGGGACAATGTCCCTCAGGTGTGGGGAGCTGGGGAAGGGGAGAAAGAGGTCCTAGAGAGTGGACTCTTCGACCACGTTCCTGTGTAGAACTCCAAGGAGTTGGAGAGTTTTAAATTTGAACCTAGCCTTCTAGGCCCTTATGAAAGTAGATATGTAAATACACATAGATAGATAGAAATATCAATAAAATGTATCTTACTTAACAACGTTTTAACTTGATTCACAGCCAGAGCTCATTATTTATAGAGTCCATATTTGCCAATTCATTTACTTGCTAACATTTATTTATAACTCCCAAATCAATACGTGTGATGCCTTTGTGGTTCCTACAGGCAAAGTAGGGAGGGGTGGCACCTGCCCTATAGCAAAGATAGGCAAAGTGGTATAAATTTGTTTGTTTGTTTTGCTATAGGGCACGTGTGCTCACTCATCCACCGCTCATCACCAAATCCCACTTGAAAGTCACTCTCTTAAGTTAAACTTTTCTCAAATCCTCTGTGAAGCTGTCTGATTCCGTTTTTGGACTCAGAGCATAGCTGGAGCTTCCTCTGTCTACACTCCTCCTCAAGGAGTGGGGAGTTAACAGAGTCAGCCCGTGCCATTCTTGCAGTCCATGCTCCCCACCCCTGCCACAGAATTACCACCTCTATTGGAGACTGAGATACTAGCTGAGTGGTCGCCTGAGGGGGGACAATGTCCCTCAGGTGTGGGGAGCTGGGGAAGGGGAGAAAGAGGTCCTAGAGAGTGGACTCTTCGACCACGTTCCTGTGTAGAACTCCAAGGAGTTGGAGAGTTTTAAATTTGAACCTAGCCTTCTAGGCCCTTATGAAAGTAGATATGTAAATACACATAGATAGATAGAAATATCAATAAAATGTATCTTACTTAACAACGTTTTAACTTGATTCACAGCCAGAGCTCATTATTTATAGAGTCCATATTTGCCAATTCATTTACTTGCTAACATTTATTTATAACTCCCAAATCAATACGTGTGATGCCTTTGTGGTTCCTACAGGCAAAGTAGGGAGGGGTGGCACCTGCCCTATAGCAAAGATAGGCAAAGTGGTATAAATTTGTTTGTTTGTTTTGCTATAGGGCACGTGTGCTCACTAGAGAGAGAGAAAGTAAGAAATCATCCCCTAAGGGGACGATCATGAAGCAATCCCTTCTCCTCCATTCTCTTCTTGGAAATTTGGACACACATGCACCCAGCATGTTTTTTTCTTTTTTTTTTAATTTAATATATTTTATTTTATTTCTTTTATACATTCAATCACTATACATCACTTAGCCTGTAAAGGGAATTCGCCAACATGAATACACTTCACACCAGTCCAGTTGGGGATACTATACACATTATCATCAACAGATAATAATCCATCTCTGTTTTTTCAAGCTGCTAGGTCTGGGATTTGAACTGTCCTGTTGGCCATGTGGGATCCAGTCACCTTAATCACCACACCACCAGCTGGCCCAAAGTGGTGTAAGTTTTAAGTCACTCAAAGTGTACATTTCCAACTGAGGCCAAACAAGAGGGAGCTCTGATTTCTTGTTTTAGCTCTTATGCTGTAAATGAGTGATCTCTTTATGGATATTTAGTGCCAGGTTCTTCACATTTTTATGTTTCTTTGGGTGATTTCATTGTTTAAGAAAATGATACTTAAGATGGAGCTTAAGTGCTATCTAGTGTTTTTAAGTCCAAGAAGGCTGTCGTGGGCCTTATGGTGAAAATTATTGTGTTAGATGAGCTTTGCTCAGGCATGAGTTATAGTACTGTAGCCTGTGAGTTCAGTGTTAATGAATCAAAATGTGAATTAAGTAAGTGTCTTTAAATAAAAATACACATAAAACAAAGTCATATATTGATCAGTTGATGAAAATATTGTGACCCAAAGGCTTGCAGAAACCTCATCCTGTATTTCAGAAGCAATGGCTCAATATTCACTAATGTAGTATTTGCAGTGACTTTCTAGAACATTACCACAAATAACTCTGAGAGTCAACTGTATATTTCTACAGAGTTATTAAACTTATGGTATTAGGCTTCCTTTTGTTGTTTTTTGTTTTTTTTTTTTTCTCCAGCTCTGCATGGGCTGAAGGGCTATAAATCATTTTTTCCAAATTTTTTTACTTTTAAAAATTAAAAAGAGACCTAGTAGAATGATCAGCTGCTGGATTATAAAAATATTTTTATGGTAAATAGCTATGTGGATTTTTGCATATAACTCAGGGGTTCAAAGAATTGCTACAGTAAAACTCTTTTTATTTTTACTTGTTATATTTAGATGAACATAGTTAGCACATCTTTCATCTATAAAAATGAAAAATAGGACTGAAATTATTGTTGTATCCTATCTCATTCCATCAATGACTCAAATAAATCATATTTATCTATGAAGACATGAATTATTTAGGGAAAAGTACCCCATTTATCTCATTAAAAGTTGTTTTTCAAAACAATTTTATTTTCTTTAATAATTACAAAGCAGCTGTTGGGTTTGTGTTATTTTGATTAATTACGTACTAGTAACAAGTGTAATGATAACTGAAGTAATTGAACTTAGAGTCTTTTGGTAATTTATAAACATATTTTTGATGCAGAGACATATAATAGAGGGCCTGGTAAAAGATTTTCAAGCATAAGAATATAGTAAGTTAAGACAGAATTCTTTTTCTAAAAACATGCTACGAAATTTGAAGAGAAGAATGAATAATATAACATTTCCACTGTTAAAGAGCTAGTTCTGTATCTAGCAGGTGGCATGGTGGTTAAAATACTGGACTCCCATGTGGCCAACCGCAGTTTGAGTCCCAGACCTGGCAGTTTGATACTCATGGTGGGCATGTGTGCCTGTTTGTCCAAAATCCCAGGAAGGGAATGGAGGAAAAGGGATTGTGTCATGGCTATTCCTCCTGGAGGGGTGATTTTTCTTTCACTGTCTACTTCTCTGGTGAGTGCATGCACCCCATGACAAAAATCTTTTTAAAAAACAATAGTTTCTAGAATTTTTTTAAAATAATTATTTATTTAGTCATTAATTTATTTAAATTTGACCAGAGAGATACACAGAGAGAAAGAGAGGGAAAGTAAGAAAGTAAGCCACCAGGTTCGGTATTCGAACCGTAGTCGGCCATGTGGGAGTGTCCAGCACCTTAACCACCACACCACCTGCTGGTCCCCAAGAATTTTTTTTTGAAAGAAATTTTTGCTATAGGGTATGTGTGCTCCCCAGAGAGACACAGAGAGAGAGAAAGACAGAAAGTGAGAACTCATGCCCCCCCCCAAGGGGAGATGGTCATGCTGCAATCCCTTCTCCTCTTTTCTCCTCTCAGAATTTTGGGTACACACACACGTGCATGGCATGAGTTTAAGCCACCAGGTTCAGGATTTGAACCACAGTTGACTACATGGGAGTCCAGCAATGTAACCATTATGCCATCGGCTGATCTGTTTCTAGAATTTTTTTGAGAGATTTTTGCTATAGGGCATGTGCATTCTCCAGAAAGAGAGAGACAGAGAGACAAAAAGCAAGAAATCACCCCCCCCAAGGGTGATGGCCAGGCTGCAATCCTGTTTCCATTCTATTCTTGGGATCTTGGGCACGCACGCACACTCGCCTGGCATGAGTTTAAGCCACTGGGTCTGGGAGTCAAACCACGGTCGACTACATGGGAGTTCAGTGACATAGCCATTAAGCCAACTGCTGGTCCTGCAGTTTCTAGAATTTTTTTTAACAAATAATGGTATCAAATTATTATGGCTTTCAGATTCTCATTACCCATTTAAAATAGAAATGTAGAAACCATGGTGGCATAGTGGTTAAGGGCACTGGACTCCCACATGGCCGACCATAGTTCAAGTCCCGGACCTGGCGGCTTGCTTTCTCACTTTCTCTCTCTTTCTTCCTCTCTCTCTCTCACTCACTCACTCTGTCCCTCTCTGGTCACATTAAAATAAATAAATAAATAAAAATAAAATAATTCTTTTAGAAAGATAAAAATGTAATATATTTAAACGGTTAGTATTTACAATGCCACAGAGATTAGTGCTTTATCATTGTTAAACATGATGTAAATATTATCTTAAAAATATATGATAGGACACATCATTCTCAATTACCTGGGAGATAAATGAGGAAAAATGTTGGAAATCCATTGGTTTTATCATCTCAGCTTGAGCTACTGAAATGTCCACATGTTCTCTGCCTTGTTCGCCTGCATCTACATTTGCCATCTTCTTTTCAATCTGCCTATAACCCGAGTGCTCTTTATAAACTGTAAGCAGGGTCATGTCCCTACTCTGCTTAGAACCTCTCAGTGTTCTCCATTTTACTTAAGTTATCATAAGTAAGACACAATACTAGAGGTTCCCTGAACTCATTGTGGTTAGACCTATCTCACCAACATCATTTCTACCATTCTCTTTCAACTAGTCATGTTGGCCTGCTTTAGGCTCCTCACGTAGTACTTTGGTCAGCCTGGGCCGCTGTAATAGAATACCATAGACTGGGGCCTTAAACAACAGACAGTTATTTATCACAGTTCTTGAGGTTCAGAAATGCAAGATTGAGGTAGCCTATGGCATGTGATTAAGGTGACTGGATCCCACATGGCTTACTGCACGGTTCAAGTCCTGGACTTGAAAAACACACCAAACATGTATGTGTGCATGCCCAAAATCCTGAGAGCAGAATAGAAGAGAAAGGACTGTGGCATAGCCATTCCTTCTGGGGATGATTTCTTTCTCTCTCTCTCCTCCTCTCCCTCTCTGGCAAATACGTGCACTCTATGGCAAAACTAAATAATAATAATAAAATAGAAAGACATTCAAGTTCAAGGTGCTGCCTGATTCTGTATCTAGTGAGAGCCTATTTCCTGGGTTACAGATGGCTATCTTCTCATTGTGTGCTCACATGACCTTGCCTTAGTGCATGCCTGGAAAGAAATCTCTGCTGTCTCTATATGTTGTGATCTTATGATCATCTAAACCTAATTAACCGCCAAAAGGCCCAGTCTTCTAATATCATCAAATTGGGAGTTAAGGCTTGTCAACAGAAAATAATAAACTCTTAAAGAATTAATAATTAATATGGTTTATTTCTAAGCAGACATATGAGTGACCTAGGCCTGGAGAGGAGGCATGTATGCCTTTCTCAGTGTGATCAGGTACAAGGGTTCCTTTTATTTGATTTTGAGAGTGACGGACAAAATTAGTCAAGAGATTTCCACTGGTCTGGTCTGAAAAGGAAGGACACATGGAAGTGGGAGCTTGTAGGTTATACGTGGGTTCCACAATTTTTAGGTTGGTAATTAGAAGGGAAGATCCATGTCCTAGAAAGAGATTCGTTGATCTACATCTCAAGGAAAGGGAAATTCTGTGTTTTGGGAAGAGATAAGCAAAATAATATACTGTAATTGGTTGAAATATATATCTTAAAGATACTATGCCAGGGACAGGATGCAGGAAGAATCCTGTTAATGGAAAATAATGGTGTGTTAATGTTTGTGGGTGTGACTCCCCCTAGGCCCTCTGGAAAGGACTTTGGAAAAATAGGAAAAAGCAGTCAGACTTCTGTCCACAGGCTTGAACACATGAATTTGGGACAACATTTAGTTCATAATACATGGAAATCTATTTCTTACATCAACATCCATGCATATTTTTTTTCAGTGTTCAACTCTTTAACTTCAACTTATCCTTTTGGGAAAAACTGAAATATCTTTTTAAAAATTTGTTTAGTTTTTGCTATCAGGTATATGCACTCACCAGAGGGGGGGGGGAGAGAAAGTGAGAAATTACCCCCACACACACACACCACTGCCAGGGGTCGGGGGTAGGTCCCACTGCAATCTCTTCTTGTCCATTCTTGTCTTGGGATTTTGGGTGCACACACACATACACGTGCCTGGCATGATTTTAACACTGGATAATTTTCCTTTATGGCCCTCACCACAATTTAAAATTACATATTATTTGTTCATTTATGAGGTTAATATCTGTCACTCCTATTAAACTATGCTTCATGAGGATCCGTTTTGTTTCATTTGACAGTGAAGTCTTATCACAGTGACTAATATACAGTATGTTCTCAATAAATATTTATTGAAGAAATGGAGATTGTTAAGTAAATTAGCTTTTTTTTTTTTTCTTACAAGGATGACAAGACCAAGGTAGATCTCATGTTTCTCTTTTACTTATCTCTAATTTTTGAGACTGAAATTCGCCTATTTTTGAAAAGTTCTTTCTACTCTTCTTTGTCAATTCTTGCTCCCTTGCAATCTGAAAATACCTCAAAACTCACCATTTTGGCTAAATCTGCAGTAGTTATGCCTCTGGATTCCATTTGCATGTGTGAACTTTTGATTTATGCTTTATGGATGTTAATGCCTTTACCCTTTTTTGTGTGTGTGGTGGAGCTTTTAAGTCCCATGCTTCTCATCTAGTCAGTATTTTAATTTGTCAGAGCTTTTTCACATGCTCAGATAGCAATGCCCTGGATTAGGAACTAGCCATTCTATATAACTTGAGCCATTTGCTCCAACACTTTAATTCTGCGTTTTTATAACTGAAACATCTTAAAAGTCATCTGGTCACTCCTTTCCATTGTAAAGATGAGAGCGATTTTACACTGTCCGGTGCATTATTCTTACATTCCTCACACAGCTTTCATTTTGCTTTCGTAAGAGAAGTTAATCAATATTAAAATTATTTTCTCTGAAGAAAATAATCTTCAAAACATAAGCTTAAAAGTTAAAATTATTGCCCTGTTTCTTTACACACTCATTTGCCACTTTTAAAAAAGTATTGTGAACTAAAATTTATTTATTTTAGGTTATCTCAGTGCCCACATGGCTGAAAACCTGATGGGCACCCAAAAGTCTGCTTTTAACTGACTCATCCACTCTTGGTTATCCTAATTTGAATTTCAAAAACTGTGAATGATGATTAATCTTTTATTTAAGAAAAAAACTTAATTGCTTAAATTTTATCTAATTTGGAATGAAGTTCACAGACAAGTTTCATAGAAACTGGTTCTGAGTGGCTGAGTGAGGACAGTGTTACAACAAGGATCAGGATCTCATACTGGACCTCTCCAATGTCCACCTTCATTATGTCAAAAAGAGTGTGGTTTCTTTTCTAGTCAACACTTCAGTGTCAATGAGGAGTCCTATGACCCCACTGTATTTCCCTTACAATAATGAGCATCTTTTAATAATATTCTCTTTTGGGGGCTGGTAGATGGCATGATGGTTAAGAGCACTGGACTCCCACATGGCTGACCATGGTTTGAGTCCTGGACAAGGCAGCTTGCTTTCTCACTTTCCCTCTCTCTAGCTCTCTCTCACTCTGCCCCTCTCTGGTCAAATTAAAATAAACAAATAAAATAAAGTCAAATAAAAATAATTATTTAAAAAATATTCTCTTTTATGTTTCAAGAAAATCAACAGCTACTTTAAATGTAATAAAAAGCAAATTTCTGAGTATTTATTCACTTATTTTCTTTTTTGACAAGTTTACTTGTGTGGACAGAAATCTGACTGCTTTTTTCCTATTTTTCCAAAGACCTTTCCAGAGGGCCTACGGGGAGTCAAGCCCACAGATGCTGACACCATTTTGGCCCATTAGTAACAGGATTCCTACATCCTGCCCTTGGCATAGTATTGGAATATCTTTGTGATGTATATTAAGCCTCCTTATCACTATTAAAGTGTATTCCTTTTTGATCTCAGCAACCTTCCTTTTCTTGTCACCACCCTAAAAGCTTTGAAACCAACATGTCCTGCCTTTTTGGGTCAGACCAATGGAAAAACTTTTCACTACATTTCAAACTCTGTCTTTCACTCTTAAAATCAAATAAAAGAAACCACTGTACCTCATCACCCAGAGAGAAAGGCATGTTTTGCCTCTTCTCTGGGCCTCGGTCACTCATACATCTGCTTGGAAATAAACCACATTAATGATTAATTATTAATTTCTTAGAGTTGGTTATTTTCTGTTGATACTTGGATGCTTGATTCTTGATCAATTATAAAAAGCCTTAAAGCAATTTGAAATATTAAAAAAAAGCATAACACTTTCAAGTGTAAACTGCATAAATGGATAAAGAGAGTATTATTGACATTATCTGTGTTTTTTTTTTTTTTAAGAGAGGTTTTTGCTATAGGGTGCATGCACTCGCCAGAGAGACAGAGAGATAGAAAGCGAGAAATCACCCCCCGGGGGGATGGTCACGCTGCAATCCCTTCTCCTCCATTTTCCTCACGGGATCTTGGGCACGCACGCACATGCACCGACGTGAGTTTTAAGCCACCGGGTCCGGGACTTGAACCGCAGTTGACTACATGGGAGTCCAGCGATACAGCCATTACACCAACTGCTAGTCCTGACATAATCTGGGTGTTTAACAGGGCATTTAGTAGAGGTTCTCATGATATCCTTATGGACAGAATGGTGATATCATGTTTAGCAGATCTGTAATTATACTGACAAAAGTTTTCTAATGCCATGCTGCTATATTTTTCTAGACTTGAAACAGAGCAAGAACCCCCTAATGTATTTTCTAGGGTTCCTGAAATATAAAGTCCATTTGCATTGTAATGGCCCAGAGTAAGGAGTAAGTCTTCAGACTTTGGTTATGATAATGACCAACATGGACCATGAGTGAGGGCCATTTGACCTCTAAAACCCTCACTTAAAGGAAAGAAGGTTTTCATTTCAATATGTAAGATGTTTTGTAGACTGGAAACTGCTGGTTGTGAGCTCAGAGACTCCAGGCTGAATGGTTCCAGACACCTGAAGAGAAATTTGATTATCTAAGGCCTCATCAATCAAGAATGCCCATGAGCTGATCATGCCCTCTTGAAGCAATCACTGAACTGATCATGTGCCTGGGACCTCTGCCCCTAATTTTGCCCTTAAAAACGCATGTGAGGAACATCTCGGGGAGACTGGGTCTTTCCAGCATGATCTGCCCGCTCTCCTTGCTTTGCGCTTTGCAATAAAGCTGTACTTTCTTTCCTTCATCACACCATGTGCCTATGGCTTGGTTTTATGGTGCTTGGGCGAGTGGACCTGATTTGAGTTCGTTAACAGACTCAATCCCAAACTTTTTACTTAAGAATTAGATATTGATATCCATAGTACACTTATTTCAATGTGTACAACATAAAATATGACTGGGCCAGGATCCAAAAAGATCTCAATAAACTAGAATAATCAAGCCTAGCATGATCCTGTTTCATAGGGGTGTATATAAAATATACTTGGGTCAAAAGCTCACTTTGCCAAAACATAAAGGGCTAGATATAGTTTAATAGTAATCATGGGAAAAAATCTTAATGTTTTGTTGATTGTGGATTTATTGAGTTAATAGTATGATTTGGCTGAGGTTAAAGCTAATTCTTAGGTATCCTAAGGAAATAGAAATAGACATACTCCATATGCTTTGATGCCCCAAAATATATAACAAGAATCAATGCACAGAAAATACAAGGAGGCAGATTGACATTAAATATGAAGGGAACTTTCCTGATTAGTCAAGCTGTCCTATCATGAATCCCACAACCTTGAAAAGTGGTGGAGTTCTGCCAGAGGAAGAAATGTTTAAGCAGGAGCCTGACAATCATTTAAAGAAAGTGGTGAAGGGGAACTTGATGCATTTGGTGGTAAACTTGAGCCAATGACTTAAAAGGTCCCTTCTGGACCAACAATTATATTGGAGTGCTCAGGAGCAGATGAGCCATGTCTATAGTAGATACTCTACCAGAGTCAACAGGTACCTTGGAAACCCTAGTTTGGAGTTTACACTCTAAAAGCCTATATTAGTTACCTGTGACTGCTATAACAAATGTCCACAATGTCAGTAGCTTAAAACAAGAAACAGTTATTCTCTCAATTCTGCAGGCCAGAAATCCAAAACCAATTTCACTTAACTGAAATAAAGGCACATGCAGGGCTGAGTTCTCTACAGAGACACTAGGGTAGAGGGCATCCCTCGCCTCTGGTGGCTGCCAGCATTCCTTGGCTTGGGCTGCCTTCATTGTCATATTGCCTTCTCTTCTGTATAACAAATCTCATTCAACCTCCCTTCTATAAAGATAAATCGAATTATATTTATGGCATACCTATATAGTCCAGGATAATCTCCCGTTTTAAACTCCTTGGGCCAGATCTGTACATTTTATGAAATTATCCAAGGGTTAAGAGAGTCAGATCCCATATGTCTGACTGAGGTTTGATTCCCAGCCCCAGTGGCCTGAGAAACATGGCATGCATGTTTTTGATAGGATCGAGAAATGGAGGAGCAGGGATGGTGGCATGACTTCCCCCCCCCCATAGTGAGGGAGTGTTTTCTCCCTCTCTCTCTCCCTGGAGGGCACACACATTCTCAGGCAAAAGACTATTAAAAAACAGAAAAGATCCTTAACTTAATCAGGCCTACAAAACTCTCCCATCCCAACACTTTTAACCCATAAGGTAACAGTCATAGACTCCAGGGATTAAAACGTGGATATCTCTTGGGGGGAGAGGGGATAATTATTCAGCCTACCACAAAAGCTATAATACTTCTTAGAAGAGTAAAGCAAAAATATATGGAATAAAAATGGAAAAGACATCATTATTACAAATGTAATAATATAGAACATGGGCTTTGTGGTTATACTAACCTGAATTTGAATTCTGACAACTAATTACATGCCCTTGGATAATTTCACAAAATGTACAAAGCTTTAGTTCCTTGCCCGTGTAATGAAGATAGCATTTCATGTCATAGTATTGTGTTAAGTGGAAGTGAGAAAAGTGTGGAAACTGACAGTGGAAAGCATTTATTAACTAGGAGGTGTTATTTACACTTTGAAAAAGTGAAAAAAGCTAAATTGTAGGTTCATGATTTAATAAAATGGTATGTTAATATTTCTTAATATCCCTTTTATCAACTTCCTAATAAAATATTTGAAATGATACATAAAATGGCAAACACTGGCTGCAACTCTGGAAAGCAAATAGGCTCCTGAGACTTTCTACCAATAGTGGAATGTTTGGCAGTTGGCTGAGAAACACATTTCTGAACTCTACGTACCCCACCTTCTAAAACAGAAAAATATAATGGCATGAAGAAGGTAGGAAAAAATGTGGCCTTCAGCATGGTCTGAACAGAAAATTATACCAAATTTTTTTTTTTTTTTTTTTGGCCCAGGCAGACTGGTGCCCTCATTCCCTGTCTCCACATACCCATTCAGAGACTGCAACTCCTTTGGTACCACAGAACCAGTGGCATCCAGCATGGGAAGGATGTGGAGTGATGCATTATAGCTTGGAAGCACTGTAGGACAGGCCAGGAAAGAAATGGGCGAAGCATGTTAAGAAGCGGTGTCTTTGATTTACACTTGAACAAATAAAAACTGCAGACTGCACCAGTCTCTGATAATCAGGAAAATCAGTCAGAAGGCCAGGAATGAGCCCACTAGATGATACCTATAAAGATAACTAAGTACTGTTTATATCAACCTTAACATTGACTCCAGAAATGAGAGAAGGAATCCACTAGCTCCCAAATTAATACTGGGAAGAGCTAAAGGCATTCAGTTTACCTGGTCTCTCGGTCCACACCAAGCTGGGTAGAGATCTCTTTGTTCAAGGATTATTTAGACAAAGCAAAGAATACAAGAATAATAGTGATACACTTCTTCCAGCAATGTACTATTTACTGTGTGCCAGGCAGTCTGAAGTTCTGTGCCAGTCATCTGTCTGTGTCTTCCCAGCTCTGAATGCACTTTTCGTTCCATAGCTCTGTGATATACAGCACAGTTTCTTTAAATCATTCTCCTTTAAAGTGGACACAACAATAAGCTATACCCAGTAGAGGGTGCTAGAGGAACATTACTAGGGGAAAAGGGCCTCCTGCCCTTTCCTGCGGGACTTGAGGTAAGTGTATAGATATGACATTCTACACACCCTGTTCCAGCCACAGGCTCAGAAATTTTGCCTCTGTGATCTTAAAGCCTTGACCTGGCAATAGATTTCCTGCAGCCTTCTCAACACAGTATCCATGGACTCCCACTCCGAAGGGCTCTTATCTCTGCAGATATAAGAGCAGAGTGACCTACTGCAGACCCACAGCACTAACTGGTGATTGCCATCCAGTAGTCAGAAAGCAAGCCTATTGCTTTCCCAGAATTTCTGAACCAACACCAGCCTGGCTAAATTCCCTAACTAAATTCCCAGTTACCCAGTGGACAGAACACCTTCCCCAATGAGGTTTGAACCCCTCCGAGTTTGTCCTTCCTGCTTCCCTCAGCCCTAAGTTACCATAAAGAACTTTCTAATATTTTATAGTTACCTTTTAATTACACGAATACATTTTTACATTAAACTTACTTTAGCCAGTGTGTAGCTTCTTTATCTTGATTGAACCAGGTTACTAAAAGTACTTTAGAGGTAATAAGACACTTACTTCCCTTGCTAGCATTACTAACCTCATTTTTCAGATGAAGAAATTGTGGAAGGTTAGGTAACTCAGACAAACTAGACTTTATTTTTTAAATCTACAGATTCAAAAGAAAAGCATACTCTATATACAAATGTTTTTTTGTACGGTGTAGAAGAAAATTTTAGAAGACATCTGCTGCTTTTCCCAAAGAATCAAAAAATATAGCCTTTCTGAAATAGAAGTAAGGAGCCACAAAAAGAGAATAGACTAACATGTAGGCAGAATTTTAAAAGAAACTAGCAAAATAGAGTCATCCAGTGGTGCAGCAATAAAACACAAAGCTCTGCAAGACAAGCCCACATGAGAAAGTTCTCAGTTCAAGTTCAGAGACCTCCCTGACTCCATTAAACATTCACTTGCCTATGACCCCAGGCTGTCTGAAGGCTTAGGGTGGGTTGCAGGGTTAAATCCTGTTGGGGGTGCTCTCTGGCTCACTCGCTCATGGAGGAAATAAATTTTTAAAAACTTAAATAAAGAAAGCAGTAAAATAAAAATGAAGAGAAACTAAAAATATTATAGAAGAACTTACATATGCCTTAGAGGCAGTAAAGAACAAAATTATTACAGCACTCCCCCCTTGTCTACAGGCACCCCTGTTTATAGGATGTTTTTCCTATACATATGTATGATAGTTTAATTTATAAATTAAGCAAGTAAGAAAGAACAATAGTAATAAAATAATTATAACAATATACTGTGATAAAAGTTATGTGATTGTGATATCTACATATATCCATATATTTATATATATCCATATACATCCCCAAATATTATATTGCATTCACCTATTTCAGGACCTCAGCTGACCATGAGTAACCATAGGTAATTAAAACCAGAGAAAGAAAAAAGCAAGAATAAAGGGGGACTATCATACTGCAGAAAAATGAGCAGGTAAAATGACAGTCAAACAAAATAGCTCTCTAAGAAGGCGTAGGAGAAAGAGATGAAAATAAGAAGAGAGAACATAATAGAAATGCAGGTCAAAGAACTGAAGGGAAACCTACAAAAGATAGCTCTGTCTGGAAAAGAACTTTTGGGGGCCAAAAGTGCTCATCAAAGAGTCTATTAAGAGGAAAGTGATGCCACATGTCACACACAAGGAAATTATTAGAATATAGTCTATGACCTTCTCCAAACTCTCACAGCACTTTCTTTGTACTGTGGCATTTGCCCTACTCAGTTTTGAATTTTGCCAAGAATGCTAGACTTGCACTGAGAGGATTTCTATTTCTGATTGGGTTCTTACACTTAGAATCTATGTGACCTTTACAAGTCAATCCCTGGGCTTCAGTTTTATATCTGTCTTATAATATACCTATGTCTATCTAAAGTAGTTTTGTTACTGAACTCAAATCAGGTTTGCTCGCCCAGGCACTATAAAACCAAACCATAGGCGGATGGTGTGATGAAGAAAAGTACAACTTCATTGCAAAGCGCAAAGCAAGAAGAGCGGCAGCTCATGCTGAAAAGACCCAGTCTTCCCGAGATGTTCTCCACATGTGTTTTTAAGGGCAAAATTAGGGACAGAGTTTCCAGGCACATGATCAATTCAGTGATTGGTTCAAGAGGGTGCGGTCATCTTGTGGGCATTCTTGATTGGTGGGGCCTTAGACAATCAAATTCTCTTCAGGTTTCTGGAGCCATTCAGCCTGGGGTCTTTGAGCCACAGCTAGTAGTTTCTATCCTACAAAACATCTTACATATTGAAATGAAAACCTTATCTTTCCTTTAAGTGAGAGTTTTAGAGGTCAAATGGCCCTTATTTATGGTCAATGTTATTTTATTATCATAACCAAAGTCTGAAGACTTATTCCTTGCTCTGGGCCATTACAATGTAAATGGACCTTATATTTCAAGGACCTTAAAAAATACATTAGGGGGGTCCTTGCTCAGTTAGTTTATCTACCTTGAATGATTGTTGAGTTAAACAACTAGAACTTATGTGGAAATATCTAGAAAATGGGCCCTGACCCTGATAACTCTATGTCAGTCTCAACATTCAAGGCCAAAAGTACATCTATTTCTTTTGTGTCTCTTTAAGTACCTGGCAATTGTAGTCATTATATAAATATTTATCAAGCACATTTAATTTAAAACAAAGGACAATTTAGGATAATTACCTAAATCTATCCTACTATCATAAAAGGAATAATAAGTTCCATATAGACTGGAAAAGTACAGATGAATAGAACAGATAGTGTCTGTAAACAGACACAAAATTCACTTATTATTGCTATTTGGTTTAATTTCAATGTTTACAGAAGATAATAAACATTGAACCATTTTGGAAGGATAGTAAATTCTGATCTTTTTCCCCATTCTACGTTACAACAGAAACATTTTTGTCCAATATACTATGATTTACTATTAAATCGCGATATAAAATGCAGATTTGTAAGAGTTTGTTTTCACAGAGAAGAGATTGATTTGAAACGACAGAAGAAAATTACAGCCAATTACTATCAACATCCACAGCAATGCTTTCTAAGCATATAAGATGACTGCTATAGTCAGTAGGAATATGTAATAATTTGGATTAACTATGTCAACCTTAATCAGAACCTTAATTACTAACTGTAAATTTGAGTAACAAAAGCCACTATCTATCTGAGGAGAAACCTAATGATTTATCCTTGCCAGTTATGGAAATAACAGGTTTGAGTCATATTAAGAACCAATGTTATTTTTAATTTAATTTAATTTAATTTTTTTTTTCAATTTGCTATAGGGCACATATGCTCACCGGAGAGAGAGTGGGAGAGAGAGAGAGAGGTGAGAGAGTGATAGGGAGATAGAGACAGAGAAAGTGAGAAAGCAAACCACCAGGTCCAGGACTCGAATCATGGTCAGCCATATAGGAATCCAGTGCCTTTAACCACCATGCCTGTCACCTGCTGGCCCTCAAGAACCTATATTATCTAAATAAAGAGTTTTCTCAGATTCTTCTGTGGTGACATGCTGCTGATGTTTGCAATAAAAAAACATCTTCGGCACACTCACCTAAGTCCAGAATGTACCCCAAAGTTTGAATTAGTCCCCACATATAGAGAGACATCTACTCTCAGTTAAATTCTACTCTGCTTTCTAATATTAGTCTCATTCCTTTGGGATACTCATTTGTAGACTTATTCAGTTTTTTTATTGAATTCATGGACAGTTTCCAGATTGATGTGCTCAAGCATCCTACAAACCTGGAGATCAATTCAGGAAAAAGTCTTTTGGCAAACCAGACCCTGGGGCCATCCTGTGTTTTGTATCTCATAGTACACAAGAGAGCTGATCTCTGTTTATCTAGTTTTGCCATTTCTGTGTTGTTTTTTACACTGGCTTAAATGTTTATGGTTCTCGAGATGTTCAAAAGCATTTATATTAGTAGTTCTTTCTCTGCTTCACAGAATGTAGTCTTTTGGGGGATCGTACGCTTTCTCAGCAATACACAGGTAGGCAGTATATTTAAATTCAGAAGAAGCAAGAGAAAAGATCGTTTGAAAAAGTTCCTTCTCATAGACATTGTTACACCAATCTTGGCTTCTAGAATTGCTCATTTAAATGATGTTTGCTCTATGTTTTAGCTAAAATAATCAGTTTGCCACTACACTAGAAAAAGGTAGGTGATATTTTATGTGACTTGAATTTGTGGAAAAACTCTATAGGGGTTTTTCAATTAGAAGAAATTTTCAATTAGAAGGAATTTTTTCTCTACCTGATTCATTCATGCTGCTTAATTTTCTGTTCTTTAAACCAGCTTTGCTAATTTGCATCAAATTGCTTTAAAAAAATAAAAACAAAATAAAACAGATTAACCTTCTTGCTTTCAGCCACTTTCACAGCCTGGACTCTGACTATAACTTACTTTGAATTTTTATTTTGACGCTCTCTCCTAGTAAATGGAACAGAAGAGGACATGTGATTTAACTTGAGTCAAACATTAGTTTATATGATTCCAATCCTTCCTGGAAACTAAGTGATTTTTGTTATGGGCATGACTATGAGTAAGTCAAATGGATTGGAAAATAAAGAGCAATTATTTGGAGGTTTGGGCCACTGCCTTGGGAAGGTAGCTGTGAGGACTCAAGATGTCACATGGGAGGAAAGTATAGAAAAGGGAAATGGGAGAATCTAAAAGAGTAACTTCACTTAATCCTGGCCTGGTCAGTAGAGCTGTCTGTCACTCTATATACCTTTTAGCATTCCACTGACTACCACCTTCTTCAGCTACCATGAATTCCACGATGACCTGGTACCAGAATCTCTCTCCTATTTCAGTTAAGGAAAGAGTCCACAGCCAGGCCTCTGACTCCTTTTTTTATGGTCACCACAGAGCAGAAAGCATATAGCTATTCTTAAGAATTAGAATCAGGACCAGCAGTTGGCATAATGGCTATGTCATTGTACTCCCATGTAGTCAACCGCCGCAATGTGAATCCCGGACCTGGTGGCTTAAACTCATGCTGGGTGGGTGTGTGTGTGTGTGTGTGTGTGTGTGTGTGTGTGCCCAAGATCCTGAGAAGAAAATGGAGAAGGGATTGTGGCATGGCCATCTCCCCCGGGGGGTGATTTCTCGTTTTCTGTCTCTCTTTCTGGCAAGTGTATGCGTCCTATAGCAAAAACCTCTCCAAAAAATAAAACAAATAAATAATTAGAACACACTTTGTTACAGCCAAGAAAAAGGAATGTCAGTGTGCTTGCTGCTGTTAGTAAGAAACTTGGCCTTACACAAAGAGGTCTGACCTTTGTCTTCAGCTCCTAGGAGGTAACCTCTAGACACTTGGAATTTCCTGAGAAGAATGTCATTTTTATTAATGATGGGCCCCTTTGCTCACATCTGAAAATTTATGCTAACAAGATGACTCGGGATCTGGGGACCACACTCATAGGGTGCCATGTGGAAAGATCCACATTGCGCTTAGAGGGTTGAGGCTGTAGATCACTGATATCAACGTGACCTCAGGAGAGAGGAATGAGAGATTGAGTTTAAACATCCATCAGTCATGCCTATGTAATGAAGCCTCAGTAAAATCTCAAAACGCCAAAGCCTCGGTGAGTTTCAGTGGTTGCAATACTTTGTTCATATTGTCACTCATCAATATGAAGAGAGTAATGTGCAAGGAGGAGGAAAACTTCATATTTGGACTCCTCCTAGAGCCTGCCTTGTGCTTCATCCTTTGGCTTTTTATAATTGATATCCTTTTCCTCTAATACATATAATAGCTCTCTTTTTTTAAAAGAGATTTTTGCTATAGGGCATGTGCACTCGCCAGAGAGACAAAGAGAGACAGAGAGACAGAAAGCAAGAAATCACCCCCCATGGGAGATGGCCATGCAAAATCCTTTCTCCTCCATTCTCCTCTTGGGCTTTTGGGCATGCATGTACGTGCACCCAGTGTGAGTTTTAAGAATTTAAGAATTTTGCTATAGGGTGCATGCACTCGCTGGAGAGACAGAGAGAGACTGAGAGACCAGAAAGAGGGAAATCATCCCCCAGGAAGGATGGCCACGCGCAATCCCTTCTCTATTTTCCTCTTGGAAACTTTGGCATGCATGCACAGGTGCCCAGGATGAATTTCAGCCCACTGGGTCTGGGACTTGAACTGAGGTTGGCCATGTGGAAGTCCAGCAACATAACCATTACACCACCTGCCGGTCTCAGGATAAGATACCTTTAAAGCATGGAACACAATAGGATTAGAAATTGTGAAGCAGCATGGACTAGACAAAGAAAAGTCGTTGACTTAGAAATAGGAGACCGACCTGAAAGAACAGAAAGAAATGATACAGAGAAATCCATATACCCAGCACATGGTTATGATGACTACTTGTTAGATGGATTCATAAAGAGTAAAGTGTGTGTGAATATATATATATATATATATATTCACACACACATACACATATGTATGTAAATTATTGGGGTAAATAGAATTCTCCTCCATATATAATTCTTTTTACCCCAATAATAAAATTACAAACCCCATATTTAAGATTCAGATGGAGTAATGTATTCTAGCACCTATGGATAAATCTCCCAGAGGTTTTTGCTATCCTCATCCACCATCAGGGTGACTTTTTAAAGACTTCTCTAAGGCTAAATACAAGCCCCAGGATTTGAATTTGGAAATTTGATAGTGATTTAGCAATTGCACGACTACATACAGAATTTCACTTACCTCTTTACACATAAACTTAAGTTTATGGTAGATTAAAAGTTTTCTTGAGTGTTGTTCTAGTTCTTTCTGTTGCTAATAGAATTACCTGAATCTGGATCATTTATAAAACTAGAGGTTTTATAGGTCTGGGCTTCTTTTAAGGTCCAGGAGCCAGGGCTCACATTTGGTGAGGGTATTCATGCTGGCAGATAGCATCACAGAGATCATGAGCTTGAACGGAGCAGAACATGTCTCTATTTCATTGACTCTCCTTGTAAACCACCAGGACTCAGTCATGCCTAATCACTCCCTCCCTCCCCCAACACCATAGTCAGATGAAGTCTCTCTTCTTTTTCCTCTTCTTTTCTTTCCTCCCTCTCTTTCTTTCTTTCTTTCTTTCTTTCTTTCTTTCTTTCTTTCTTTCTTTCTTTCTTTCTTTCGCTCTTTCTCTCTTTTGCTCTTTCTCTCTTTCTCTCTTTCTCTCTTCTCCTCCTTTGTCGTCTTCTTTGTTGTGGTTGTTGTCTTCTTACTCTTCGTCTTCTCCTTCTCCTTTCCTCCTTCTCCTTCATTTTTGCCTTAGGGTCCATGCATTCACCAGAGAGAGCGAGAGAGAGACAGAGACAGTGAGAGGGAAAGTGAGAAATCATTTCCCAGGAGAGAGGGCCATGCTGCAATCCCTTCTCCTCCCAGGATCTTGGGCACACATTCACACATGTCCAGCATGATTTTGAAGCCACCAGGTCTGGGACTCAAGCCACAGTTGGCCATAAGGGAGTCCAGCAACCTAACTGCTGATCCCCAGATGAAGTCTCTTAATACCTTCACAGTACAACCAAATCTTAACACATGAATTTTGAGGGCACATGTTTAAACTATAGAAAATATAAAAGCCATGCCAGATTTGACTTTATAGTCTTCACATTACACTGGAAAGAAGTTTTATATATAGTATAATATTCTTGTGACCTAAACATTTGACAAATATATAATAATTCTTCATTTAAACCAAAAGGAAAAAATATGCAAGTCACCAATTGTCTTAGACCATTTGGGTTGCTGTAACAAAATATCTTAGAGTGGCTAATTTATAAACAATAGAAATCTATTGCTCACAGTTCTGGAGGCTGGGAAGTCCAAGATCAAGCAGAGATGGTGTCTAGTGAGGGTTGACTTTCTGCTTCAAAGATGGTGACTTCTTGTTGCATCCTCACATGGTAGAAACTCCCCCAAGCCTCTTTTTTCTTGGAAAGGTTTTTGCTATAGGGTGTGTGTGCTTGCCAGACAGACAGAGAGAGACAGAGAGACAGAAAGTGAGAAATCACCCCCCAGGGGAGATGGCCATGCCACAATCCCTTCTCCTCCATTGTCCATTCATCCCCAAGCCTCTTTTATAGGGACACTAACCTGTTCATAAGGCTTTTCCTATTAATCTAACTACATTTTAAAAACCTTACCTCTTAATTCTATTGTATTGGGGATTAGATTTCAACATATGAATTCTGAGGAGACACAAACATTCATACCATACCACCAGTGGTCTGACTTAATGGTCCTTTCTATAGCTGTACGTCACAAAGCCTCTTCTTTTTCCTTAAATGTAACTGTACGCACTACCAGAAGACAATGTTTTGTAGAAAATTCAGAGCTCCTGATATTTTATAAATGTGGTATGGTCAGCTAAACAATGGTCTCCAAAAAATGCTCATTATGTGGTGACGGGAATAAATGGAATTAAGGCCATAAATCAGCTGACCTTAAAATATAGACATTATCTTGGATCATCTGGGTGAGACCAATATATCACAAGAGTCTTTAAACTTAAAAAAGGGAGGCAGAAAAGTAAGCCAGAGAGATGCCATGTGAGAAAGACTTGACTATTGCTGGCCTTGAAGATGGAAGGGAGCCATAAGGGAATGAATGAGGACAGGCTTTAGAAGCTAGAAAAGGCAAGAAAATGAATTCTTCCCTAGTACTTCCAGGAAGGAATACAACCCTACCAATCTCTTAATATTAGCCCAATGAGATTTATTTCAGAATTCTGATCTCTAGAACCATAAGACGAAGTAGATGGACCAGATGGTGGCACAGTGGAAAAACACAACACTCTGCAACAACCCCGTGTGGAAGACCCCCGGATCAAGTCTAGAGATGTCCCAGAGTACTCTAAGCACACATGTGTCCATGATCCGGGGTTGGCTGAAGACTGGGTTGGATTATGGCATCAAGACGCTGTTGAGGGTGCTCTCTCTTTTTCTCTCTCAACCATGGGAGAAATAGATAAATAAAATTTAAAAAGAAAAGATTTTGAGTAGAGCACAGGGTTCCAAAGAGCCCAGGATTTAGGCCTTTCCAGTAGGGTCTAGTTTCCTGGTAGGGGCTGCCTAGCAGGGGCTGAGACTAAAGAGGGAGGAGCTGTTTAGTGGGAACAGAAATCACAGAGAAAATGCAAGAACTGCTGAAGACTATGCTCAAAAAAAGAAAAGAAGGGGAAAATACCATAACATTTCCCCTCCTCCTGCCTTTCAATCTTTGGCAACACAAACCTATTCAGAAAGCCAGAATGCAAAGTCTGGAAGATATATAGTGCAGAGGGCAGACAGGATCTGAGAGTAGAGTTCAATACCTAGAGTACCTTCCAATATCTCCGACCTAGTATTAGGTGACATCCTTTCATAGCTGAGATAAAGGGAAAAGGCCCTGTACAGTTCCTCCTTTGTCTCCCCTACTCACCTTTTCTTTCTTTTTTCAGGTTTTTATTGCTATAGGACATGTATGCTCCCCAGAGAGAGAAAGTGAGAGGGAAAGTGAGAAATCACCACCCGAAGGGGGCAATCATGCCACAATCCCTTCTCCATTCTCCTCCTGGGATTTTGGGCTTCCAAAAAATACACACGCTCCCAACATCACTTTGGGCTCCCAAAAAATACACATGCTCCCAACATCACTTTGGGCTCCCAAAAAATACACACGCTCCCAACATCACTTTGAAGCCACCGGGTCTGGGACTCCAGCTGCAATTAGCCACGCGTGAGTCTAGCACCTTAGCTACCATGCCACCTGCTGGCTTCCTTCCTTTTCTTTTTCTGAGCACATTCCAATCAATCTGTACTGACAAGATTTTTTTCCTTTTTTTGTATTTTACATGTTTTCTTCTTTTTAATGCCAGAAGGTGCATGCATTGCACCAGAGAGAGAAAGAGAGAGAGAGAGACAGAGAGACAGAGAGCACAAAAGAGCAAGCACTCTCCAATGGGGCCCGATCATCTTGCAATTCTCTTTATTCCTACTTCCTGTCAGGATCCTGAGTATGCATGTGCACACACCCTGCTTATTTTTCAAGCCACTGAGGCTGGGATTCAAACTATGGTTGAGATCTGGCTCATTCCACACAGCACTTAACCACGATGCTGTGGGGTCAATCCCAGGGTTATTTCTATGTATTAAAATACAGATCATCTCATTGGCAATATCTCAAAATGCAGGCTTTAAATATTGTCACAGCTGCTGGATGCCCTGCTTCATATTCCCTCAGTCCACTCTAAAGTCATCTGCTGTGGCAGTAAACAGTTTCTGTGCACAAGGCAGCTTCACGGCTCGAGGGCCCACACCTCTTCTTCTCTACCTGAGCTTGCCTGGTACATAATAAGGCCTCCTCGAAAGGATCTAATATCACCAGGGGTAACCTTCAATCAGCCTGGAACTACTTTAGTGGACAAATACCCCAGCTTTCTGGTCCTCTGATCTGCAATGTTCCTTAGGAGGCCTGGTGTGACTGAGTTGTGTCGTCCACAGAGGTAACCTATTCAATGACGCAGCATGTAGTGACTTTTCTCCCTTCCCTGTCTCACTCTTCCCAACCCCCACTTGCAACAAAGTCCTGTTCTGGGGTCTGATTTTTAGGGAACTCAGGCTAAAGCAAATGTAAAATCAAAACATAAAATCTTGCTAAAATGTTGGTTGCTCCTTGACTAAGGGAATGTGGTCTCTCTTTTACATTGTGTTCAGCTGCCTCTGTTATTTCCTGGTCATATGATCATTGGTGGTGGGGGAGGGGAAGGGAGAAGAAATAGGTATTTATGTCCCAAAATGACTTGGAGAAGTAGGAATGGCTTGCTTGCAGCGTGAGTCCAACTGAAGAGGAGAGGAAAAGATTCCCTTATTTTTTCAGAAGTCCTTAGACTCTGGAATATTACCTACGTGTTATTATTAAACCCCTCTTTCAGTAGTGTCTGTATCACTTCTGCATCACAGTTATGTAGGCTATTGTTTTCTAATCCTGGTTTCTAACGGAAGTACCTGGAAAACTTTCTAACCTACAAATTCTTGGGCCCCAACTTAGATTTACAGAAGCATTCTCTCTCTCTATCTAAACCCCTCAGGTAATTCTGAACGTACAGCTCTGTTTGGGAACTGCACAGACGTTAGCTATAATTCTTTCATCTCCTGTCCTTAATTGGGAAGAGGGTTACAAGAGACAGAAAGTATGGGAGCAGAGGCTCATAACAGTGGTAATTGAGACATTTAGGATTTTCCAGCTGCATAATGAAGATGACTTCATGACAGTGTCAGAAAGCCTCTATTCAGGATCGAGATGTCTCTCATATTAGTCCTTCTCTATTACAGTTTATAATTTAAAATGGTAAGGGCAGAAGCACTTTGATGATAAAATGTTATCCTTGAATATATTTTATGCAAATGTAACCTTTAGGTGAGGAAAGAGGAGAGACAATGTAATTAGTGAATCAAATGCAGATAATCAGCACCTTGTGTAGTATTGGCATATAATTATAAGGCTGAGATTCTCCTAACTTGATATTTGGGTAAAGAAATAAGGAAAAACACCTGCAACTCATCCTGCAAAATTAAAATGTGGTTTTCTTGAATCTGTTTCCAGTGCAACATTAAACAGCACATACTAAACCCACTGAAAAGTATCTTGTGAAACTGTGTATCTACAAAGCAGGTGCAAAAAAAAAAAAATTCTCACTTGGTATCTATTTCATGACATCATTAAAAACGAGATTTTACAACCTTTCATCACACTTTGAAGAATATATTAAACTTTCTAATGCCACGAAACACTTGCAATTAAGTCTGCTCACCTATGCCATTTCCATCAGTCCCTCCCCACTCAATGCCTGAACAACATACTGTGACAAAAGCAGGTTGTTCTCAGGAGTCTTTCACCTTTCCCATTGTTGAACTCACAAAGAGCCATTGCACTCTACAAAACCTGAGATGTGATTATTCAGTGAATGAACGAGTGAATGCAGGCATGCAAGCTGCACAGAATCCCATACCTCCAAATTGGTCCTGCCCTTAATATTCTACGATAAAGTTGCCAAATAGTGATTGAATGTCACCTATGCTACAGACTACGAAACAAATGGTAAGTAAGACGTATTATGATTCTTCAAAGTCTTCCCATCAAGAAGAGATAAGTAGACAAAAAATTTAATATAGAATATAATTCATGTAGGGGGAACAGTTGAAGTGCAGTGGAAAAGAATCATAAGTATTGTCATGGAAAATGGAGAAACATTATAGATTAGCAAATAGGACATGCTAGGGAAGCAACCACAATCAATAAAATTCCAAGGAGAGGCTGGGGTGTACCAGCAATTAGGCAGTTTGTTCTGTGTAATTCTGTCCTCCACTAAGAAAAAGGGAAAGTAAACGAGGATGGAGATTCTTTCATTTTTTTTTTTAAGAATTATTTTATTTAACTTTATTCATTTTAATTTGCCCAGAGAGAGATACAGTGAGAGAGAGAGAGAAAGTGAAAAAGCAAACTGCCAGGTCTGGGACTTGAACTACAGTTGGCCATGTGGGAGTCCAGTGCACTTAACCACTACGCCACCTTCTTGCCCTGAGGATGGACATTCTTATTCTGCATCTGGCTCAGCAGAAACACAAATTTCTGAGAGGCTCCCACAAGAAGGGCAAGCAGTTTCAAGTTTTATGTGAACACTGGCCAATTAAATCTGGCTGCTACTTCTTGTGGTCAATGAAACAAGAGACAGAGGCTGGAGACAGGAGTTTATTTCTTTTTTATTCCCCCACACTACGAGAGTTAATTTTATTTGTTCAAGGGCTCATATTGCAAGCACTAAACCAAGCATGGGCTTTGATTCTGTGGGCCCACATTCACATATTAAGGTAAAAGCAAACTGTAATCCACATACCTGGATGGAAACTAAAGGCTCATGGTTAATCACATTGTAGTGTTAGAATTTCTACAGCCTAGACCTCAGTAGTCACAGGTCTTTCAGGTCCTTCTGGATGTCCCACAGCGTGTCTGCACTCTTCTTGAGCTGAGCAACCTCGTCGTCCTTCAGCTTCTGGTTGATAACACTGGTCAATCCCTGAATGTTGAGGATACGTGGAAGGCTCAGGAAGACTTCATTCTCGATGCCATACATCCCCTTCACCATGGTTGACACTGGATGAATCCTGGACAGATTTTCCAACATGGATTCAATGAGATCAGCCACACTTAATCCAATCGCCCAGTTGGTATATCCTTTTAGCTTGATGACTTCATAGGCACTTTCAACAACCATCTTATGTACTTCCTTCCAATTTTTGCTGTCATTGTCCGTCCCCATTTCTGGATTCAGTTCCTGGAGAGAAACACCTGCCACATTCACGCCATTCCACACAGCCACACTTGAGTCGCCATGTTCTCCCAAAATCCATCCGTGACAGCTGGTGGGATGAACGCCAAGTTTTTCAGCCATGAGATAGCGAAATATAGCAGAATCCAGATTACACCCACTTCCAATCACACGGTGCTTGGGCAAGCCACTTAGTTTCCAGGTAACATAAGTGAGAATGTCCACTGGGTTGGAAACCACAATTATGATGCAGTCGGGGCTATACTGGATGATCTGGGGAATAACGAATTTGAAGATATTTGAACGCCAAGTTTTTCAGCCATGAGATAGCGAAATATAGCAGAATCCAGATTACACCCACTTCCAATCACACGGTGCTTGGGCAAGCCACTTAGTTTCCAGGTAACATAAGTGAGAATGTCCACTGGGTTGGAAACCACAATTATGATGCAGTCGGGGCTATACTGGATGATCTGGGGAATAACGAATTTGAAGATATTAACGTTTCTTTGCACCAGGTTGAGATGACTCTCCCCCTCCTATTGACGGACTCCAGCAGTCACCACCACAATCTTGGAATTGGCAGTCACAGAGTAATCTTTATCTGCCACAATTTTAGATGTCTGAAAAAATAAGCTTCCGTGCTGCAGATCCATCATTTCTCCTTTGAGTTTATCTTCCAAAACATCCACCTGGGCAAGTTCATCAGCCAGAGACTTTCCCAAAATGCTGATTGCACACACCATACCAACTTGTCAACACCCACTACAGTGATCTTATTGTTGGCCTCTTCTTCTGCAACTGGTGCAATGAGTTTATCCTTGAGTTGCCATTGTGCACAGGGCAGAGAAAGCTCTCAAGATGGCTGGAACAGTTGAGTGAAGAGGACAATGTTAGCTGCCGACAGGAGTTTATTTCTGTAACTGGTTTCAGGGAGACAGCAAACACTATCTTGAAAAGTGCAGTATGTTCTTCACGTTTATAGGTACAAAATACAAGCACGGGCAAATCATTCCTCAGGGTAATTAATCAGAGAAAATTGTTTTTCCCTGAGTAATTATCCTGATTCCTCTTTTACTTCAAATACTGGGTCCTAGTTTCTCATCTGACCATTCCTCAGACAGATTTTCCTATGACTCAGCACTTTGTTCCCATTAGAGGCCTTCTTAATTTCAAAGCCGCTGCGGTCCTGCTGACCCTTTAAGTGGCTTTCTTTCAGGCTGACAGGGAGGTAGTGGTGGTCTCCGCACTCTTTTATAGGAATTCTTAGGACAAATCTATGGGGCTGCCAGGAACTGGGAAAAAAGAGGTGATCACAGAGGACCCACAAATGTACAAGGGGGCATCTTCAAAAAGTTAGTGGAAATGCATATTATTTTAAAGGATGCAGAGATTTCAAAATATTTTTTGCACCAAAATAATCTTTAATTTTGAATCTGCTTTAATTTATTTAATTTCTTTTTATTTTAACTAACTTTTAAGTCCCATTGTACTATCTATGAGTCTCAGAGGCTGATGTTTGAGTTAAATCAAGGTCAACAAGTAGTAAAGTGAACGTACTAAGAAAATGGTTTGATAACCAACCAACATATAAAGAAGTTTTACCCTCAAATGCCTTATGATGTCTATTTTTCTTTTTTTTTTTTTTGAGAGGTTTTTGCTATAGGGCACATGCACTTGCCAGAAAGACAGAGAGAGACAGAGAGACAGAAAGCAAGAAATCACCCCCCAGAGGGGATGGCCACGTTGCAATCCCTTCTCCTCCATTCTCCCCCTCGGGATCTTGGGCAGGCATGCACACATGCCCAGCGTGAATTTAAGCTACTGGGCCCGGTACTCTAACCACAGTCAACTACATGGGAGTCCAGCGACATAGCCATTATGCCAACTGCTGGTCCGTCAAATACCTTATGTTAAGTTTTCAGCTTTGGGAACCAGCAGTTAGCGTAATGGCTATGTCGCTGGACTCCCATGTAGTCGACCGCGGTTTGCGTCCCGGACCCAGTGGCTTGAAACTCACGCCGGGCGCGTGTGCATGCATGCCCAAGATCCCAAGAGGAGAATGGAGGAGAAGAGATTGCGGCGTGACCATCCCCCCTGGGGGGGGATTTCTCGCTTTCTGTCTCTATGTCTCTCTCTGTTTGGCGAGCGCACGCACCCTATAGCGAAAATCTCTCCAAAAAAAAAGTTTTCAGCTTTAACAAAAATATGAATCCACTGTATCCTCCTTGACCAATCCATTAAGATGAACCTAAATAAAGCAAATGTAGTTAAGAAACAATCCTGTTTTTCTAGTCACAGGCTAATTTTAATGTGTTTTTTGTTTTGTTTTGTTTTGTTTTTAGCTCATCCCTGGGACTTGCCCTCATCTGACCCTTCTTTGTGTCAAAGTTTTAGTTTCTGCAAAAGAAAGCTCTAGTGAGTGTTTAATGAACCAGTTAATAGTGATGAAAGACAAAACCAGGCACCTCTGGGAAACTGAATCAACCTTTAAATGATTAAGACCATTTGGTTGGTTTGTATCTTGCTAAATATTAATTGGTGGTAGAGATGCTCTAGAGGAAAAAAAAGAGCCTGTAGTCAAATGAATATTTAGTTATTATTTAAAAGAGATTATTTATACATGTAATTCTATCAAATTTTAATTCATAGACCAGTATCCAAATAGTCTTTCTTTAGCAGGCCAGTATTAACATGTAATGGAAAACTTGGGTACAAAATATTTTGTACTATTTTCCCTTCTTCCTTGTCCTTTCTTTCTTTTTACAAAATTTCAGGTCAATAAAATTTCTTGTCATTAGTTTTGTGGATAATTCATTAGTTAGTATGATAATGATTTTCCTTGCAAAGCTAATAAATCCTCTAGTATTAAAAAAAATCTACACATTTTATTTCTCAATTTATACATTGCTCATTTGAATTCACCACAGAGGCAAGACTGATGTGATTGATAGAATAAAATTTCTAAATAAGACCCAAGAAGCATTTACTATTACTTTAAGTAACTGTAAGTGTCCCGACCCGGGGGGACAGCCGAACAGGTTTCCTGAGTGAAGGAGTGAGCCGGGACAAGCGGCGTAGTGTTACAGCACGGAGACGACAGTGTCGTCTGTTTATTGTGGGCAGCATGGTACAGCACAGAGATGACACAGTGTCGCGTCGTCTACTGTGAGCAGCACGGAGACGATGCGGTGTCACAACTCTTCAGGGTTGTCCGGAGACGATGTAGTGTTACAACTCTTCAGGGTCTCCCAGTTCGTCTGGAGACGATGCAGTGTCAGCTCTTCAGGATCTTCAGGGTCGTCTAGAGACTGCGCGGTGTTTCAGCTCTTCAGGCTCTTCAGTTGTCATCTTCCTGGTCGTCGTTGTCGTCGTCTGGCTACTGTGGGCCAGGCATCGTGGTTATATACACTCTGGTGGGTTGTAAACGGTGGACCGTGATTGGTTGTAAAGGGTGGGCCCTGATTGGTTGTTAACAGTGGGTTATGATTGGTTGCTTTTGGACCAATCATGAGGTGCCGGATATGCAAATTTGAGGGATTCTAGTGGCCAATCAGAGCAAGGTTTCGAAGGTCAGGTTTTTGGAAGGGAACCAATCATGGTAATTGTTTGCTCTCTGAGAAACCTCGGCAGACTCGCTGGTGTGCAGCTTCCCACATCTAAGTACTATAACCAAAAAAAATTTAATAAGCTCACTGAGTTAATATAGTAAGTTTTTCTTTCCCATATTGGAAAACAGCAAGTTATTACTGTTCTTTTTTTTTTTTTTTAAATAAAAAAACCCCTGAGAATAATGAAACTATAGTTAGCATTTATAGTACAGACTAAATTAGCTTCTGATTTTATTAAATGTCTTCAAATGTAACTACTAAAAGCTAGTAACCAAGAGAGAAAAGCTGGGGCTACTAACCTAACCCTTGACTATTTTGGCTGTAATACTTTCCCTGCCACGTTATTATCTAGCAATTGGGATGTGTAAATGCGAGCCTTCACAGGCTATTGACCAGTGTTCAAACTGGTAGACAGCATTATTAAGTATCGAGAACATTTCTTTCCTCTGAGTTGATTCGATAAAGTATAACACCACTAGAAAAGTAGATGCAGGAAAATACAATAGGCAACAAGCTCCTTTGGGCTTATAACTTCATAATGATTTTTAAATTTTTTTTTGGAGAGGTTTTTGCTATAGGGCAAGTGCACTCGCCAGAAAGACAGACAGAGAGCAAGAAATCACCCCCCAAGGGGGATGGCCACACTGCAATCTCTTCCCTTCCATTCTCCTCTCGGGATCTTGGGTACACATGCACACATGCCTGGCGTGAGTTTAAGCCACTGGATCCAGGACTCGAACTGCGGTTGACTAAACATGGGAGTCCAGCGACATTGCTATTACGCCAACTGCTGGTCCCCTTCATAATGATTTTTATGTGGCTTTGTATATGCTCAAAAAGAGTATTCATTATATATTCTTCCTCAGCTATTACCCCTAGATTCTCACAATGGTACTTCAGATCACTTTAACCAGTGATTTCCATTTTTCAGAAGGAGATGTACACAAAAACCCCTAGTCACTCATCTGTTGCAAAGACTGTGAACACAAGCCCAGTCATAACACTTTCTGGGTTTATATCCAGACTAGTAGCTCTAAGAAGTAGTCCAGGAAACCAAACAAACAATAACCCTTTAACCATCCAAAATGACATGGACTTGATTCCTAACTGACAGCTTCCTTAATTTTTGTCTCTACCTCCAATTTAAGACCAGCTAGAGAAATCTAAATACATACCCCAGCAATGACAGCAGATGCCCCATTTCCAGCTAGTCTGCCTACAACTTTCCTTTCTTCCACTGTCGCGTTTCTGCACTTTGCAGTCATAACTTAGAAAACTTATTTTTTAATTCTGTGCCTCAGTGTTTCTTCTGCAAATTGGAGAGAATAGTAGTCTATATTTTATAGGACTATAGGGATTAAATTACCTGTTTCATGGATAGTGTGTAGAAGAGTGCCTGGTACATAATGAATGTTCAATAAATATTAGTTATTATCTTAGGTATAAATCCAACATTTGGGTTGTAGTTTAAGATCTTAAGGAGTAACTAAAACTTCCAACCTTCCATTGTGGGGATTTACATGACATCAAAATAATTCATGTCAATTTCACTCACTATTCCTTTCATCTTTCTGAGAAATGGTTGCACTGTGCTTTCATGCTCATCGTCTTAGGAGAAATTGATTTCAAGTGATGCAGAAAAGGCTACTGGATACATACATGATCTTGGAGGTTGCTGAAGAATTTGTGGGGAGGACCAGCAGTTGGCGTAATGGCTATGTCACTGGACTCCCATGTAGTTGACCACGGTTTAGTCCCAGACCCTGTAGCTTAAATTCACACCAGGCGTGTGCGTGTGTGCCTAAGATCCCAAAAGGAGAATAAAGAGATTGCGGCATGGCCATCCCCTCTGGGGAGTGATTTCTTGCTTTCTGTCTTTCTCTGGCAAGCGCATGTACCCTATAGCTAAAAAGAGAGAGAGAGAGAAGGAATTTGTGTGAAATGGTCAAAAACCTTCCATCTTGCACACTAACTCTTCTGCTATATATAATGCCTCACACAGAGGAGCTTTGTAGTGCATACATACTACCACGAACTTCACACACGGGTGCACAGCAGCATGGCAGACACTGTTGGTTGCCTACCCAATCATTCCTCCCCTTATTTCTTGCTCTTAGAGCCCCATCCTGTTCAGAGAGGTAGAGGTCAGGAGAAGTGAAGCTTCTCAGAAGCAAAGCCTCTCTCCAGCTGAAAATCTGGTGGATAATGACCAGTCTGTCAACCATGGGAATTCCATCCCTTTTTCAGTGACTGCTTTAGGAATAGATGCAGGACATAATCACCAGTGTTTCTGAGGGGCAATCTGTTGAGGGGATACTGGGAAGATTTTTCTCCCACTTACAAAGGAACAGAAAGAATAAGTATCTTTTCCTCTAGGCTTAGGACACTGTCCATGGATAAGAAGTCTGAACAGGCTGCAATCTAAGGAGCTTACGAAGTGGGGGACAGAGGAGTAGAAGGATGTACTGGCCATCATCAGTCCTGATGACACAGGTGAGCCTCGGAATCAACCAGCCAGCAAGTCCCCAATCTTAGTCCTTCTTGCTAACGAGATAATTAATCTTCCTTATTGTTTGAGCCAGCTCTTAAACTTTAATGTGAGTTCAAACCATCTGGAGGTCTTGTTAAAGTACAGATTCTGATTTAGTAGGTCTGGGGTAGGGCTGGAGAGTCTGCTTTTCTTGGAAGTCTGTGTGTGTTGCTAGTAATGTTGGCCCACAGATTACACTTGGCGTAGCAAAAATTCATTGGGCTTTCTGTTTGTTACAACTGAAAGAATTTTATTTAGGGTGATTTGATTGTGGAAAGAATTTGAAAATGAAGATGCAGGGAGAGGACAAAAAGAAAATTGTCTCTGTGGGTGGACCTATACACGCTGAGAAACCATACTTTTCATATGACTAAATTAGCAGAAGACTGTAGGGGGGAAAAATGTAAGACTTTATTAGGAAGCTCAGTTCATCTTTACAGTCATATGCACAAATGAACTCATCATTACAGATGTGGTGAAGGTACTTTTTTTTTTTTTGCCTTTGCAGCAGAGTGGTCAAGAATCAAGAGACAGGAAGGGTACACACCACCAGGAGGGACAGAAGTGGTTGTGAAGGTTTTCTGGTTTCCAGTTAAAATACTTCCTGAGGTCTAGCTGTCCTTTTGCTTAGGATAACTCGAGTTGATTTATGTAACCTGCAATATTGTGCCGTGTTCAATCAATAGGGTCACGTGAGTGGTTTTATTTCTCAAAGGATACGCCCTCTTTGAGAGCAAGCAGCATTTATTTTTACAAGCTCCACAGCATTGGCCATAGTCTCTAGGACATTTATATATATATATACATGAAAGTTTTTCTGTTTATTTATTTACTTCCCAGCACTTAACATGGTGTCTGATAGACAGAAGATAATCCAAAAACTGTGAGTGAATTAAAAAAGGGAGTGCATGCACTAGAATCTTTAAAAGAATATATATATTTCAACTAATTTTTATTACATGTAAATTTCCCTAAAAAATTTGCCTTCACCACATCTGTAATGATGAGCTCATTTGTGCACATGACTATAAAGATGAACCGAAGTTCCTAGTAAAGCCTTATATTTTTATGTACATATTCTTTTTTTTAAAGCTTTTTCTATAGGACACATGTGCTCACCAGGGAGAGACAGTGAAAGGGAAAGTGAGAACTCCCCCTCTCTCTTGAGGAGGTAGCCATGTTGTAATCTGTTCTCCTTGCTCTCCTTCTAGGATTTTGGGCATGCACACACACGCACCTGGTATAGTTTTCAAGCCATCAGGTCCAGGACTGGAACCATGATTGGCCATGTGGGAATCCAACACCTTAACCACCATACTACTTTCTGGCCCTTATGTAAAGGTTCTTTGGCAAAGGGTCATTCACTAAGATGGTGCTACAATGTCATCTTTTAATTATTTTATTTTATTTTTTGGTTTGTTTGTTCTAGAGATTTGCCTTAGGGCACGTGCATTTGCTGGACAGAGAGAGAGAGACAGAGATAGTGAGAGGGAAAGTGAGAAACCACTCCACTGGGGGAATGGCTACACCACAATCGTTTCTCCTCCATTCTTCTCCTGGGATCTTGGGCATGCATGCACTTGTGCCCAGCGTGAGTTTCAAGCCACTAGATCCAGGTACAGACGGCAGTCAGCCATGCGGGAGTCCAGCAATGTAACCTCTACACCATCTTCTGGCCCCTGCCATTTTTTCAAACATAACAGTTTTATTGAAATAAAAATCACATGCCATACAATTCACTCATTGAAAGTATACAATTCCATTAGTTTCGGGTAGTCACCAGGTTACACAACTATTCCCATAATCAATATTAGAACATTCCATTATGCCAAAAGGAAACCCTAGGCTCTTTGGTAGTCAGTTCTAATTTGCCTCTAGCTCCCCCGCCCCATAATACTCTATTTTCTGTCTGTCTCTGTAGATTTGCCTATTCTGGGCATTTACATCAGTGAAATGATACAACACATGGCCTTTTGTGACTAAATTCTTAGCACAGTTTTCCAGGTACATTCATGTTGTAGCATGTATTGTACTATTTTTTCATGCCTAAATTATATAACATATGTATTATATATTATATATAAATCATATATTGTGTCTGTGAATAAACTTATATATATAAGTTTATTCATTTGTTGCTGGATGTTAGGGTTGTTTCCAGTTTTTGGCGATTACAAATAATGCTACTATGAACAGTGATATGAAAGTTATTTTATGGGTAGGAGTGAAATTGCTGGGTCATATAGTAACTAGCTCTATACTTAATCTTTGAGAAACTGCCAAACTCTTTTCCAAAGCTGCTTCATCACTTTATACTCCTACCAGCACTATATGAAGTTCCAATTTCTCCATCACTTGTTATTATCTCTCTTTTTTATTGTAAACATCTAAGTGGGTTTAACGTGGTGGTATCTCATTATAGTTTTGACTTTTATTTCCTTAAAGCTAAAAGTACATCATCTTTGGACTGATACATTCTAGAAGAGATAAAATCTAGACAATTAACCACTCCTTAGTTGTAGAGGATGTTTCTTTTACAAAGGCTTTTTTCTTTTTTTTATTTTTCAGTGAAACACTTTTCATAATTTATAATTTATTTTAAAACCAGGACCATAGGGACCAGCAGTTAGCATAATGGCTATGTCGCTGGACTCCCATGTAGTAGACCGCAGTTCGCGTCCTGGACCTGGTGGCTTAAACTCACTCTGGATGCATGTGCGTGCGTGCCCAAGATCCCAAGAGGAGAATGGAGGGGAAGAGATTGCGGCGTGGCCATCCCCCCTGGGGGGGTGATTTCTCGCTTTCTGTCTCTCTAGAGAGCGCACGCGCCCTGTAGCAAAAGCCTCTCCAAAAGAAAAAAAAAAAAACCAGGACCATAAATTTATCATTAGGTGTTTCACATATGTATGCCCATTGAAGGATATGTACGTTTATGCCTTATTGCAATAGTTCTTTACATGATATAGGTATTTTGCAAATACATAATGAATAAATAAAGTAGTAATAGTCCAAGGAAATACTTATTTATCTTAGCAATTATTCTCATGAGGAGAGCAAACAGAAATTCTCAGAGAGTTGACCTTCTCATAGATGCTGGATTTTTGTAATCTAGTCTTTGCATGCCCATTAAAATATGTTTTTTTGTTTGTTTGTTTGTTTGTTTGTTTTAATATATAGCCAGACCCAGCGCTAACCAGAACAGAAAGCTGCTAGCTATCTCCACTTTTGCTGTTTTGGGCCTCTGGGTTCAACTTCAAGGCTATGAAGTCTCCCCTAGCCAGTATCCCCCTCCCAGACCCAGTGCTAGCCAGGTAGGAAGGCTGCTTAGCTCCCTCTTGCTATCCTCTGTCCCTTCTAACTTTTTTTTCTCTCTTTGAAAAAAACAGCTCTCTGCCCTCATTGGGCCTTTCTCTTGTCTTTTTTCTCACCTAGGACAAAAAGCTGCTAGCCATCTCCAGCTTCGCCTGTTTAGGGCTTTTGCACGACACACAAGCACACCGTGCACTTTTCCATTTTCATCCCAATTTTTTCTTTTTTTCCTCTTTTTCTTCTAGTACTTTCCTTCTTTTTATTTTGCCTTCTCTCCCTATTTCTATTTCGTACTTTCTTTTTCTTTACCCTAGCTTGCTGTTTTACTTCTCAGCCCTTACCCTCTGCCTAGAGATGATTAGGTGCATATAGCTAACCATCTGAGCATTGTGAGTTTTAGAGAATTCTTTGCACATCACTGTAGTGGTTGCAAAAATAGTGAAATTCCCCTTCATAAATCTGATTGCAAAACTCCCCCTGCAATTTTGGCATTTGGGGACTTAGTAGAAGGAAGAAAATAGCACCGAATTATTTCACAGTGGGGAAACAAACGAGTTCAGTCACAGAATCCCTCACCAACAAATTGACCAGAGTGAATACATTACCAAATGACTGAAAATCAAAGTAGAGCTTCAAGGATGAGAGAATCAAGTAGTATATCTCCACCAAGGGAACAATGTAACCTGTCTCCAAGTAGGAAAAATTTAGAGCATATTACCTAAATGTCCGAAACAGAATTTAGGATATTTATGGTATCAAAATTCTATGAGATGCAAGAGAAAAGAGACATTGAGCTCCAAGAGATGAGGGAGTCCTTCCATGATATGAAAGAAGAATTGGACACCATAAAAAAGAATCAAACAGAACTGTTAGACATGAAGGCTATAATACAGGAAATTAAAACCTCTCTAAAAGTATCAAAAGCAGGTTAGACCATGCAGATCGAATTTTGGGAAGTAGAAGACAAAACCAATCACCTAGAAAAAATGATCAAAAATAGTGAGAAAATAGCCAAAAAAAACCTGAGGATAATATACGAGAAATACTAGATACCATGAAATGCCCAAATATATGAATAATTGGTATCCCAGAAGGTGAAGAATCTATCCACCTGGCACATGGAGAGATGAGTAGTGCCCACTACTGCAGAGCAGTGCCCAGGCTGAATGCAACACTCTACCAGCTGCTACAGAAGCAATTGCTCTGGAAAAGGCTAGTCCCTACCCATCCTTCGATGCCACAAGCTGGTTGGTATCCAGGTTGTCTGTTAAGGGCTACAGTGATCAGCATGTCCAGTGCACACATATAGCCACATTCCAGGGTGCAAGACAGTCCTACATAGACAGAGTCAGGACTGCTCCTAGCATCTGACACTTCATGATCCAGAATCACTGTCCTTGCCTCCCCATTATCCACTCCTTCAGGACATTTTCTGAATCTGTCCTCCAAGATTCTTGAGTTTCTAAAACCCTTCTGCATTGTTTATCATTCACTGGCTCTCAAATTTAACAAGAAATTGTAATAATCTGGGGAGTGACAAAGATTCTTTGCTTGACCAAACTTCGATCAGATTCCTAAACTTCCTAGGATTTCTTTGTAAAATCCAGTTTTAGCAAAGAACCCTGCTAAGTTAGGTTAGCAAGAACTGATCTCCCCACCCTTGATGTCTGATTACCCCTGATATCTGATCAGATTCCTCATCCTCCACCATCCCCTAAGTGATGTCTGATCACCCAAGCTTGACTTTAGTAAGCAACCTGTTAGGTAAGTTTAGCCAGAATTCCCCTGTCCTTTGTGTTTCTTCATAATAATGTTCTATCCACTGACTTTCTTCCTGCTTCTTGACTATAAATTCCCACTTACCCATGCTGTATTCAGAGTCGTGCCCGATTTCTTTCTCCAACTGAAAAATCCCACTTTGGGGCATTAGTAATATAGCTATTGTAATGGTCCAGAATAAAGTATTTCTTATTATGCTTTAACAAGTGTCATTGAATGTATTTTTTCTTAAACAAGAGCTTTCGAAAATAGGAATGCCTTGGGCCAGCCCTGTAGCACAGTGGTTAAAGGAGCCAGATTCTACATGACTGACCATGGTTCAAGTCTGCTGGCCACATGTGCATTTATCCCCCAAATCCTGATGGAATGATGAAATGGAGGAAAAAAGGGATTATGATATGGCCATGTCCCATTGGGGGGTGCTTCCTCTCTCTGTGTCTGTCTCTCTCTTGATCTGCAGTGAACACATATGCCCTCTGGCAATTAAAAAAGAAAAAAGAAAAGCAATAGAAAATATTAATGCCAGGTTCTACCTCAGAGAGTCTGATTTCATTGATCTAGAACAACCTAGACATTGAGACTTCTCAAAGTTTGCCAGGTTGATTCCAACATACAGCAGGATTTGAGTGCAAGTGATGTAGTTGGTAATCTCTCTCAATAAAGAAGAAAAGAAAAGCACAAGTTTGGTCTTTAGTAGAATTCTCCCTGTGGTAGGGTTTTTACCATACTCACTATTCTTTTTTTGTTGTTTGTTGGTTGGCTTTAATGTGCTATATGGTACATGTACTCACTGGAAAGAGACAGAGAGAGAAAAGGAAAGTGTGAAAGCAACCTCCAAGGTTTATGGCCACATCATAATCCCTTCACCTGCATTCTCCTCTAGGGATTTTGGGTACATACACACGTATACCTGGCATGTTTTTTAAGCTGCTGGGCCTGGAACTCAAACACAGTTGGCCATGTGGGATCCAGCTGCCTTAACCACCACACCCCCAGCTGGCCCCCATACTATTCTTCCTAAGGTTTTTCTTACTCATTGTTTGAGAGCTCAGCTCAGATAAAGGCAGCATGAGCACCCCCCTGCACCCTGCAGCCTAACATTGCTGTGTCCCTGGCCTTTCAGGCTGATCAACTCAAGGCCTGATCATTGCATTCTCCTGCTGTGACTAGGAAAGTACTAACAATACTAATTATAATTGTAATTGTTTTTAAAAGATAAAGCGATGTTCTCTGAAGAGAGTGCCAGCTCAGTAAAAATGCCAGCAGTAGAGATTACAAACTGTGAAGACTATAAATCTAGGGACAGCCAAAAGTTTTATTTCTTGAAAACTGCAGAGCACTTGCAAATCTGAAATAATTCCCAAGAATCACATATATTTAATTATCTGAAGCTAAATCTAACACTTTTGCCAATTACTTTTAAGGGAAAAAAAGCAGAAAGCATGCATTAAGAAAAAAATGTATTATAATTCAGTAGCTAAAAGGGCCTTCTAGCAAATAATATTTGAAATGAAGGGCTAATACAAGATTAAATTCTGGAATCTTCTCAAAAAAACTTGGGTGTGTGAGTGTTGGGGGGAAACCTGTGCTTAAAAACAACTTATTTTGGAGGCCAGCAGGTGGCATAGTGGTTGAAGTGTTGTACTCCCACATTGCTGACTGTGGTTTGAGTCCTGGATCTGGCAGCTTGAAACCCATGCTGGGCATGTGTGTGTGCGTGCTCAAAATCCCAGAAGGAGAAGGGATTGCAGCATGGCCATCCCTGTTGGGGGAGTGATTTCTTACTTTCTCTCTCACTGTCTCTCTGGCGAGTACACAAATTCAATAGCAAGAAAAAAACCCAAAAAACTACTTATTTTGTGTTACTTTAAAGTCAATACCACTATTCTTTCCCCTCCGAAAGCAAACATATAGATATACCCAGTATACACATGCATGACAATTAAAAGATGATTTTGATATATTTATATTCCAAAAGGCAGCATGGTGCTTTAGAAAGACCATGTAGTTTTGGAGTCTGGCAGAGTTGGTTTTTAATTCTGCCTTTAGTACAAGTTAAGCTAGGACAGCTTATCTAAATGCTGAACCTCCTTTTCACATAAAATAGGCCTATTTCCATCTTTCTCGTAGCAACCCTACATGACTGAGGGGAAGCGAAGCGTGACTTGAAATTGAGGATTATCTGCCATTCTAGACAAATCTTGGTTCTCTTCCTTTCAGTTCATGCAACTGAAAAATCCAAAGTACCTATCTGTCCCAGGTTACTCTTGCTCAAGCAACTAACCTGATTGCTCATTATAGGAATTTCCCAAAAGATTCAACAGCTCTTCAATAGGAAGCATCAATACATGTCCTAGGACTTCCTTGTTTCCAAAGTTTTGCCTTGCTGTTTCTACCAGTTCTAAACTGTGAGAGACTGAATACACAAATGAACAGTGGCCAGATCATATAGAAAAATAGAACTCTGACCCACAATCTGTAGTAGCCAATCAAAAAATCCAACCATTAACGACAGTAACAACTCAACCTACTGCCTGCAGGTCAAGCATAAGAAGTAAATCACTATCTCTAGGAGACAATCTAGGAAGCCAAATAATAACTGTCATGATTGGCCCCAAACATCCAGGACTTGATTAATAACTGCCATATTTCCTAATTTTTGTCCCTGCTTCCAATTTAGAACCAACTAGAGAAATCACATAGGATGCTCCAAGACCCCATAACTTCTCCTGCCAACAATCTCCGAAGATAGTATATATGGATTCTCCCTTCCCCACTGTAAAACTGTCAAGCAAAAAGAACAATTGCAAAGTAAAAGTTGTAAGGGAAAGGGGAATGTATTGGTCTTACTAAGCTAGCACAAAATTAAGGTCAGACCCCTGGCACATTTAGTCAGGACCAGCATCAGCAGACCTGGATGGTAGTGGCAGAACTATCCAGCAGCTCTAAGAAAAAAACCTTCTTTTAACTCAGTAAGAAGAGGTACAATGCATGTAAGTTGTTCAAAGATTACATTGTTCAAAGATAACAAGGGAAGGTCTTGGTGATATGGGCTAAAGAGATAGGCTTGGATAAAAGTCCATTAGGAGAAGTGATCTGGAGGATGGTATGGTGGTAAAGGCTCTGGACTCCCACATGACCAGTCATGGTCCAAATCCTGGACCTGGTGGCTTCCTTTCTCACTCACCTTCTCTCTCTCTCTCTTTGTCTGTCTCTGGTCAAAACTGAAGAATAATGATAAATAAAATTAAATAAATAAAAATTTAAAAAAATTTAGAGGGATTTTTGCTATAGGGCACATGTGCTCTCCAGAGAGACAGAAAGTAAGAAATTACCCCCAGGGGGGCAATGACCACACCACAATCCCTTCTCCTCCATTCTCCTCTTGGGATGGATCTTGGGCATGTACACACATGCACCTGGCATCAGTTTCAAGCTTCTGGGTCTGGGACTAAAACTCCCATATGCAGTTGGCCATATGGGAGTCCAATGACATAACCATTATGCCATCTGCTGATCCCAATTTTTTTAAAATTTTAAAAAGGAGTTATCCGGAGAAGTTTATTGGTGTTAGAATACTGGTCTGTTCTTTATGTCAGCAAGTTGTGCAGCCAACCCTAAAGCGATCTGTTGCAAGTGTTATCTGGAGAAAAGGGTCTTTGTGAAGGTCAATTGTGTAGACAACAGGAAATAGCCACTAAGCAGGTAGTCAACAAACCTCTTCCTCATTTGTTCTCTGGCCTTAATTTAGTGCATTAGTTTTTTTCTCTGGATAAACTTTATCTCAAAAAGCTTTTCCACTCCTCTGCTTTCCTTTGAATCTATGTCAAATGCAAGTGATGGTGCTGACTCCTAGCTATAGCAAGCTCTTTTTCTATTGTCAATTGGTTGGTCTTCATTTATTTCCATAACCATTAGGTCATGATTCTTATCTAATTCTAATCAAGGCCATGTCAGGATTAAACATTTTTGTATTTCTGCCTAGTTAGGGTTTCCTAAGCAAGTTTTATTGGAATCTGGGTTAAAGGACAAGTCTTAGAAGTTAAAGGGCAATTGGATCACCAGAGATTTCCAGAAAGATTCATTTCCCTGGAGGTACCTCCCTGGAAGTATGTGTTCAGATTTCAAAGAATAAAAAACAGATTCAAAGGAGACTGAACCCCAGACTTGCAGACATTCCAAGTTTGTCAACCCTGCTGGGTTTCTCTTCTCTTTCCTGCAGAGACATTTATTTACATTCCAGAAGAGTCTTTCCTTTCTCTTGCCTAGAAGATATTTGTTTACAGGAGAAAGATTAAGGGGAGTAGGGCTGGCTCAGTCCCCATGGCCATCTGGTTAAGGGAGGCAGCTCCCACATGGCAACTTGCACAGCTTGAATCCCAGGCCTTCGCAGCTGGAAAAATTCCATGTGTGAAAATTCCAGGCAGAATAGAGAAATGGAGGAGGAGGGACTGCAGTGTGACCACAACCTATTAGGGGATACTTTCTCCCCTTCTTTTTCTGTCTCTTTCTGCCAAGTATGGCAATTAAAAACAAAGGGGAGCAGGGCTACCTATGCAAGCTGTTTAAACTGCCAGATTAATAATTTTGGGGTTTCCTCCTATGCTTCAAAGAGCTCCCTTTATTCACACAGGCAGGTATTGTGTTTCCTTGTAAATTTCTGATTATAATGAACTGTTACCAGATTTTATCCATGGTTATTTCAGTCTTACTCCACAGACAATTAATCATGTTACTCTGGTGTTGTACCGAAAGAATTTGCAAGCTACTATTATCCTAAAATGTTTTCATTTTCAAAGAAATTCATGGGAAGGACTTGGACAATTACAGACTTTTTAAAATATAATTTAAAGTCATATCATTATATGGGGTAAGAATTTCCAGAACTTATAAAGAAACTGATGTGTTCATGAAACTGATAACTAAGATCAAACAGAATAAGATTTAATTAAATGAGAATAAAGAAACTGATGAGTTTTTTTTTTAATTTTTTTTTATTTATTATCATCATAATCTTCTTTATATTACATTGGATTACATATAACTTTACATTGACTTCCATTGCTTTTTCAAAAGGGAATGCCATGCATGTCAGTCAATACAGAGGCATCGATCTCCCCGCTTTATCATTCAAAGTCTTTTCCATGCGAATAAAGAAACTGATGAGTTTTTTTTTTAATAACTTTTTGTTAGAAACATTGTGGGCCCTTTCAACATCTTCTAGATTTAAGAAAATTTTTTCTCTTTTGAGTTATCTCTAGCTTATAAGAGTTGGGAAAAATGGACTTTTGTAAGCAGAATTGAGACATTTACATTTTTTTCATATCTAATCCCTCCAGATTTTGGACACTATCAGTGAATTTTCTTATTTTATGTCAATATAGTTATTTGTACAAGTTCAATAAAAATCTATTCTGTATTTAACAGGACACAGCTGGAACTTATGTGACTGAAAAGTCATATTTAACCAGACAGTTGTTTTTTTTTTTTTTTTTTTTTTAGGGGTTTTTCCTTTTGGGCAAGTTTGGCCCCCCGC
>NW_006160045.1:9271684-9282648 GCF_000334495.1 Tupaia belangeri chinensis
AGACAGAGAGAGACATAGAGACAGAAAGCGAGAAATCACCCCCCAGGGGGGATGGTCACACCGCAATCCCTTCTCCTCCATTCTCCTCTCGGGATCTTGGGCACGCACGCACACGCGCCCGGCGTGAGTTTTAAGCCACCGGGTCCGGGATACGAACCGCGGTCGACTACGTGGGAGTCCAGCGACATAGCCATTACGCTAACTGCTAGTTCCCGTAACCAGACAGTTTTGATGGATGGATTAAAGTTGACTTTATGAAGCCAGTAAAACCTCCTTGAAAAATCTGGCCTAGTACCTTGAGTACAGGGTTCCTAGCCTTCTGGTGAGTAAAGAATGTTACTCCCTGACATGCCCAGGGACCTCAAGCTATTTTTGAGGACACTGAAGTCACTCAAATAGACACAGTCTAATGGGGGGGTCTTTTTTTGACTTCCCAGCCTGGAGAGGCTTTTAAAAGTCTAATCTGAGACTCCATATCAAAAGTCCTGGGAAAGCAAACTTAAAAAGAAGCAATGTGGTGGCTGGCGGGTGGTGTGGTGGTCAAGGGACTGGACTCCCACATGGCTGACTGTGGTTTGAGTCCCCTGGTGGCTTGCTTTCTCACCACTTGCCACCCTCCCCTACCCCCGCAGACACTCTCACTCTGTCCCTCTCAGGTCAAACTGAAATAAATTAAATAAATAAAAGTTAAATAAAAGAATTCTTTAAAAATAAAAAAAGTCCAATCACTATTCTTCTTGTGCTTATATAAATAGTCAAGTTTAATGAGCTTAAACTTATTTGGCAAACAAATTAGTCTGACTTTGATTATCATTAGCAGAAATGGGGGTGACTACAGAGAGAAAAATTATGTTTCAGGAGAAAAAACTACAATGCACCAAGTATTAGGTCATCAGGAAAGTCATGACATATTTTTTTATGCAAAAATTTCCACTATTCTCTGGATTCTGAATTCAGTCCCCTCCAATATCTGGCTATGACTCTCCCATTAAGGATCAAAAATGCTCTTGTTTCTGAAGCCCTGTGAACTGGGGCTGGATTTCAACAAATTTCAAGGGAGAAACCTCCTACCTAATGTGTGGGCTATTCAAAGAGTTCACCAAAACACCTCATACCATAACCAGAGACATTCGAACAGCAAACAAGGGTAAGGAATTGATGACTTTATGCTTTTTACAAGATATTAGAACAATACTCCCCATCATTTTGAGACTATTACTCCTCCTAATATTTTCCTTCCATATATCTACCTCTTTTGCTTAGCAAAATGCTGTAATTAGAATTTTACAACCAGTAACTTCTGTAGGTAACTTAAGGGAATGTTGGATTTGTCATGACAAATCCAGATCTTTATATGACCTAAGGGGTCTTTTGGTCCATCCAGTGGCTAACTTTAGCAACATTCCTAATGCAATTGTTTGTTGAAATCGTGCTAGTGGTCCCTTTTTAGAGTCAGACCTTTAGACTCACTATTCTCACTCTCTGCTTTAGTTTAACCCAGTCACTGGATTTTATAATTGATCATAGAATTACTACCTACTAGGTAACAGGGAGTAGTCTGTGCAGTTCCTAACATTCTTATCGCATGTGGTCAAATAGACTTAGCTGAAAAAAAATGAACAAACAGGTTGCTTGGTTAAAACAGGTAGATTCTCATCTGACTCATATTTTGATGTATCTTCCTAATAATCAGAATAGTAGTCTCTTCATTGTACTGTATCCTATCAAAGTGGGGCAGGGGATTTTAAAAAGCTCACAGAGGAGCCAGCAGGTGGTGTGGTAAGTTAAGGTGCTGGATTCCCACATGGTCGATCAAGTTTTGAGTCCTGGACCTGGTGGCTTGCTTTCTCATTTTCTTTCTCTCTGTCCCTCTCTAGTCAAATTAAGATAAATCAATAAAGTTAAAAAAAAAAAAAAGTCTAATGTGGGACCAGCAGATGGCATAATGGTTACGTCACTGGACTACCATGTAGTCGACTGCGGTTCAAGTCCCAGATCCAGTGACTTAAACTCATGCTGGATGTGTGTGCATGTGTGCCCAAGATCCTGAAAGGAGAATGGAGGAGAAGGGATTGTGGTGTGGCCACCCCCACCCACCTGCTGGGGATGATTTCTTGCCTTCTGTCTCTCTGTCTCTCTCTGTCTTTTTGGCGAGCAAATGTGCCCTACAGCAAAAATCTCTCAAAAAAAAAAAAAAAGTCTGATGTCTACATGCAACCGTCTGTTAAATGGTAAATAGTCTTTCCCTCTGGACAGAAAAATAAAAACGCTAAGAATCGTGTGATAACGAGGATGCCATAACCCTTGAATGATGTGTTGAGACTGGAAACCCAGAAAGATGGTAGCTGAGAGTAGTGCTAGTGCCCTGAATTATAGGCACACTTGCATCTATGTGAGGAAATTGTTAAATGAAGTTTATGGGAGGCCATTGTTTTGGATTAGCCTCCTACACCAGGTCCCAGCAGAACAGGCTAAATAAGAATGAAATCACTTGTGTCAAGTGCCACTTAATCAAGCTGAACTTTGAAATGGGTCAATTTTTAAAAAATACTGAAGATTCCAGTCAATCTGAGTCAGCAGAATGACATATTCTCTATTTTCAACCCTGTGTGGGAAGTAACTTTGATATGATCAATCTGCTTTTTGTTTCATGTTTCTGCTTTCTTCAGTCCTTTTCTGTTTATAAGACCAAACTCCTCTTCACAGGTCACTGGAAGTCTTCCATCCTAGTGGGATAAGACAGACAATATACTGTATAGACTATGAGAAGGTGATAAAGTGGTATGGGGAAAAAAGTTAGAAAGGGTAAGGAGGGGTCAGTAGTGCCTGAAGAGGAAAAACTGGTTGTAGGATGAAACGTATTGTGAAATCTAAATGATGGCTTGCAAAAAGTGAGGACCTCCACCAGGTAGACATCAGGTGGAGGAAACATCAGCTTAAATCATCCTGTGTACCTGTCCTCAGAACTAGCATTCACTAAAGTTGCAAGTGATTCCCAAATGCTTTATCTGTCTTTCCCTTGAACTTGTCTATTTCAATACCTACATTATATTACAGTTCAGTTCCCAATCAGAAATGCAGGACTATCACTATCAATATGCAAGAAACAGGAATTAATAAATTATGCCTGACATTTCCAGATGGAAGTTTCTTTAAGAGGATTAAACTTTAAGGTGCTTATGAAAATAAATATTTTATAAGATTTGCAGCAAGAAAATGCCACAACTAAGGCCAAAGTTTTAATGGCAAAATACAAAGATACTGAAATGTCTTTGCCTTACTGAGCCCCTTTTCAACACATAAAATAACAGATCTTTGCCTTTAAAATGCAATAAAAGATTATTGTTTATCATAAAAAATGTCTTTGGTTTGGTAGTTTTTATTTTATTAAATTAATAAAACTAAGTCATATTTATACTATAAATAGCTTGAGAGAGTTTGCTATACTCCAGATCTATGCCAGGCAGTAAATAAGTCTTATCCTCAGGCAATTTAAAGTCTCAAGAGAGAAGCAGAACATGTAGATAAATAATTGCAACACAAACAGTTAAGAAATAGCAAAGGAGTCATTTATCAGGGTGTTGATGAAGTTCACAAAGGAAAAGGTATTAGAGCCAGAATATATAACAAACACATATTGTTGATTATGTGTTGGACATTTCTCTAAGTGCTTCAAAACTAGTAACTCACTTTACTTAAAAGCACTGATATGAATATCGAAATTGTTTATGATCACACTTAACAGTGAGAAAACAGATGCACAGAAAGATTAAGGAATTGCATAAAGTTTGTACAGAAAATAAGGGATCCAGCCAGGAATAGAACCCATCTGATTGGTGCCCCAAAGTGTGAAAGAACTCCTAAACTTCATCTCTAAGGAACAGGATATTTTCTGCCCAGGCAGAGAAAGCATAGACATTCCAGAGAGCTGGACCAATGTTTGTATAAGCATTGAGGGTTGGGAAGGTGGTGGTGACTAGGAGTCAAGGCACATTTTGTCATCTACTAACATGCAGTTCTCAAACTGTAGAAAATGCCTGCTAGAGCACATAGGGCCACAAAACACCAGGCAGTCACTGGAGTAATTGTTGATTCATTCCAACCTCAGTGTTAGAGTAAGTTGACGGGCAAAATAAAACAAAACATTCAAATAATAGTCTGTGAATTCGTAAAAGTATGAACAAAGCTACTCAAAATTTCTACTATCAGGATAATTTCTTTGACTCAAGACAGTGTCTTCAATCCTATTCCCTCAAAGGGGCTTTGAAAGCAGGAGGCACAGATCATTATTTCCTTGGCAATAAGAAAGAAGAGAGAAAGATCCAGAATAGAAGCTGCTCTTACAGGAGGCTCACCTCAGAAATAGCTGCCTGGGGATGCTCCAACTTTTAAAAAGATAAATGTGTTTAGAGTCCTCTCTACCCCTGTGTCTCCTGATAAGAAAAGAGCATAAGCAGGACTAACTGGGGATAATACTTCCTCATATTTATGCAACTCTTTTTAAAAATTATATACCTATTTATTTGTTGTTATTTGGGGGCAACCGAGTTCATAACTTGAACTGCAGTCGGCCATATAGAAGCCCAGAACCTCAACCATCTTACCACCTGCTGGCCCCAACTCTTATATATACTGTGCTGTTTGATTGTAACTAGGTCCTCTACCTTCAGTTTGACCCCTTTTCTAAAGTCTAAGCAATCTTCCTAACATACAAATATTACAACCTGCAGGAACTCCCCATTGTCTTCATGAGAGCACTCCCATCCCCCATCCTTATGCCTTCACTCAAACCTCTAACCCATCTCCTGAACCCAAGTAAATGGATCCTGGTCTTCAACCACTCTGAACTACAAGATCAAATGGACCTGCTTTTTGTTCATTGGATTCCTTCTTCTGGTAGATGTTTGTTGATCCTTTAAGACCTAGCTCATGTTTATGAAGCCTTTCTTGACTTAGTGTCATCTCCATTGGGACAATTACCACTCTGCCTACAGCAACAGTTTTTAGTCCTGTTCTCACCTGGGATCTTGTAAAACATACCAGTGCCTGGGCCCAATACTCAGAGATTTGGACCCAATGGTCTAGGGTGAGCCCTGGAGAAGGATACGTTGAATTCCTGAGGAGCTGAGGCAAAGGTATTCATTCTTAACATAATATGATCATGTATTCGTTGAGTGAAGAAGACATGCAGCATTGTGGACCAGCAGTTGGCATAATGGCTATGTCGCTGGACTCCCATGTGGCCGACTGCAGTTCGAGTCCCGGACCTGGTGGCTTAAACTCACTCTGGGTGTGTGTGCGTGTGTGCCCAAGATCCCAAGAGGAAAATGGAGAAGGGATTGCAGCGTAGCCATCTCCCCTAAGGGGTGGTTTCTTTCTGTCTGTCTCTTGGTACTCTCTATGTCTTTCTGGCAAGCACATGAGCCCTATAGCAAAAATCTCTCAAAAAAAAAAAAAAAAAAAAAAGGCACGCAGCATTCACAACCACTCGAAAGTTAGCTACTATCATTATACCAGTTGGCAGATAAAAACTGAGGACCAAGGACATTAAGTGATTTGCCCAAGGTTATAGTCAATGACTTGAATATAATTCTCCTGATTCTGAGTCCAGTGTTCTACTTGGGCCAGAGAACCCAGCAATATGTCCATTGCAATAGGAATAGAAAGAACCTGCCCATTTGAAGGAAAATGTCCTCTCTTGCTTATTTCGATGCCATGTTTGGGGAGGTACTTATGCTGTCCTGGTTCTTTATACTCTGTCTTGAATTTTGAAGGTTTTCCTTAAAATTCAAGCTTCCTTAAAATTGTTCCCATCCTCTTGTTTTTAATGAGTTATGATCCATCATTTATTTATAACCCATCTACAGCTGCCTTTATGGGGCAGAAAATGAACTACTTGCCAAAGTAATTACCCTTTTTATAGTCTCAGAACAAATGCTCACGGCCCATTCCTTTCTAAACGGCTGATGTGTTAGGTTTCTACGGTCTTATTTGACCTGCCTAAGTCTCTATGCTTGTTATGGATTACTTTTCTCACTCACCCCAAAAGCCAGTCTGACATATCTGGAACCTGGCATCTTCCTATAACAGAACAAACATTTTATTTTACTTTCTTTTTCATAAAACCTTTTCAGTTTACTGATTTATTCTTTTTGAGAGAGAGAACGGGAGAGACAGACACTCCCAGCAGGATCCCCATGCCCCAATTCATCCTCAGTCCTAGCCAGCCTAGATCGCAGGCATGCACACCCAGCATGATCAGGGCGATCCTGAGGCATGAACCCAGGACATGTCCCATCTGGACCCAGCTGCCTTACTGCTGAGCTACTGCTTGGCCCCAGGGGGAGTATTTTCAGCAGAAGGCCGTTCGTCTCCCAAAAGTGAACAGTTACTTTCAGACTAACATAACCTTCCCTGGGTACACAGGTTCATAAACTGCTTTTCACAGATGATATTATTTAGGGACACAGTCCAATCACCCAGTCAGGCAGTAAGAGAAGACACCTTGCCTCTTATTTAACTTTAGGCAGAAAACATTTGGCCATTTGTGCCAAAAGAAAAATCACTACAAAAGGAAAAAAAAAAAGCTACTAGTTATTAATTTGACTCCATAATTATATTTAATAGCTGTATTGAATATCAATATTTACAAATGTTTATACAGTAGTCCTTGTTTACAGTTCCACTTTCCACAGCTTCAGTTGCCTGTGGTCAACTGTGATTTTAAAATATTTAATGGAAAATTCTAGAAACAATTTCTGAATTTTAAATTGGGAGCCATTCTGTATGACTTGATGAAATTTCACTCTGTTCTACTCCATCCTGCCTGGGACATGAATCATCCCTTTGTCTAGAAGATCCACACAGTGTATGCTACCAACCCTTCAGTTGTTTAGTTGCCCTTCCCGTTACCAGACCGACGGTCATGGTATTTCAGTGCTTATGTTCAAGTAATCCTTATTTTACTTAATCATGGCCCCACAGCACAAGCATAGTGATTCTGGCACAGTGTTATAATTGTTCTAGCTTATTCTTAGTTATTGTTAATCTTTTACTGTGCTTAGTATTTAAATTAAATTTATTATAGGTATGCATGTCTAGAAAAAAAACATAGTATATGTAGGGTTCTGTACTGTCCATGGTTTCAAGTATTCCTTGCTGATTGGGAGATCTACTGTCTGTGTATATACATAAAGCAACATATTGTTCATGTAATAATCATCCATATCATTTCTAAAATGAACTGAGGACCGTGGAAGTTACTGCTATCAGTTATTTTATTACGATATTTCCTTTGTACTTCCATTTTTACTGAATATTACATTAGAAGTCTAAACTCCTGTAAACACCAACATAATTTTTCAATTTAATGTTAAAACAATATTTAAAAGAATGAGGCTAAGAAATCTAGTAGAATTGCAAATCTATTACAGATAGGATTTTAATGATGTGGATTAGTTAAAAAGATTCTTAATTAAAAGATATTTTTACTATAGGATGCATACACTTGTCAGAGAGAGACAGACACAGAAAGGAAATGAGAAATCACCTCTCAGGGGGGATAGTCAGCTCACAACCCTTTCTCTTCTAGTCTTCTCTGGGGATTTGGGGCATGTAGCTATTTGCACCCAGCGTGATGGTCAAGTTGCCTGTCAGGGGCTCAAACTGAGCAGTTGGCCACGTGGGATCCAGCACCTTAACCTCCACACCACCACTGGCCGAAGAAAAAGATTTTTAATAAAAATGTTTTACGTCTATAGTCAACATAATTCAGTATTCTGTTTTCTGACCATCGCTCAGAAGTTGCCAGGTCTGACCTCTCATTTCTTCTTTCTCATAATTACAAGAAAGACCTGAACTCAGCTCCAGAGTTTGCCTAAAGATTAACCTGTATATGGGCTGTAGAACATCTCAAGATGTCTTTTAGTTGATTTAAAAAAAAAAAATGGAAGTGTATTAGGCCTAGAGGACTCTAGCACCTTGGGTTTCTGCATAAGCAAATAGAGACCCAATGTAAACAGTAAAATGAAACTTAAGATTACCCAATTAGAAACCTAACCTCTAACCTCTAACTAGAAACTTTCCATCTTAGCCAATTAAATATAGTTTCTTTGCCTTGCTTCCACAAACACTAAATTTTCCTTCCGGAGCCAGCAGGTGGGCATGCTGGTTAAATTACTGGACTCCCACATGGCCAACTGCAGTTTAATTTCCAGACTTGGTGGCTTGAAACTTACACCAGGCATGTGTGTGTGCATGCCCAAAATTCCAAGAGGAGAATGGAAGAGAAAGAATTTCAGTGTAGCCATACCCCCTGGGGGGTGATTTTTAATTTTTCTCTGTCTCTGTCTGTGTTTACAGTGAGTGCATGCACCCCATAGCAAAAATCTCTCTTAAATAAATAAATAAGCTTCTACCCCAACCCCTCCAACAATGGAGCACTGAATCACTTGCAGTCTGGTGCTACCTGATTCTCAAATAAACTCTTTAAAATCTTACTGCATCTCACTTTATCTGCTAACATAGCCTATGATGTGGTGACTTTTAAGCTTTATCTAAGGAGGATGGTTACCACAAACAGCTGTGAGATTTTAGGTGAGTCACTGAACTGCTTCTTGGCCAGGTTTCCCTGTTGTGAAATGAGGCATCTGTGCAAATATGACAAGAGACTAGGAAGGGTGGAGTAATCTGTAGGTGGGAAAAAGAAACTGAGCTCACATGAAAGATCTAGAAGCAAAGTCCTACAGTTGCTATACAGAAAAGTTAGGTGTATGTTCTTCTAGGTCCAGCCCCAACTGGACATCAGATGTTGCCTGACTCCTCAGAGAAAGAGAGGAATTGCTGAAAGATGAAGGGAGCGGATGAGGAAGGAGAGGACATGTAAAACAAATGAATAAGCAAATGAATGAATGATGCCATGAATGAGGATGATGGGCTACACACACTCACCAAGCCTGGTAGGAGTGGGCCAGGGGGGACCAGCAGTTAGTGCAATGGCTATGTCGTTGGACTCCCACGTAGTCAACCATGGTTCGAGTCCTGGACCCGGTGGCTTAAACTCACACCGGGCATGTGTGCGTGCCCAAGATCCCAAGAGGAGAATGGAGGAGAAGGGATTGTGGTATGGCCATTCTCCCTGGAGGTGATTTCTCGCTTCCGGTCTCTGTCTTTCTGGTGAGCGTACGAACCCTATAGCAAAAACCTTTCTCCCCCCCCAAAAAAAATAAAAAAGAGTGGGCCTGAGAAGCAGCCCCAGCTGGTTGAGTCCCTAAAGCTTCTAGCTTTCCAAAGTGTTCTAGCCACTTCTCTGGAAAAGGTGGTGGAGCCCCTCTGTCGCAGCTCAGCAGCCTCACAGCTCTGTAGCCTCCTCATAACCCTTTGGAGGCTGAAGAAATTGCCCCAAACTGAAGAGGCTGGTCAAAGTCCTCAATAGCAACTTTCTCATGGTTGCTGTTTTTCTTGCAGGCTTTTACATAATGGCTGTAATTCCAGAAAATGAGTGTTTGAATTACAGCATTTTGACAGAAAGGTATCCTAAAACTTATTCAATTCCACACTTCATGGATAAAGAAAACAAGGGCCATTATTTTTCTTTTTTAAATAAGTTCTCTTTTCTTAATTTATTTATTTTATCCATGATGGCATACATATGCACACACAAGGGAAAAAGAGAGAGAAGCATGTTCTGCAGAGACTCATCACACTACAATCCCCATATGCCAGTCTTCCAGCTTGTTGGATCCTGGGCATGCACGTAAGCACCTGGCATGTCTTCACACCAGCTTAACTCAAGTAGGCCATGTGGCTTCCAGTGCCACAGTTCAGTTTGCTACTGACCATGCCCTTGGGCTGAGCCAAGGACCATATTTTATTGTGGCATACTCAGAATAATGCTTAAAGTATCTGAGGACTTCATAAATATGAATGCTCATTAATAATGATGTACTTTGTAGAGAATTTCCAATGAAAGGTGACCTATTTATTTTCATGCTAGCTCATAGATGCGTCTCTACTGAATCTCCCCTTGATTGCAAATGCATCAAGAACAGAGAGTATAACAAACTTCTTAGTTTTGCATGAAACACATATTCATGCATACTGCACATGCTCATAAACATGCAGCACCCAGCCAAGTAATGCACACGATACACATACATGTGATGAGCATACATAGGTAGACATAAGGAACACATACTCAGGACCATGTATGAATGTATATATATGCACAAATATGCATACACACATGCATGTACCACATGTGCATATACAGGCTCACATACACATATACACCAGGCTTGCAATAATGTGCACATATTTGTACATCTGCACACACATATGCACATATAGAAGCATGCACATACACATATGCTCATACCCTTGAAGTTCAGTTTTCCGGGTCAGTCCACAAGTGTTGCATGACTAATAAGATCATGAGTGATTTCATTGAGCATATTGATTGTTATTTAAAAATCTGTACCGGGACCAGCAGTTAGTGTAATGGCTATGTCGCTGGACTCCCATGTAGTCGACAGCGGTTTGCGTCCCAGACCTGGTGGCTTAAAACTCACGCCGGGCGCATGTGCGTACGTGCCCAAGATCCCGAGAGGAGAATGGAGGAGAAGGGATTGCAGCGTGGCCATCCCCCCTGGGGGGTGATTTCTCACTTTCTGTCCTTCTGTCTCTGTCTCTCTGGCGAGCACACACGCCCTATAGCAAAAACCTCTCAAAAGTTAAAAATAAAATAAAAATAAAAAATAAAAATCTGTACCAATAGTTCCTTGAGGAAAAAAAAATGTACTCACATTTTTCTTGACTATCACAATTAAGTACAAAAAATTACGGCAGTCTATGAAGAAAATTCAACATTGTAAGGAAATAAGATAGCCCCAGAATAATGCTCTCCACTATATAACTGTATCTCTGGAAAATTTAGCCACACTTCTAGGACTAAACATCACAGTTCT
>NW_006160045.1:9282679-9288271 GCF_000334495.1 Tupaia belangeri chinensis
GAGAAACTCCTGCTTCCCCGAGGGAAGAGGGTTACAAAAGCATAATAGAAGTAGTAACAAAGATGACAATCAACATGTATTTCAGCCATCCCCTCCCAACAAAATGGCGCCTTTAAAATAAGTCAGATCAAATAACTGGTCTACCCTCAACTTTCCAAAATCTTCCCCTCTCACTCACAGCCAGAACTAAAGTCTCAACAGTGCCCTTTGAGAGCTTGTGTGACCTCTGCCCTCATCTCCTTCTGCCCTGGTTCCTCTGATTCCTTATTTTCCAGCATCCTACACAAAACCCTTCTCAAGAGCTTAGCACTTGCCATTGCCTCTGCCTGAAACATTTTTCCCAAAGAAGGCACATTCTAAAGCCATCCTTTATAAACTCGCAGAGCCCAACCAACATTCTCTATTCTCTTTCCATAAGCTGCCTGAATGTTCCCATAACATGGCAGCTGGTGATCTAAAAGAGAAAGAGAAATTCAGAGAGTGCCCAAGATGAAATTATGGTCTTTTTATAACCTTATCTTGGTGATGACATGCAATTACCTCTGCCATGACTTATTCATTGGAAGCGAGTTGGTAAGTTCAGTCCGTCCTCTAGAGAAGGAAATTGATTACACAAGGATATGATGGGTCATTCAGGACCATCCTAGAGAATGCCTACCTCACTACTCTTCTCGCCTCTTTAAACGAGCTGCCTAGACAATGGAGAATAAAGCACTCACTGTTGGGAGGTGCAGATATGTATAATTCTGCCTCTACAAGAGGGATTTCAAACCATAGTTTCATGATACTCTAGTGTATATGTCTTTTTTTATCACATTACAATGCAACTTTTAAAAGTTTTTTTCATGAGATAGAGCATGAGAGACAGTGAGAGAGAGAGAAAGGGAGAAAGAGAAACACTCTTGACAGAGTTTCGTCATGCCATGATCCCCTTTGCCCAGCCTGTCAGCTTGTCAGGATCTTGGCCATGCACATGCACATGTCCAGCATGTTTCAAGACGACTCGGGATCCATACCCACAGTTGTCCATGTGACTCAGCACTGCAGAGCACACCATATCACCTGTGCTAGTATGGTCAGACCTAATGCAATTTTTTCAGCCCACACACGCGTGCGCGCACACACACACACACAATGAAACTATCTTAGATTTACTTCAATATTTTGTTAAGAAAAATTTTAAAGAGTCAAGTTAAAAGACTGTTGCAGCAGGTCAGCAGGTGGCATGATGTTTGAGGCATGGGGCTTCCACATGGTCAACTGTGGTTTGAGACTCAGATCCGGCAGCTTGAAAATCTCACCAGGCATGTGTGCGTACATGCCCCACATCCCAGGAAAACAATAGAGAACAAATTGCAGCATGGACACCCCTCTGGGAAGGGGGGCAGATTTACCACTTTCCCTCTCACAGTCTCTCTCTGGTGAGTACACAAGCCCTATGGAAAAAACCTAAAATAAAAATGAAAATTAAAAAATTGCATCAAGTATTAGGATACCTACCACTTAAATACCACCATTAATATTTAGTGTATTTGCATTATCACACTTCTCTATGTTCAGACATTAACTTATCTTATTGATTGATGGATTTCAATGTAAATACATCAGGGCCAACTGGTGGCATGAAGGTTTAGGGGGCTGGATCCTGCATGGCTGACTATGGGGTTCAAGTCACAGAATCAACAGTTTGAAAAACACACTTGGCACATGTGCACGTGTGCCCAGAGTGCTGGGAGAATGGAGGAGAAGGAATTGTAGTGTAGCCATTCCCTTGGGGTGGTGATTTTTCACCTTCTCTCTCTCTCCAGTGAGTGCACACACCCTATAGCAAAACTAAAAGAAAAAAAAAGTAAAAACATCAATAAACTTCCCCTGAAATACTTCAGCATGCATATCATTAACTAGGTTTGAGATTTACTTATAGCTTTTTGTTTGTTTGTTTGTTTTTAGACATTTTTACCTTAGGTTGTATATGCTTTCTGGAAAGTGAGAGGGAAAGTGAGAAATCACCTCTCAGTAGGGACGGCCATGTTGCAGTCTCTTCTCCTCTACTCCTCTCCCAGGATCTTGGGCACGCATGCACACACGAATGGCGTGAGTTTCAAGCCACTGGGTCTGGGACACGAACTGTGGTCAGTCATGTAGGAGTCCAGTGTTGTAACCACTATGCTATCTGCTGACCCCTACTTGTAGTATTTTATGTAAAATTTACATGTATTAAATTTGTATACATAGAAGACATTCACTGGATTTAAAACATACATATGCCTTTGTAACCCAAATCCATAGACTATCACCATCAGTCCCAGAATGTTGCCTTATGACCCTTTCCAGTCAATCCCTCTCTCCACCCCTCAGATGCAATCACTGTTCTCGTTTTTCCACCATAGGTTGGTTTTGCCTGTTTAGAATTGCATAACAACGGGATTGTGTATGTTTCTTCCTAGAAGGATTCTTTCACTTAGCATGTTTTTAAAATGCAGCTATGTTGTTGTGGTTATCAATAGTCCATCCCATGATATTGCTAAGCAGCGTTCCACTGTAGGTTGTAGCATACTTTGTTTATCCATTCTCCTGTGGACGGACACCTGGGCTGTTTCCAATTATTTTAAATAAAGCTGCCGCGAACATTTGTGTACCAGTCTTTTTGTGAACATATGTTTTCATAACTCTTGAATAAATACGCCTTGACTTTTAAAAAGATACACTTTCTTGTTCTTTTATTCATGGGAATCCTGCGAAGTAAACAAGTGAAAGAAAATCAGATCAGCATGTTTTAGTCCCCGAAGGTTTGCGGTTACTTCTCTAGCATAGAGAAAGCATAGACTGGGAAATTGATTCAGTAAAAAGTAGAATCATACTTTATGGCTGACAAGAAACTTGGAGGTCAAATAGTTCACCGCCGCTCTCCTCCCCATTTTCACAGAGGTCACTGAGCTGCTTCGTCACAGCTTGCCAATGGGGTCCTCTACCCAGGTCTTACAATTTCCAGTCTGGTTTTCTTCTTCACTATCACTCATTCACAATAACCCTGTGGTATGAAAGAATGAGCAATACATTTAGATGACAATTACATGCACCTGAGCAGTTGGCTCTATTGCACCTGAAGGACATGTTCCTGACTCATCACTGGCACCCGCAGGAGAAAGAATTAGATGGGCTGATGGTGCTCGTGATTCAACTCCTGAACCCTGTCCTCACTGCTTTCCATATTCTGTTGTCCTGAGCTTTTCCTGCCTCTACTGCCTTTCCACTGCTCACCTCTCACTGGCTCCCAGATTCTCCCCTCTGTCTTCTCTTTCCCAGAGCCAGCCCTCTGGGCATTCCTTAGCCCTGGCATCAGAGTTGGCTTCCCTTTGTTTGAACCCTACCACTTTATATTTCAAACAAACATTTTCATGTTGTTTGTTTCAGATTATAAAAGTGATTCACTCAACCATTAATTGAGCAAAAACAAAAATTCAAGAAAATACCAGGGGTTGGTGAATCTAGAAATCTCATACACTACCTCTGGACGTGTCAATTGCTGCAACTTCTACATAGAGTAATTCTGCAATATCTGATACAACTTTAAAACATGACAAATGCCTTTAACAAACTCATAAGGAAGCAAGTAAGCCAATGCACAGAAAGCAAATAGCTTTTATAGCCACAACAGATAACTGCTAAATCTCATTATGGCCACAAATATTTCTTTCTTGTTCATGTTACTTTAGGACTGCCAGTCAGCTGAAGCTCTCTGAGACTAAACTGGGCTCCACTAGGCTTCACTGGGATCTAATGAGTTTAGGTGGGTTCCATGAATCTTTTCATTCAGTAACTTAGGTTGGAGGATTAGATTTCATCTAGGAAAGACTCACCAATTTAAAGGCCACAGACTGGGATCAGTATCAGTCTATGGCCTGTTAGGATCCAGGCCACACAGCGGAAGGTGAGCAGCAGGTAGGTGAGCAAAGCTTCATCTGTATTTACAGCTATTCCCCATCACTCAGATTACCTCCTGAGCTCCGCCTCTTGCCAGATCAGTACCAGTATTAGATTCTCATAGGAGCATGAACCCTATTGTTGTATAATTATTCCATTATAGATTACAATAGGATGCTAACAGAAATAAAGTGCATAATAAATGTAATAGACTTGTAATAGAATCATCCAAAACCATTTTCCTTCCTCCACCCTAGGTTACAGAAAAATTGTCCTCCATGAAATTGGTCCTCGGTGCCCAAAAGGTTGGGGACTGATCTAGGGCATGACATTCTTATCATGGAAAACAAAAGGTTAAGGGAGTCAGAGTCAAGTCACAAAAATGCTTTTAAAGCATCTGCCCCAATGTGTCATAATGAATAATGACTAAAAATCTGTAGTCTATCCAGTTTACACTCTTGTACACAAATACTTGCTTCCCTCCATAAACAAAATGCACTCATCTTCTCCCCAATATACCTCAAGAACTTTATCTAATTAGATGTCAGGCAGGAAGTTCAGAACCTCCATGACTGATATCAGACTTAAATGATCCCTTTTGGTACATAGATAACCTATGTACTAAAATAACAAGTTATCTGGCCCCCATATGTCATCATGCAATGTAATGGTAGAAGCAGATAACTGCAATAACCACTCTCAGCTGAAAAGAGAGCAAGGAGAGTCACAACAGCCCAGTAACTGAACCATTAAAATCTGAAATCCTACTGTGCAAATTCTAGGGGATATGGGAGAAAATGTATATTTCCATTGAAAACTATTGCTTAGGGCAGCAGTTCCCAACCTTCCCAGCACCAGGGACCAACTTCATGGAAGACAATCCTTCCATGGATGGGGTGGAGTGGAGAGTTGGTTCCAGGGATGACTCAAGTACACCAAATCCACTGTGCACCCCATTTCCACCACTACTACACTGTAACACACAATGGAACAATCATACAACAATAGGGTTCATGAACCCTACCATTGCTGATCTGACAGGAGGTGGAGCCAAGGCAGCAATGTAACCAATGGGAGTAGCTGCAAACACAGATGGAGCCTCAATCACTTGCCTGCCAGCTGGGGGGTGGGGGATGGGACCCAATGGGCAAGGGACTAGCACCACTCCATGACCCTGGGGCCTGGGGGCCCTTGGTTTAGGGCATACCATTCTACTTTGATTCTGAGTCTATGGGAGTTCTGTGTCTTTCATTGGCTTTGAGTCACAACTCTGTAAATTGTAGATAAATTATAATAATGTGAAATGATTGTCTATAGACGTATCAAAAATTATGTCCAATTGAATTTCAACTTAGTTTTATCTCCCACTATGGAAGAAGTCATTCTGGCATGTATACCATATATATATATATATATATATATGTGTGTGTGTGTGTGTGTGTGTGTGTGTGTATGTGTGTGTGTATATATATACTCTTTCAATGTTGCCTTTGCAACTAATGATTACCTCATTAATAATGAGTTAAATAAATTTTTAAAACATTCTTTATATCTGTATAAGAGACACATTACATTACCTTTTTAATCCTTTTTTTAAAAAAAAAGACAAAAAATCATTTTTCTCCTTATGAAAAAGCATATGTGTGTGAATGTGAGAAAAAGGGAAAG
>NW_006160045.1:9288283-9292589 GCF_000334495.1 Tupaia belangeri chinensis
GAGCACCTTCCACAGGGTCTGGTCATGCTGATACCCTTCCTCCAGCCCTCCCTTCATCAGATCTTGAGCACTCATGTGCTTGGATGTCCCAGGCTGGTCTGACCAGTAACTTGAACCACAGCCACTATGGGGGTTCCAGCCTTTCCCAAGTAGCGTGCCACTGCTACACCGTGAAGCTGACCTTTTTTTATTTAAGATTTTTTTTTTTTGGCCATAGTGCACATTTGCTCACCAGAGAGAGAGACAGAGACACGAGAGGGAAAGTGAGAAATCACCCCCACAGGGGGGGATGGCCATGCTGCAATCCTTTCTCCTCCACTGTCCTATCAGAACTTTGGACACTCACTCACATGTGCCCAGCATGATTTTCAAGCCACCAAGACTGGGACTCAAACCTCAGTCAGTCATGTGCAAGTCCGGAGCCTTAACTACTACACCATGTGTGGTTTTTAAAAAAAAAAAACCTTCAAATAGAGTAAAGAATGTTCTTGAATTAGGCCTTGATTCTGATTCCTGGAAGTAGCTCTCTAGTCATTTATCTCCATAGCCCTTGGCTCTGCCCTCTGGGATGCTCTGCCTTTTCCATTATCCTCTTTGGCCATGTCTGAATAAAACATTGCAGAATATGCCCTGCTTTGCAGTTAAGTGGCTTTCTTGGCCTGCTCCCTGTCTATGAAAAGCTAGGAGTCCAAGGGAGGTTTTATTTCTTGAACTATTACCATCTCTATTAATGCAGGTTACTAGCATTTTTGGCAAAACATTCTTTTAGAAATGTTCCTGTTTTACTACCTATTTTATTCCAATTGGCTTCAGGTGCCAGTAGGCATGCCTACAGTTCTTTTAGAGATTTGTCCCTCTCTCTCTAAATAAACCTTAGATACCTTAGCTTATCAGACTTCTGTGGGACTTAACAATTCAACTGACATGTAGAGTTCCCATAGGGCAGAAACAGATAAAATCTGTCTTAATGCCACTTCCCTAGGTCCCCAAAGTCCCTAACACAGTTCGTGATGCAGCCCATGCAAGGAAAGTGCTGAGTCAGAGAAGCCTGAGGTCTACCCATGTCCTTTCTATAGACATGTGGTTCATATCACTAGTTAAGAAAAACTTCTACTGAAGGGAATTCTGGACTCTCTTTATTCTTCAATAAGTCTCAGCACCACCAGGCCATGTCTACGTTCAGGGACAAGCAGAGACAATCACCAGGCACCTTGAACGGTATGTCTGCTTTTCTTTGCAGGGAAGCTAAAAGCCCATTTTTCCAGATATGATTTGACATCCAGGGTCCCCTGCAATACATAATTAAGTGTTCATTGTACAGAAGGAACAGTCATCTCAAGGGAAATTAAGATCTATATGAGTTTATCTTAAGTCATAAGCCAGGTCTTAAAAGATAACTGAGATTTTCAAAGAGAAAAATTTTGATTAGGAAATTACTGATAAAAGGCAACTGAGAGACATTGCCAATGAATCACTCAGCCCTTACGTCTGTTCTGTGGGGGAGGACATTGTACCTGTTGTAAATGCTTTGGGGCCCAGCCAGTTCACCCACCTCTTCCTCTGAATACATAGAGGTTATTCTCGAAGACAACAAAGGTACAAGTTGAGAAGAAATAAAAATATCCTTTTGAAAATGAACTATGTGCACTGTCCTTAGAGTTAACCCGATACATTTGGCAAATGAACTTCTGAAGCCCTTCTAAAAGAAAGGCCGGAGTCATTTCTGATGTCACTGGAGTCTCCTTGCTTTTCAACTAGCTCTCCAGTCTTGATCTCCAGATGGTCTCTGTGCTGTCTGGCGTGCCAGCTAGTCCATGCCTTTTCTGTGTATTCTCCTTAAGCAGATATTCTGCTTCAACTACTGAGAGCTCAGAAATGGCATTGCCATCATCCTTGCCGTTTTCATTTCTGTCCAACATTGCTATTGAAACAAAACAAAACAAAACTGCTATGCTGGCACTGCAGGAATTGTGACTTAAATTCCCATATCCTCTGAGCTACTGCAATGATAGATAGCAAAGAGTCTGCCACATGAGGTGAGATAATGTATTCTGGGTGGGGGTGGCCTGGAAGACCCTCCCCATTACTAAAATCCCCTTTCTCTTATGGAGTGATCGTGGTCCAGCAGAAAGACTTGTTTGAAAGCAAAGGAAAAAAAAAAGCTAGATTTAGGTTCTGGTTTATCTCTATTAATAGTATGACCATAAGGATGTTATTAACCTCTCCAGTATGCTAGTTCATTATTCTAAAAATGGAGAAGATAAGGTCTATCTCAAAGCTCACATACTGAATAGGTAATATGTCTGAGTACTGAGTGTCTGGCTTAAAGAAGGAAACAATAATTCCTCCCTATCCTCTCACTAAGCCTGTCCTCACAGTGAAGAATCCCATCTTCCCCTATATCATTGAGTGGGCTAACCAACAGGGGTCTCTACAAGTTTAATTCTTCTTGGCTAGAGGGACTTCAAAAACTGTGGGAAGATGGAATTAAAGTATGAGTTTGCTCTGGTGCAAACAATTTTGAAATCCGTGCATAGCGTTTTCATAATACACATTTTCCACGAACCCTCGTATAAGAGAGATTCACCTGTCATCCTGTGAGTTGAAATGACAACATGAAAATTTAAAAGAAAACAGACAGCTTTATTCTAAGTTCAATAGTACCTTGCCTCCTGGTTTGACCAGTCTATCCCCACCTAGACCCCACCAAATCCATGATCGTAGTAAGTCATCTTAGCCTGAGAAAGAGACAGACATGGGTCCCTCCATCAGCACAGAGTTATCTTCCTGCCCGTGTGTCTATGACACGTCCTCACTGCATATTTACCTAACCCTTAGGAAGAGACCAGAATCTCCTCCCAGTTACTCATTTGTCATCTCCCTAAATTAACATGCACAGGGCATATTAACACTGCCCTGCTCTTCATTCATCAAATCCAGTACAACTGTGGTCTTGGTCTTCCAGGAACACTTCGCAGCATTAACTTCTGTTATGCTTAAAGAGCCTTCCTTCACAATGTTAAATATGAAAATAAACTTGCTGTTTTTTAATTGGCTAGGGCAGGTACCTAGAGTACTACCATGTAGGCTGTGAGGACGGCGGGAGAAGAGATGATGGGGTTAGGGAAGAGAAGCAGGTCATTCATGGCTTACTTTGCCTCTCCTTTCACTTTATCTTTCAAATTCATGCTATTTTAGGACATATTTTTCCAAAGCTTGAATTTCTGGGGATGTTTACAAGCTACCACAGTTCCTTGACAATGAAAAGGCCAGTGTCCTCCTGAGCTAAGAAGCCCAATTCGGAAGAGGAGACATTTTTAGAAACATAAACTCCACATACAACAACCTCCCCTAATAAAACGAGGATGTACATTTTTCAGTAGTGATTTTGACAATGTTATTTATTTGTCTACAGTTATTGAAAAGGAAGCATATGGTGCACAAAACATCTTTCAGGTCCGTGGACGTGGGTTTAAGAAGCTGTTTAGGAAAAACATCTCCATTCTATACTTAAATGTCTACCAGACAGCTGCCACCACTGCATGATGTGCAATTCTCGGTGGCATTTGGTAGACTGACAACCAAAGAAATTGGTACTGGATGTACAACTGATGTCATAGGAATAATTATAATACCAAACAGTTGCTGAAATCTATTTTTAATATAAATCACAATAATAGGCATGTAAAAGTGAAAGGCTTTATAAACCTATTACAGAGAGAGAAAAATGAAAACCTCAAGTTTAAAGAGTCAAAATCGGCTAGGAAGGTTTGCCATTAATGCTGCTCAGCTGGGTGGTCGTTAATAGCAACTCTCCAAGTCCTATCACCTATCACCAGTCTTCATTTTCCATAACTTCTCTTTCCCCTTCTTTTTTTTTTTTTTTTTGATTTTCACTGTAGGGCGCGTGCGCTCGCCAGACAGACAGAGAGAGACAGAGAGACAGAAAGTGAGAAATCACCCCCCAGGGGGGATGGTCACGCCGCAATCCCTTCTCCTCCATTCTCTTCTCGGGATCTTGGGCACGCACGCACACGCGCCCGGCGTGAGTTTTAAGCCACCGGGTCCGGGACACGAACCGCGGTCGACTACGTGGGAGTCCAGCGACATAGCCATTACGCTAACTGCTGGTTCCCCCCTTCTTTTTTCTTATAATTCACCGACTCCTCTTCTTCTCCTGGTTCTCCTGTTTCTCTGAGTACTTTCTTGCCTTTTTCCTATTTCGTGCCCTTGAACAAATTGAAATAGATGGTTTAAAAAAAGGGGTTGGGTTTGAAGTCCAGTCTGATTACTCTTTGAGTAATCT
>NW_006160045.1:9292620-9344714 GCF_000334495.1 Tupaia belangeri chinensis
AAGAGTACTTCTAAATCTCTATATTCTCACCTATCTAATCTGTGTAGTAAGTGTACTACTACAGTGTAAGATCTTTGCAGGACCTTGTTTTATTCTGTGTAAATAATCCCTATCCCCTCAGTCTGTACAATGCAGCAAGCGGCCCTGGCTCCTTACCAGTGTGAGATCTGTGAGGGCAGACATTATATGTTTACCAAGTGCCTAAAATACTGTCTAGAAATTAATAAACACCTAATACACACTCGATGACAGTTCTATCATCATTAGCTACTTAAGGGTTTTGGTTTTGTTTTGTTTTTTAACCTTTTGCTTCTCCATCGCAGAGCATGATTTTATCCTCCACATCACGCTCCAAGATGGCTGCTGGAGTATAAGCCACTATGTCATGATCTAAGCAGCAGAAGGACGAAGGGTAAAGTGTACTTCTCAGTTCATCAGTGCTCTTTGATGAGCTTCTAGAAGTCCCACAAAACCCTTCCATTCATAACTCTTTGTCCTGAATTTAGATATGTGGCCACCTCTCTGCAAAGAGTTGGGAATACAGTGTTTGGCTAGGCACATTATTGCCCCATGTAAAATTAGGTTTCTATATTAAAGAAGAAGGGAGAATGTACATTGGGTAGTCAACTCACAGTTCTGCCTTGTCAAAGCTCAGAGACCTTTCAGGACTCCCTCCTGGGATGCCCAGACCCCAGGCTCAGCCCTAGGGAGGATATTGCTATGTGAAGCAGCTCGTCACATTTTTTGGAACAATAAATATCAGAAACTTTTTGTTTGTTTTTATTCTTGGCTTGATGATTGTTTTTCTGACATTTATGTTTGTGCTAGTTCTGCTCTATGAAATCATACTGGGAAAAAATCTATTTTTTTCTTCAGTGTGACAGCAGGTTTTTTTATTGAGTGATTAAATAATAGCCCTTCAAATGTTTTAAGAAAGCCATTCCATGATCATGAAGTCTTGCCTTCTTCAAGCTAAATGCTATAGGGCGTGTGTGCTCGCCAGACAGAGAGACAGAGAGACAGAAAGCGAGAAATCACCCCCAGAGGGGATGGCCATGCTGCAAGCCCTTCTCCTCCATTCTCCTCTCAGGATCTTGAGCATGCACGCACACGCGCCTGGCATGAGTTTTAAGCCACCGGGTCCGGGACACGAACTGCGGTCGACTACATGGGAGTCCAGTGACATAGCCATTACACTAACTGCTGGTCCCCTTACATTTCTTTTTCTAGCAGGAATACCATGCAAATCAGTCAAGACAAAGACATTACTATCTTTCACCACATCATTACCATCAAATAGCTTTTCATATTTTTTTCAGATTATTATTATTCTCATTTTTAAAAACAATGACTATATATCATTTGTCTTCTCCACACTGTCTTCAGCATCTATTTTCACTGCTTTTATGCCTTCCAATATTTCTATTTCTACCATAAAGTGTGGATAGTAGGTTTATATTAAGTGGATATATACAGTATCTTTCTTTTATATCCTGGCTTGCTTCACTCAGCAATAGATCCTCCATGTTCAACCACTTTCTATCAAATGCCAGGGTCTTGTCATTTTTTATAGCAGAATAGTATTCCACAGAGTATATGTGCCACACTTTTTCCATCCATTCATCTGCTTGTGGACATTTAGGTTGGTTCCTTGTCTTAGTGATTGTGAATAATGCTGCAATAAACATTGATGTGCAAGCACTTTTCTAGCTGAGCATTCTCCTGTCCTTTGGGTAGATACCTAGAAGAGGGATTGCTGGATCAAATGGTAGTTCTACTTGTAGATCTTTGAGGAACCTCCATATTGTTTTCCACAGTAGCTGAACCAGTTTACATTCCCACCAACAATGTAGGAGAATTCCCCTTTCACTACATCCCCACCAACACTTACCACTTTTTGTATTTTTAATCTTCACCATTCTGACAGGGGTTAGATGGTATTTCATTGTGGTTTTAATCTGCATCTCCCTTATGATGAGAGATGTTGAGCATTTACGCATATGCTTTTTGGATGTTCGTATGTCTTCCTTAGGGAGGTTTTTGTTCAGCTCATTTTCCCATCTTTTAATTGGGTTAATAATTTTTTTAATAAGCTGCTATAGTTCCCTGTGTATTCTGGTTATCATTCCCTTGTCTGAGGCATATTTTACAAAAATATTCTCCCATTCTAAGGGTTGTTGATTTACAGTAATCACTGTGTCCTTTGCTGTGCAGAACCTTCTTAGTCTGATATAGTCCCACTTGTCTATTTTAGGGATTATTGCCTGCTCTTTGGGAGTTTTATTTAAGAAGTCTTTGCCTGCTCCAATATCTCCCAGAATTCCCCCAGTATTTTCCACCAGGTAGTTTTATAGTTTGAGGTCTTAGGTTCAGATCTTTGGTCCATTTTGAGTTGATTGTTGTTAATAGTGAAAGATGGGGATTCAGTTTCATCTTTCTGGTGAATACCCAGTTTTCCCAGCACCATTTACTAAAAAGTGTTTTCCTTTTCCCAATGGATTGACTGGTATCCTTTGCAAACATCAGTTGGCTGTAAGCTTTGGGATTTATTTCTGGACTCTCTCTTCTATTCCATTGGTCCACCCCTCTGTTTTTGTGCCAATACCATGCTGTTTTGATTATCACAGCTTTATAGTTTATCTTGGGGTCAAAGAGTGATATGCCACTCACTCCACTCTTCTTGTGTAGGATTGCTTTGGCAATACGAGGTTTGTTATGATTCCAGACAAACTCTATGATTGTCTTTTCTAGATCTGTGAAGAATGTCTTTGGTATTTCAATTGGAATTGCATTAAACATGTAGACTAATTTAGGTAGAATTGCCATTTTGATTATGTTAATTCTTCCAATCCAGGATGTTCTTCCACTTTTTATGTCCTTTTCAATATCTTTTTAAAGATGTTCATAGTTTTCTTTATAAAGTTCTTTGACTTCCTTAGGTTTATCCCTTGGTATCTCATAGATTTGGTAGCTATGGTAAAAGGGATTCCTTTCTTTAGCTCTACTTCGTTCAACTTGTTGTTCATATATAGAAATGCTATAGATTTTTGGATGTTGACTTTTGTATCCTGCCACTTTATTTATTTATTACTTCGAGATGTTTTCTCATGGAAACCTTTGGATCTTCTTAGTATACCATCATGTCATCTGCAAATAAAGATATTTAGAAACCCTACACTGTTCTTATTTCTACTTCCCTGCTGAAGGTCCATCAGGTTATCACTGGCCCTTATAAAATATGGCTTCCAGAACTGTGCATGGACTGGGCCGGCCAGTGGGGAATCTGGAGGAGCTAACACCGTCACTGTTCTTTCTATCACCAGAGATGAATGAGCTTCTTAGTCAATCACATTACACTATTAAATCACATGGAGCCTGGGTCTATAACATTTTCAGGTATTTTTCCCAAGAACTGATATTAAGACAAGTTCTCCCATTATTTTATAGTGTTTTTAACCCAAATAAATGTACACTTGATCTTATTATATTTTTTTCGTGAATGTATAGACCCACTTCAATTTGTTGCCATCTCTTAAAATTCTGACTCTGCCATCCCAGGAATTCTCTGTCTACCTTCTCCCAGCTTCATGTCCCCTACAGATCTAAGCAGTGCCTTCTGAATCTTAATCCAAGTTGAAGCACTTAGCGGAGCACTGTTACGGATAAAGGCCATGATAGACTGTATGGAAACCCCCTTTCTGAAGAAAAGGAACCCATTGTCATGTGAGGTAGACTCCTTCATAGTCATGTACCAGAGCCAAAGAGGAAAAGGCCCACCTTCCCCAGCTCTCCTTCCAGCTCCACAACATGCAGGCAGCTCTCTGAATTCTTGGCCTTTACTTTCTTACTGCTGGGCAACTGAGGAGCAGGAGTCACAGCTGGCTGCAGAAGTGCTGCATCTGCCATGTTGCCCCTGTTGTCCTGGGGCTCTGATGCTTCTACTAAAGCTTTAAGACAATAGGAAAACTGCATTTAACATCTAGTTACACATGTATGGCCTATGAGACCTTTGTGAAAATAAGTGATTCAAAGACATAGAAGGGAGAGAAATAAAATGAATCATGAGAGGAAAGAATGGCATTGATCATGGCATCATGTTTGCAGCAGTTACTTTGCAGATAGGCTGTTGCACTCATTCAGTCTTCATATCAGTGCTGTGATGTAGGTTTTACTATCCCTGCCTGCACTGTACAGCCTCCTGCAATTTTACAGATGAGAAAGATGGAGTTAATACTTTTGTCAAGAATACAGAGGCTTGGGACCAGCAGTTAGCGTAATGGCTATGTCGCTGGACTCCCACGTAGTCGACCACGGTTCGAGTCCCGGACCCGGTGGCTTGAACTCACGCCGGGCGCGTGTGCGTGCGTGCCCAGGATCCCGAGAGGAGAATGGAGGAGAAGGGATTGCGGCGTGGCCATCCCCCCTGGGGGGTGATTTCCTGCTTTCTATCTCTCTGTCTCTCTCTGTCTGTCTGGCGAGCGCACGCGCCCTATAGCAAAAACCTCTAAAAAAAAAAAAAAAAAAAGAATATAGAGGCTTAGTCCAAAACCAACAGGATCAACCCCTAGACCATACAACTTGCAAAAAAGCTGGGAGGGAAGATGACAACTCTAGGGGAGCCCCTAAAAAGAGAGCTACCTGGTTTTCTCTGAACCCACAAAGAAGGGCAGGGGCCCACATTGGTTTTGAGAACGTGCCTGGGATCCCCACTGATGTGCTGCGGATCCTGTAAGAGACCAAAGTGGTATATTTAGGAAACCATCACCTCACACTCTGGCCCACTGCTCCAGGTACCTACTAGCTATGCCATCTGACATTCCCAACTATCCAACATGGACCCTCCACTCTCACCCAGTTGCTTTCTTGGCCAAGAATGCCGAATTCACTTTCTGCTCAACACAGAGCTTCAGGGTGTGACATTCATCTAACCTGAAAAACTCATCCAATTCTTCAGCAATCTATGCTTGTCATTTTATTTCAAGCCCCAACTCAGAAATCAAATCTTGGGACCAGAAGGTGGCGTGTTGGTTAAGGCGCTGGACACTCCCATATGGCTAACTGCGGTTCAACTCCTGGATCTGGTGGCTTGCTTTCTCACTTTTCCTCTCTCTCTCTCTGGTCAAATTAAAATAAATGAATAAATAAAATTAAATAAATAATTCTAAAAAAAAAAAAGAAACTCAAAGTTGGCTCAGCCTGATTCATCACATCCTCGGCATCCATTTACATCCCCCCCCCCCAACCAAGAACACAGGTGAGAAAGGGAGCAGTTATAGCCTTGCAATTAGTTTTTAGTACCGCTAGATGGGGATCTTAGGATGGTAAGAAGAAAGGCTGACTCAGTTGCCTAGGAGAAATCAGGAAACTGATAGTAGAGGCTGAAGCACAGTTTATAAATCAGTAAGACAACAGTCAGTGAACCCCACACACATACATATATTTCAATATGTAATATATACAAAGTCTTTAAAGAGTTTGTAGAAAATTCATATTATGAAAAAGATCTATGAGTGGGTTTAAAAAAGTTTTGGCAGTAAAATAAACTCATATTTTAATTCCATTTTTCTACAAACTTTTTGATGCCCCCCCCATATATATATATACATGTGATTAGTGAAATGCAATTTTTTTTTATAGAGGTTTTTGCTATGGGACATGTGTACTCACCAGAGAAACAGAGAGAGACAGAAAGTGAAAAATCACCCCCCAGAAGGGATGGCCATGCCACAATCCCTTCTCCTCCATTCTCTTCTTGAGGTTTTGGGCATGCACACACACACAAGCCCAGTGTGAGTTTTAAGCCAGCCAGGTCCAAGACTTGAACTCAACTATGTGGGAGTCCAGCAACATAAACATTACACCATCTGCTGGTCCCGTGGAAGGTAATTTTGCAAGAAACTAAGACTTCCTATAATTAGGCTTGTATTATACAATCTTGTGTGGAGAACCACAGCACGTTGGAGTAATCATGTACTCCATCACTTTCCTCATGAAGAAACTGAGACTCAAGGATGTGAAGTGATTTTTCAAAAGGTAAAAGCAAAACTACTTAAGTCAGTTTGAAATTGTTTTTATTCCACCTTAGGATACTTATGGTGTATTTAAGACTTTTCTATTATTCCGCATAGTAACTATGGTTAATAGCAATGTAGTGTTCTGGGAACTAGCAGTTAGTGTAATGGCTATGTCGCTGGACTCCCACGTAGTCGACCGCGGTTTGCGTCTCGGAACCGGTGGCTTAAAACTCACGCTGGGCCTGGGTGTGGACCAGAGAAACAGAGAGAGACAGAAAGTGAAAAATCACCCCCCAGAAGGGATGGCCATGCCACAATCCCTTCTCCTCCATTCTCTTCTTGAGGTTTTGGGCATGCACACACACACAAGCCCAGTGTGAGTTTTAAGCCAGCCAGGTCCAAGACTTGAACTCAACTATGTGGGAGTCCAGCAACATAAACATTACACCATCTGCTGGTCCCGTGGAAGGTAATTTTGCAAGAAACTAAGACTTCCTATAATTAGGCTTGTATTATACAATCTTGTGTGGAGAACCACAGCACGTTGGAGTAATCATGTACTCCATCACTTTCCTCATGAAGAAACTGAGACTCAAGGATGTGAAGTGATTTTTCAAAAGGTAAAAGCAAAACTACTTAAGTCAGTTTGAAATTGTTTTTATTCCACCTTAGGATACTTATGGTGTATTTAAGACTTTTCTATTATTCCGCATAGTAACTATGGTTAATAGCAATGTAGTGTTCTGGGAACTAGCAGTTAGTGTAATGGCTATGTCGCTGGACTCCCACGTAGTCGACCGCGGTTTGCGTCTCGGAACCGGTGGCTTAAAACTCACGCTGGGCATGTGTGTGTGCATGCCCAAGATCCCGAGAGGAGAATGGAGGAGAAGCGATTGCGGCGTGACCATCCTCCTGGGGGGTGATTTCTCACTTTCTGTCTCTATGTCTCTCTCTGTCTGCCTGGCGAGTTGCATGGGCCCTATAGCGAAAATCTCTCTCTTCAAAAAAAAAAAAAATAGCAATGTAGTGTTCTTACAAGAAAAATTATAAGTATGTGAGGAATGCATATATTAATGGGCTTGATTCAGCCATTCCATAATGTATCCATATACCAAAACATCATGTTGTACATAATAAATATAGATCATTTTTATTTATCAGTTAAAAATAATAAATACATAAATAAAATAAAGGGGAACAAAAAGGACTATACATAACCATAAGCTGGAATTAAAATTTTCTGACTCATTTGAATCTCCTAAATCTCTATGACTTACACAGATATAACTGTATTGCTAGTCACAATCACCATTTCTGAGCCCCTACTATGTGTTAAGCATCATTTTACCATTTTTTAAAGGAATTATTTAATTTATTTAACTTTGATCAGAGAGGGGCAGAGAAAGAGAGAGAGAAAAAAAAGAAAGCAAGCCGCCAGGTCTGGGACACAAACCGTGGGTGGCCATGTGGGAGTCCAACACCCCTAACCACCACACCACCTAACATTTTATCATTTTAAGTTATGCTTTTACATCCCTAACATTTCAGACAAAATGGTCTCAATGCTGTTAATAACAGGTTCAGTGTCACAAAGCTAGCAAACAGAAGTGCAAAGATTCAAACCCAGATCCACCTGAAGCCAAGGTACACTGTTGTTCCCTATGTCTGCTGCTTGCCTGCACCAAGCTGAGCAATCAAGACCACCAGAGAGTTGGCGTAGTGGGATCTGGTTCCCAGGGTAATGAGCTGGAGGCTCCGTGCCTTCTGGCACCCTGGCTGAATTTAAGGAAATGCATACTGTTCCTTTCTTATCCTTTGGTGCCCTGGACTGGACCCTTTCCCAACAAGGCAGCAGAGAGCAGTAGAAGAATCCCACACCTCTTTAACTCTCTGGACTCAGTCATTTGTCATAGAAACAGAGTGAGACAAAGCAGGTGATTCTGCTGGTTATTCAGTACCTGCTATGTCCTGGGGATCAGAGATGAGTAGAGGTGGTGCTTGCCCTCTGAGCTCCCAGTCCAGTGATGGAGGAGACACACAAGCCTTGAGGTAGTGAACCTAGAGGGCTCAGGAGAAAGAGCAAGGAGCTGAGGAGCCACAGCAGTGAATGGCTGACCAGCTGGCCCAAGAGTGACCAGCACTGTAGTACTCTTACTAGCTCCTCTCTACTCCTTTGCTTTGGTTCTCAGACAATGGCCAGATTGCCTCTGCTGATTTATAAATAAATAAATACAACGTGGTGACCTGAAAAGGAACCTCAAAACTGTGTTGACCTGCCCTTCCTCCCAGGCATGCTAGGCAGAAATCCACATCAGTGCAGAGGGTGCTGTGCCCGAGCTCACTGCAGTCAAGGGCATCTGAGGGCATAACGCATTATAAGAAGACTATCCAGGCAGGCACTTGAGGTTATGCCCATTGTGAGATATGGGACTTTAAGGCTCCTGTCAATAACTTGCTTGGGGGACATTTAAGTTAGGAGTGCTTTGCAGGGTTGTGGGCCTGTCTTCTGGAGCATAGTCCCCTTGGTTAGCGGCAGCTATCACTGACCAGCATCTGTTGGTACAAGTACTCTGCATGTGTCACCATCTCTTCTAATCTTCCCAGCCACCCTGGGAGCAGATGCTCTCACCATGGACACCTCATAAACACCTCTGGTCCATATTTATCACCACATACTTATTTTTTGTGTGATGGGAATACCTCAAATCTCTTAGCCATTTTCCAGTGTACAATATATTGTTTTAATTATAGTCACCATGATGCAACACTGATCCCTTGAACTTCCCCCTTGTGTCTGACATGTACCCTTTGACCAATATCCCCCTTTTCTCACTCTCCCATTGCTAGTCCCCGGCAACCAACGTTTTCCTCTCTGCTTCTGTGAGTTCAGCTTTTTCAGATTCCACATGTGAGTGAGATTGTGTGGCAGCTGTCTTTCTGTGCCAGGCTTATCTCATTTAGCATAATGTTCATCCATGTTTTCACGAATGATAGGATTTCATTCCTTTAACTGACAGAATAGTAGTCTATTGTGTATACGTGCCACATTCTTCTACTGACACACACATAATAGCCATATCCTGGCTATTATGAATGGCATTGCAGGAAGGCAGGAGTACAGATATCTCCTCAATATACCAATTTTCTTTCCTTTGGAAATATACCCAGGATTGCTGGAGAAAATTCCACTATTTTTTTTTTTTGGTCTGTTTTTAATTGCTGGAGGGCATGTGTGCTTGCCAGAGAGACAGAAAGGGAGAAAATAACCCCCAACAGGGCATGGACACATCACATTCCTTTCTCGTCCATTTCTCCATCCTGTTGAGATGTTTTGCATGTGCATGCAGGTGATGTGTGTATTTTTCAAGCCACTGAGGCCAGGATTTTAACTGCAGTCAGCCAAGTAGAAACAGCTCCCTTAACCACTAGGTTACTTGGTCAGCGTGGTTGCTCTATATTTAATTTTTTAAGGAACCTCTTCACTGTTTTTTATAATGGCTATACTCTTTTACTCATTCTCATCTTTTTGAAACCCAATTTGCAAAACACTTTTGCAGGATCTGACAAAAGCCCACAGGTACAGAGTTCTCACCTAAGATGAAAGTCTCTGGTTGTGATCAGATTAGCATGACTAAGGAGCATGGTGCCCCTCCCTCTGGCCTACTCTTCAAACAAGGACCATGCAGTAAAACAACGTTATCAGGATGTGACATCTGTGTGAAGCCTGGAGGGAATTCCACACTCACGGTAGAATTAATTATTCCATCTGACCAGTCTTGAGCACCATTTAGGGGTCTCACATAACATTCAACTCAGATATGAAGAAAAAAAACAACTGATATGTCAAAAACTTGAACTGAAGCATGAATGAGCTTGAGCCAATGTATTCTCCAGCTACTTGACCACCAGGCCCTCAGCTGTCCACCCTGCACAAAGAGGACACCCTTCAACACTATCCCAGGGGAGCACTCAAGGAGAAAACCTGATTACAGTGTATGCTGAAAGACACCAAGGATACAATAATGATTGCTATTTTTTAAAAAGTTAGTACCAACATGGGAAACTATATGAAAAGTTACATCTTATAAAAGCAAATTATGTTTGTGAAATTATGTATGTAAAAATAAGTTATCTAAATGGTAATAACCATTTAATGATTAATTAGCAACTTAATGCTATAGCTAACAAGCCTTAAGATTTTAGAAAATAGAATCACTAGGCATAGTGGTTAAGGTGCTGGATCCCATATGACCAATGCCAAGATTTTAATCCTGGACCCAGTGGCTCGGAAATCACACTGGGCATCAGTGCAAATGTGCCCAAAATCTAAAGAGAAGGAATTGCAGCGTGACCATCCCCCATGGGGGGTGATTTTTCACTTTCCCTCTCTGTCTCTCTCTAGCTAAGTCAATTTGAGTGGTCATAGTCCTAAAACACAAACTCAAAGCCCCTTAAGAAAGTGCTCTGAGGAGTTTGGGTTTCAGTGTATCTTTTATACATTTCAGGGAGCAGAAGCCATGAATCAATAAGTGGACGCTGCTACACATTGGCTTAGCCCAAAAAGGCAGGACATCTTAAAGTGAAGAAAGGGAGGTTTACAAATCACAAGCAGATTAGAGATGCTTTTGTTATTGTTCAAGAGAGCAATGTTTTGTTAAAAGTTAGTGTCCTCAGAAAGGAATGTTTAAGCCTAACCTTCACATAGATCAGGCAGTTACTAATGGGCATATGATGTTATGCTAGCGTCAGATAGAGAAGTAAGCTAAGGTGACCTGTTTAGTAAGATGGATGATGTATGAGAGTGGCTCTTTCCAACCCCTTAGGAAAGAATTTTTAGAAAAAAGAGTTCAGTCAGAGTTCAATCCTCAGGCTACTTGAGTCTCCACAATACCAGTTGTCCTTGGAGGGCCGGTTGGGCCCCTATTACAGTGTCCTAGCCAGGAATCCCCTGCCAGATAGCACCCAGAACTATCCTAACTCTTTTCCATTCAGTTCTGGACAGAAAGCACATGGGCTGGCATGAGGGCTGCAGAGATCATTAAGACTTGCTCTCAGTAGCCTGGAGGGACACACAATCTTTACATAAATTCAGCTCAAGGTAATGAGTAGTTACCACTGCAAAAACCAAACAAACAAAAGACCCCCAAAAAAACGGGGGTTCTAAGGGAGCAGGAACAGAGTTAGAGAAGGCTTTCTGGAGGAGGTGGTACAGGAAATGAGCCTTGAAAAGGTAGCCAGGCCAAGGGAGAGAGCAAAGAGGAAAGACATTAGTTGAAAAGAGAATGCCATGAACAGAAACAGGGAGATGAAAATCTGGGCTGATACAGTGGTGCTCTGTTAGAGCAGATTATTAAACATTCAGAAATTCCCATTTGGGGGACCAGCAGTTAGCATAATGGCTATGTCGCTGAATTTCCATGTAGCCGACTGTGGTTCAAGTCCCGGATGTGATGGCATAAACTCACACCAGGTGTGTGTGCGTGTGGGCCCAAGATCCCGAGAGGAGAATGGAGGAGAAGGGATTGCGGCGTGGCCATCCCCCCTGGGGGGTGATTTCTTACTTTCTGTCTGTCTCTCTATGTCTTTCTGGCGAGCATACGTGCCCTATAGCAAAAACTCTCCAAAAAAAAAAAAAAAAAAAAGAAATTCCCATTTGTTACATCTTTTGTAGTTTAAAATTAGCTTTAGTGGGAGTATTTATACCATGGAAATGGACAAATGCTACCTTTTTATTTTTATTTTTTTTAAGATCCAGTTGCTCAGTATACCATTGAATCACATATGTCAGGAATCAAAAGCAATTTGTTAATTTAAAAGTAATGGGACCCTTACATAAAAGTAACAGAAGTTTATGCTAAGGACACTAAGTTGTCTGTAGACTCCAAGGAACCCACAGGTGTTCAGGAATGAATATAACTGACAACTTGAGCACTGTTAGAAACTTCCAGCTTTTGGCTGTTTCTTCTGGCCTCTCTCTGTCTCTGCTTCTCTCCCTTCCTTCCATGGTATCTCTATTCCAAATCTCAAGAAAGATGGCTGCTAAGGTTCTTAAAATTGTAATCTGATCTTCAACTACTGAAAAAAAAAAAATGCTTTCTCTTCTCTGTTCCAGTTCTAAAATGTCCTGGAGAAGAGCTGTGATTCATTCACTGTAGTCAGTTGTACAGTTCTGGACCAATCAACTGTAACAGGAAAGGGACTGCAGTTGAGCCCTGTTTGGTAAAGCGCCCATCCGGGAATCAGTCAGCTGGGGCCAGAGTTACACAAACACTGCAGCTTGTAGGTAACTACACGATCTGTAGGAGTAGCAATCCTCAGAAGAAAAGTGGTTCTGGCCAGAAAAGCAATAGACTCCAAGGTGGCAGAGAGTGGCAGAGGTAAGCCTGGAAGGTAGGAGACTTTGGTGTGGAAGACTTTGCCCAGTGGATAACTCAGAGTACAGATTGGGGATAGAATGTCATGATTAAATCTTTTTTTTGAAGAGGTTTTTACAGCAGGGCGCTTGCACTCATCAGAAAGACAGAGAGAGACAGAGAGACAGAAGGCAAGAAATCACCCCCCAGGGGAGATGGCCACGTGGCAATCCCTTCTCCTCCATTCTCCTCTTGAGATCTTGGGCACGCATGCACACACGCCTGGCATGAGTTTAAGCCACCAGAACCGGGACTCGTACCGTAGTCGGAGTCCAGCAACATAGCCATTGCGCTAACTGCTGGTCCCTCATGATTAAATTCCTATGGCCCCATTTTGAGGGTGAGTTTATGACAGGTAAGACTTGTAGCAAAGAGGGCCAGTAGAAGGCAATTGCTCTCATCCAAGTGAGAATTTATTTAGTTCATCTTACCTTATGCTTACAGAATTTTGTGTTGTGTTTCTTCTTTTTCTTTTTGCAGGCTTTATCCTATCATTATTCATTCCTTTCCTCCTCTGGTCATTTACAAGTGCTTACCATACTGGAGGTTATATGCCTTCACCCAAAGGTCATAAGCAAACTATTTTTCCCTCTATGTTGAATAAGACGCAAACTATTTATACATACTAAGGTCTTTTAATACGCCATTGTTGCCTCCTTTAATCAGATGAAATCTTTCAAAGGCCTTCACTTCCCAACTTTTTCCCTTAGACCTTCAGAATGCTCTTCTCCATGAGTTTATTACAACAGCTTACCTGATTTTAATAAAGAAGTATAGCATAGTGTTGAAAATATCAAATAAGAAGAAAGAAAATGGACTGAAATAGGACTGAAGAAGCAGGAAAGATGCAAGGAAACAGCCATGAGGGCCATGTGGCTGGGAGCTCAAGGGTGAACTGGAGAAGACAGAGGGAAGAAACTGAACTGGAATGAATAGGAAGCTCCAAAGCAGAGCAGTGAGAGGGGGAAAAGGAGAGGAGAATATTTGTTCATTGAAATATAGATACAGAAAAGGACACTTAAGCCCAATGAATTTCACAAACTTAATACACCTGTGTATTCAGCACCCAAATCCGGAAATAAAATATTACCTGCACCTAGGAGGCCCCCCTTGTTCTCCCTGTTGGTCACTACTAACCTGCAAGGATAAGCGCAATCCTCACTTCCATCAGGAGAAATTACTGTTGTCTATTTTGTATTCTGTGTCTGTCAATAGCACCACATAGTGTATTTTCTTCTGGATTCAGCTCCTTTGGCTCAACATTCTGTATGTGATCCATATTGTATCAAGAAGCTGTAGATCACTCATTTTCATTGGCACATAGAATTTCATTGGGTGAACCTGCTGTAATTTATCTATTCTTCTGTTGATGAGCATTTGGATAGTTTCCAGTTTTGAGTTACTATGAATAATGCTGCTGTGGCATATCCAGTTAGTTTGTTAGTATGAAAACTAGTACTGGGACCAGCAGTTAGCATAATGGCTATGTCGCTGAACTCCCATGTAGTCGACCACGGTCTGAGTCCCAGACCCAGTGGCTTAAACTCATGCTGGACGCGTGTGTGTGCGTGCCCAAGATCCCAAGAGGAGAATGGAGGAGAAGGGATTATGGCGTGGCCATCCCCCCTGGAGGATGATTTCTTGCTTTCTATCTCTCTGTCTCTGTCTTTCTGGTGAGCGCATGCGCCCTATAGCAAAAATCTCTCCAAAAAATGTATAACAAACTAGTACTAAATTCCTAAATGATCAAGTTATTTGACATTGCAGGATGGATAAGCATTTTTAACCAGATCTGAATTTAGCCAGTCTGCTCTTGATCACAGAGGGTTGTGAAGGAGGATTGGGGAGAGAGAGAGAAAAAAAAAAAAACAACAATAATGAAACAGAACAAAACTTTGCTTCTAGCCAACAGGAAAGCAATGGCAAGCCGGGCTCACAAAATTATAATGCCCCTTAATCTCTTTGGGACATTCTGCCTCTGTAAGCTGGTCCTCTTCTCCCACATTCAGCCTTGCATGGTAATAATAGAACAATGTAGCCTTTCATTTAATCGCCATTAATATGCCATGGTCACACATCCCTCTGTGTCTGCCCATATTTCCATTTTTGTTAGAAGAGAAATCTGAAATTTAATTATTCAGTTTGCTGGGAGAGTTCTAAATTGCTTCTTCTCTTCACCCCTTTTATTCTTTACATCACTAGATGCATTTGCCTTTGAGATTGGAATTGAGGCTATTGATTATGCAGAAAACAAAACAAAATGATCTCTAAATCAGGCAACGCACAGTGGGCACTCAGAGTCTGTAGTTAGAAACACACGCACAGAGTTTTCCACGCTAAGTATTTTCTACCTTATTAGAGTTGACATTTAGCCTCACAACTAAATTGTAGAAAATGACTCTTCTAAAATAAGCTGGCAGGGCCCTGATGACCTTGCCATCTGTACAAACTGTTTAACTTTAATGAAAGATACAGTGGCATTTGCATCCCCATCTCACGGCTTTACCCAGTAACTCTTTCTCCTGTTTCCCACATGAAATAAGAGGGGAGGGATGGGGACACGGGAGAGAGCCTGGACAGGAGTAAGCATTACATTGGTCGTTCACTGAATCATGACAATGGCTTCTTGTAGGTTTCACAGGTGCAGTTAGGAAGCAGGTGGAAACACTTAAAATTTGCAGTAAATACTGTCAGTCTGGCAATGGATTCTCTCTCTATAAATACAGTGTTTAGGATGAAAATTTGGGAGGAAAGTTCTGCCAACATGCTTAAATAATTTTTCTACATCACTGATCAGTTCATTGTTTGGAAAGGCAAATATTTGATTTGAAAAGCTTTGCATTTTAAAGTAGCTCTCAGCCCTGGAAAGAACGTTAGCTCAAGCACCCAAAGGCCTGGCTGCCACATTTGAGCTGTGTGACGGGAGACAAATCACAACCTCTCTGAGCCATTATTCTTTGATGAAACTCAAATAAAAGAGATAATTGATGTGAAAATGCTGTCTGCAAATAGTAGAATAATACAATTATTGCTCATTACAGCCCTGCTCCCTGCCAATGAGATAAACTTGTGACAAGATAATTTCCTTGGAAAAATAAGACACGGAAATCATGTATCAGCTGATAATATAAATGCTTATATTGTACTCTGTCCTTCTGTGAATTTTTCGACTCTTTCTGCAGATTCCAAACCCATATGGAAGGGTCACATGCAAGCCCTTTGGATGCTATAAGTAGCATTTGATTTGGTGTGCAGGAGGAAAAAGTGGGAAGCCTGTACTTCCAGATTACCAATAAAACATTTTTTATTATAAATATAAATTATAAGAGAAAGAAATCTCTTTCCTCATAACAGGCTGATGACTCTCTGAGGCACACCTTTCACACTGTCTCAATAGGAAAGACCTCTGCATTGGGATTTGAAGGACCCTAAAGCCTCCCAGCTCTAAAGGAGCCTACAATTCCATAAAGACCCAACGTTCTGGGACCAGGAGTTAGCGTAATGACTATGTCACTGGACTCCCATGTAGTTGACCACAGTTCGAGTCCCGGACCCAGTGGCTTAAAACTCACGCCAGGCACGAGTGCATGCATGCCCAAGATCCCGAGAGGAGAATGGAAGAGAAGGGATTCCCCTGGGGAATGATTTCTTGCTTTCTGTCTCTCTGTCTCTCTCTGTCTGTCTGGCGAGCGCACACTGTAGAGCAAAAACCTCTCAAAACAAACAAACAAACAAACAAAAACAACAAAAAGACCCAACATTCTAACTTCAGACCTTTTGGGTTAGATGGAACCCAGATGAGATAAGGACTCTCCAAATGTAGGTATGGTTGGCAGGAGGTATCCAATGATGCCTCCAGCATTATTGATGACCCTGGATAGCACCATGGCCCTGAGCCTGAAGGCTGGTATATGGTGGTATAAACAGGGAACAAAAAAGGTGTCTATTTTTTGGAAATCCAGCCTGATACTGGGTTCTAGGAATAAAAGATACAGTCTCTATCTTCAAGGGGGTCCTAGTGATGGCTCAAACCATAAGCAGATTGTAATACAAGGTAGAAAATGCAAAAATGTGAAAACCCATAAACCACTAGCACAATATTCTCATTTCATGAGTGAAAAATCTAAGGACCAGAGGGAGAGTAAGTGACTTGTCCAAGGTCACCTGGCTGGTGGCAGAGTCACACAGAGGATACAGGCCTCACACCTTACTAACACCCTTCCCAAGCACTCTTGCTTCTCCTCTTTTCCCAGAAGGACTGCTGCTTATTTAGCATCTATTTATTTATTTATTATATACATTCAATGACATTGTTTAGCATATGAAGTGAACATTTCAATATGTGAACATTCCTCCCCAGTCCAGTTGATCAAAATATCTTCAACAGATAACATCACACCTCCCCATTCTGTCAATGCTCTGCCTCTGTATCCCTCCTCCAAATGTCCTTCCCTAGGCCCCACTCCTCCATACACACTGCATCTGGCATTCACACCCATCTCTTGTGTTTGTATGTCTTTTAGTCAATCAGTTTCGGTCATAGAGTGCTGACACTCGGTATATATTAAGTGGGGACATACAATATCTCTCCTTCATAGCCTGGCTTGCTTCACTCAGCAGTAAATCTTCCATATTCTTCCACTTTCTGTCAAAAGCCCAGGTTTTGTTGAAATATTGAATGTCCCAGGACTGGGCTGTGTCTACATGGATATTCTGCTTTTAATCTTCCAAATAAATCTCATGAGTACTGTCGGGCTAGCAGTTAGCGTAATGGCTATGTCGCTGGACTCCCATGTAGTCGACCGCAGTTCAAATCCCGGACCCGGCAGCTTAAACTCACGCCTGGCGTGTGTGTGTGCGTGCTCAAGATCCCAAGAGGATAATGGAGGAGAAGGGATTGTGGTGTGGCCATCCCCCCTGGGGGGAGATTTCTTGCTTTCTGTCTCTCTGTCTCTCTCCGTCTTTCTGGCGAGTGCATGAGCCCTATAGCAAAAACCTCTCAAAAAAAAAAAAAATCTCATGAGTAATGTATTATTACTCATAATTTTATAAGGGAGTAATTGAGTATGAAATAGATCAAATTTACTCTTCTCTTCTTCTCTGGTTATAGGATTGTGACCAGACAACATCCCTTGCAGCTTGGCATGGCCATATGACTTAAGTTTTCTACTGCAGAAAGGAGGTGATGGGTACTACTTTGTGGGCAGAACTTTTAAGAAAGTGGAAGTGTCTTTTATGTTCCTTTTTCCACTGACTAGATGTAGGTAATGTAAAGGTCTTTGGGTAGAAGAGAGACCCAAGATAGAAGGAAATGGTTCCCTGAGTCTCCACATGGAAGAGAGCCTCCAATCTACCTAAAGACTGGCCTAGACTGTTAACATAGGTTTCTGTAATGTTTCAATCATTATATAATAGGGTCTATTTATACAGAAGTTAGCTATCATATCTAGAAAAACAAGATATAACCTAAAATGGTTAAGTAACGTACACAAGACTACACAGGAATGTGGTATCCTGGTCAGGATTTGTAAGGTTCAAATCTAAAGTCCGAACTCTCAAACTGTTCAGCTCCAAAGTGGGACACAAGATCATCCAATGTAGAGGAAGATAGGATGTAAATACGAGACATTCTACTAATACTTGTATTTTTATTTTGTGTATATTTTTAAATGCACATACCACATCAGTATGGCTAATTAGGAATATAATTTATAAATAAAAATACGTATATTGGTGATATTTGTTTAAAATGTTTCAACTAATGGTGTAAACTACCTAAACAACTGTGCTTAGCTATCCTGACTATAAAGTGAAGGAGGACACTTGGTGATGTTTTTGCATTTTGCTTCCTATGACATTTGGATTTCAGACCAGAGGGAATTTTGTAAATGTTATTTTTTGTTGTTGTTGTCGTTGATTGCTGAAAAATCCTTACCTTCAAGTCTTCACTTTTTGCAAGTTGGAAGGAAAGTATCTTCTGTATTTCTTATTTTGTTTATACTCCCAGGGTCCTCTAAGAAATGTTTTTTTTGTTTGTTTGTTTTTTTCAGAATGTGTCTGGGACCTCTTTAAAGATAGCTATTTATCACCAGCTCCCTCAGTCCTCCAAGGCATTGCTGTGCTGCATTCTCTTGTGATCATGTATGTGCTCCTCTGATAAGAAGCCTCACCTGAAGCCTAGAAGTATGGCTGTCCTGTAGACAATAGCTTCCTTGTGACATGGGCTGCTACACGGCCCCTCCATAACTCTTCTAAGTTTCCTCCATGCTGCCCAGCCTTGTCACAGTCAAGAATCTCAGTCCAGCACATGGGCATTGATTGGCACCTCTTCTCTCCTAGCCATTAAGGGACTTTTCCAATTCCTCCCATTTCATAACAGATTCTCCTATAATTCAGCTTCTTAACACAATACTTATTTTGCTATTAATGTGCAGTTTTGGCAGGGCTGAGAGAGTTTACTTGTCTTCATTCCACTTGGCTTCTGTTGGGACAGTCCCAGGCTGGGAGCTGGCATCACCTACAGGCTAACCTACTCATGTGTCTGGTGGTGAAGGTTGGATGTTGGCTTCTCTAAGGCTGTCGGCTAGAACAACCACACATGTTTTCTCCATATGCCTTGGCTTCTTCACAACATGGTGGTTCACTCCCAAAGTGAGTGTCATATGAGAGAGAGAGAGCGAGCTAGATGAAAGCCACACCGCCTTTTATGGCCTAGCCTTAGAAGTTCTACAGTGTCACTTTCACTACATTCTATTAACTCAGGCAATTGCAAAGTCTCTCTCCCTCCCAGGTTTCGAGGGAAGAAAAGACCAATTCCATTTCTTGGTGGATGAGTGGTAATGTTCAGGGAGCACCGGAGGAAATAGAAATATTTCTGTACCATTTTGGGAAAAATACATTCAGTCACTGGGATTCCTGTGATAGGGATGGTGTAAGCTTTTCTGATCAAGAGGTTTTATTTATTTACATTTGTAATTATCAGATGGATGCTCAGGACTACCTCAACTTTCAAACTTCAAATTTCTTACTCTTTGATTTGAATGTTCAAAATTAAGACAAATCTTGTCAATTATTTTATAGGAAAACAGAACACACATTCATACGCTTTCATAAAAAATACTGTTTGTTAGGAATAGAATAAGATTCCTGTTGTTTATGCCAGCACAGAGGGTGATCTTACATTGATGCTTGTTCTGACAGTGGAAGAAGAAATGCTTTTTCAAAAGCTTTCAAAATAAATTCTTCTCTCTCCATCCACACACACACATTACCATCTGTTCATGGTGAAGATAAACAGCAGTCCAACTCTCTTCAAGGTCATTTGAAGCAAACTTTGTTGTATTGCAGTAAACACGTTCACTTGATAAAATTACTTACAGAAGTATTGGATGAATATATTTCAGTGCACCTCAACCAACAGCTCTCTTGGATCTTTCTAAAGCTTCCCACTGAGAATGAGGCAGCATTTCAGCACCGTCTCTAGCCATGTTGTGAAAATGAAAGCTTTGGAAAGCAAAGGAACCTAAACTAATTAACCCAAGAGACATGTTCAAGATGGGCCAGCCTCACTGAATTTGTTTCAAAAGTAAAGACCAAACTTTGCTCTATGCTTCAAAGGTACACCATGAAATTGGCAGTGGGCTGTTTATCTCATGTGGATATCCTCTGGCTCACTAACACATCCTTCTGAACACTCCTGCTCATTAATCTTCCTGAAATAGATCCTGTTCCCAATTCCTACTGAGTCCATCCTGCTACAGGCCTCATTATCTCGTGCCTCATGTGATCACCTGACTGGGTTTTCTGTCTGCTCCTTCTAAACATCCTCTGACAATGATGGTCCCCAGTTCAAGAGCCTTCAATGGCTGAGAATTAGACTGTACATGTTTTCATCAGCATTAGAGGCTCTAGACCGTGTTCCAACTCTATTTCCTATTGTGTCCCTTCATGCATGCTTCTCTCCAAAATTAATAACTAGAATATCTCTACAGAACTTGCAGTTTTGTTTTTGTTGTGATACCTCTGTTCCTAATGCTCTCTTGGCCTAGAGTACTCTTCTCTTGATTGTTTAAATCTTGTCTATTTTTCAAGGTCTTACTAAAATGCTTCCATCCAGTATTCCCTAATCCCTAGGCTAAATTCTATGTCAATTCTGAGGCCTTTGCAGATCCTCCCAACCATAAGTTCTCTCTGTACACATCACCTTGCCCCATTCTGGTGATTCTCACCATCTTATGTCTCTCAGGGTCCATCTTCTCCTTTGTTCAGGCCTTACAGTCATCTTAAAAATTTGGGACCAGCAGATGGCATAATGGCTATGTCACTGGACTCCCATGTAGTCAACTGTGGTTCGAGTCCCGGACCCAGTGGCTTAAACTCACTCCAGGCACATGTGTGTGTGTGTGCCCAAGATCCTGAGAGGAGAATGGATTTAAGCATGGCCATCCTTCCTGGGGTGTGATTTCTGTCTCTCTGTCTTTCTGGCGAGTGCACATGTCCTATAGCAAAAGTCTCTCCAAAAAAAAAAAAAAATTGTGTAGGGAGTACCCTGCAAGCCAGACTTTTATACATTTTATTACAATCTGTGACTAACAAGTTAAACTTTAATGAGTAGTATTATTAAAATATATCATTTTAATATGCCACTTCTAAATATTTATTAGGTCCTTGTTCATAAATCTTATTTCAGTCAATATGGCACACGAGCTAGATTAGCCAACCTCTGTTTAGCAGACCCTGTTGATGTCCCCAACCATTTCTTTGGGGTCCTACTATTCTGGGGACTCCTGCCAATTTCCAAGGACAAACATGTGCATTTCTCTGCCTGAAGGTGTTCTCTATAGCCTGAAGGTGCTAGGGTAGAAAAGGTGAATTAATATACCCTTGGAGCAGCCCTCAACCAATGACCGATAGGAGCTGGTACATACATATCCCAAGTCCTTCACTCCTGAGGTGATATAAGTCTGAGAAGTATATTTACATAATTACCCAGTGTTCTGTGTAGAGATGAAGCTCCAGACACACACAGAGGAGTTGGCTTGGTAATGCACTATTGGCTGACTTCCCTTCCTGTTTCATCACCCACCCTTCTCTCCTGGTGCATCCTACCCCTTCTCAAATACTGTTTCATTTGGAGTCTTTGTTTCTGGGTCTGTTTCAAAGAGAACCCAAACTAGAGCACCATGTGACAGAGCTAACACTTTCCTTATGAGAAAACTAATATTCTCACCATTGGGTTCCAATAAGAGAGTCATATTCAGAATTCTGATTACATAAAAATAGTTGCCTCTCCCTCCTCCTCCCCATAGACAACCATATAGAGTTTCCATTTCAGACTGAATGGTTTCCAACTCTGGCTCTCTCTGACACTATGATCTATTGCTAGCATTTAAGTTAGGCAGGTAGAATTTATCAGGCCCACCTCTCAGATCTATCTTCCATTCTGCTGACAGAGTAATCTGTATAAAACTCTCCTGCTTCAGTTCTCTCATCTGCAGGATATAGACCAAACTTCTTGGTATGGCATTCAAGGCCCCTTTATGTCCATCCCTCATGCCTGCCTTTCTGGCCTCATTCCTTATAACTCTCCCAACACCTCTGAATACACTTGTGGCAGCCTCGTGGGAACATGGATGTTTCCCTTCTCCTCTATCCCTTTGTCTTGTTCTCTTCTCCTGAGAGTTTCTTCAACCATTGCCCTATGTCTTCATGAGACAAATATCTCATGTGAGTACTTTCTCTTTCTCATAAACTTTGGATAATTCCTGATTTCTTTCTAAGGTTGATGGTCAGTTTTCATCTGTTCTAGGAGTTTTTTTTTTAAATTTAAGTTTATTTATTTCCTCCATGAGTAAGAGTGACAGAGAAAGAGAGAAAGAGAAGAGAGAAACCCCAACAGGGTCTCAGTGCCATAATCCACTCCCAGCATTCAGCCAGCCCCAGATCATGGGCAAATTTGTGCTCAGAATACTTAAGGAAGCCTTTGGACTTTAACCAAGGACCTTCACATGTCAGGTTGCCTCACAGAACACATCACATTCTACTTCTATCGCTGTTCTGGGACGGTTTACTAATTTCTCTAGAGTAGATACAACTTTCTCCTCTGTGAATATGATTCTATTACAGCACTGCTATTATTATTTGTGTCTCATATATTGTCCACTATGCTTTAGAGCTTTGAGGTTTACAAGCTAAGAAAGACCATTTTCCACCAGAGGAAGTATAATGCAGAAGTTAAGATGTGCTAGAGTTCAAATCCTAGCTCCAACACATAGCAATTATGCAACCTTGGACAAATTAGTTAAGCCTCTATTTTGGGGGGAAGTAGGGTGAGGAGAGAAGCACCCTCAACAGAGTTTCATATTGCAATTTCCCTCTAGCCTACCCAGCCAGGCAGGGTCATGGGTATACATGCCCAGCATGTACAGGTCGATCAGGGACCCAAACCTACAATCTTCCATATAGATCCAGGTTCACTAAAGCAGTGTGTTACCACTATTCCACTAAGCCAGTCCCTGGTCTTCTCTTCTGAGAGATTTGGATAACTGAACCTGACTTAAAGAATGTTGCTGAGGACTAAATGGGTGGAAGATGAAACCAAATTAAACAGCATCTGGCACACAGAAAGCAATAAATATTGACTTACCTTAGAAATAGCAATATTGGATGGGAGCTGAGAATAAATGCTTTCAGCGAATAAGAGAAAAGAAGATTTTCTGCTGAGATTTCACTCCCCATCCTCAAGTGGAGAGGCAAAGGACAAAAGAAGACTGACATCTCCATGGGAGCTGAGAACTAGTTCTTTCAGGAAATAAGAGAAATTAATATTTTTCTGCTGAAATTTCACTCTCCAGACCCTATTCTCAAGTGGTAGAGCCCCCTATCTCCTTCTCTCTGTCTCCTTCTTTACATTTTTAAAAATTTTTCTTTCTAAACATTTCTTAAGGCAAAGTATTTTTTTTGCTCTCAGATCCTCCTTTATCTTACTAATAATCCCCTTTCCCTTCTCCCGTTTAGGAGAGACAAGAGGGGGGAAAAAAGAAAAAGAAGACTGACTACTCCATGGGAGCTAAAAACTAGCTCACTGTGCAGTTTTCACTTTTTGCTTTACAAATATTTTTTTTCCTTCTTGTTCTCTCTCTCTCTCTTTTCTCTCTCTCTGTTTTCTTAAATTCTTTCTTTTACCTCATCATTTTGCTGCTCAGCCTCCACCCACTGAGTGTCTAGAGAGGTCTAAGTGAACATAGCCAAACATCTGAATACTATTAGGGTCAACATATTTCTCAATTCCCACTTAATCTGCAGCACAAAGGGAGAAAAATGCAACAGCAAAGAGATTGCATTTCACCTCCTTCTGCATGCCTCTGAATGCTCAGACTGAACTTCTAGAAATTAGGAAGAAATGTATAATCCATCAGAGGGCTACAAATTACTACAGAGGCACAAGAAATATGAGAAACCAAGAAAATACCTCTCCCCTAAGGAAAAAGAATAATTCCTCTTCATCCACAGACAGTATAATGGAACTCATGGAAATGTCTGATAAATCATTTAGAATATTCATAGTGACAAAGCTAACAGAGATGGAAGAGAAGAGCAACAATAAACTAGAGAAGAGGCAGGAGAAAGGAGCTGATGAGTTCCAGGAGGTGAGGAAATTCTTGCATGATCTAAAAGAGGAACTACACACTATAAAAAATAATCAAGTGGACATGTTAGAAATGAATGCTATTAAAACCTGACTAGATCATACAGAAAATCAAATCTCAGATGTAGAAGATAGAATCGCTGGCCTTGAAAATTCCACCACAAAGACTGAGAAAATTGCCAAAAAAAACCCCGTAGAATGATATACAAGAAATATTAGATACTATTAAACATCCAAACATCTGGATAATCGCTATCCCAGAAGGTGAAGAAACTAATAAAGGCATTGATAATCTATTCCATGAAATGCTGGAAGAAAACTTTCCAAACCTAGAGAGGCATTCAAAGATCCAGACCTAGAAAATACAAAGGACCCTAAACAGAATCACCTCAAAATGATCTTCTCCAAGACACATTATAGCCAGATTGACCAAAACCACAGGAAAAGACAAGATACTAAGATTGGCAAGAGAGAAATGTCAAGTTACTTACAAAGGATATCCCATCAGGCTAACAGAGGACCTCTCATCAGAAACAATGCAAACAAGGAAAGAATGGGGAAATATATTCAAAGTGTTGAGTGAAAAACAATTTCACCCAAAAATACTCAACTTTCTGCCTCAGTGTACCAAGGATCTAGCAAACCCTAAGAATGGCATCTCCATTCTCAGCTGTCTTCATAACATCACAACCATACATCTACAGTGAGTTTCACACTTCTCTCCTACCCCTTGTTTAGTGCACTTATTTATGCGTTAGTTATGAATGCTTTGGGATACTCCCCACTTAAGGGAAAAAAGCAATAAAAATTCCATTTGATATGATGGGAAATAACCCAGATGTCAGAAAATGCTAAAGAAAAAAAAAAGTTGTATTTCTTCCTTAGTCTGAAGAAAAGGTCCCACCAAGGCCCAAGTCTTGACAATGGAAGGCTTGATAATTTTAAGTCTGACACTTTCAGTATTGATTGGTAATAGTCATTCTTATAATTAATGCGTAAGGCTGTTAAAGTAATAAATTCATGTTTTGGTATTTAATCCAGAAACATCACTGGAATGCCAAAAGCTGATGGTGTCATTGCATGTCTTGCCAAAATCATGGAATGCTTAAAAATATCTGCAAGTTCTTTGACACACCCTCAATCAAGTGGTGGAGTCTAGGCCCCTTCCCTTGAGTCTAGGCAGAACTTTGTAACTGCCTTGACAAATAGAGTATGGCAAAGTGATGCTGTCACCTCCAGTGCTAGCTCAGAAAGGCCCTGTAGCTCTAGTCATCTTCTGGGACATTCACTCTGGTAATCTTCACCCAGTTGACTTGTGAGAAGGTTCAATCTCCCTGAAGCCACCATGTGGGGAGACCATTGTGAGAGACCACAGAAAAAGAGACAGAGATTCCTGAGGAGACCCAGATGTATGAATTGAAGACACCACTTTCTAACTACAAAATCTGCATAACTGTGCCCTGCCAAACCCCAGATTCCTGAACAAAGAAATAATCTTAATTATTTTAAGCCACTATTGTGTGGTGGTTCATTAAAAAAGATAACCAGAATACCCACTCTCTCAAAGGTACTTGGTTGATATAAAATTACAAGGGCTGTGTCATAATGCTACACCAAACATTACCACTGCTTCTACTCTGTAGATAATCAGAATTCTATTGGTTGCCATATGTTGCACTCTTTCTAGGGAGGCAGATCCTGGTCTAAGCACTTTCTATACATTATTTGTTTGAATCCTCACAACACTCCTGTGTGGTAGATAATATTAGTATCCTCATCTTACAAGTAAGATAACATAGCTGAGGTCTCAAGACACGAAATAACTTCCCCAGTGTTGTTCACTTAGTGAATGTTTGTAGAGAGCATCCTTGGGCTCTGATGTGTATTAGTGATGAGGCCAAGCAATCACACCTCAGCCTCATGAAACTTACCAGCTGGTGGGCAGCAGATGTTAATTAAATTTCACATTCATTAAGACACTGTGCTCTGCAGGCTGGGACCACATGTAAGGTCCAGGTTTGATTCCTGGTCGAACCTAAAGGCTGGACACAGGGTGCAAGTTTGTAATCCCAGCAGCTCAGAAGACTGAAGCAGGAGGACTGCAACACAGTGAGACCTGTCTAAACAAATAAAATTCACATTGTAATGTTGTGATAAGAACAAGGAGAGGAACAGGGTAAACTGAGGACATATAATGGGGAGATAAAACATTAGGAATCAAGAGAAACTTCCTGGTAAGGAGTCTTGGGTAAGGAAGTAAATACTTGTGGTGGGAGGGGTGAGAGTGCACTTAGGGAGCAGAGGAAATTCAGGGTAGGGAGAAACAAGAAAAGAAGCCTTGGGAAGAGAGAGGCAGAGGTCAAACAGGTAGGACTTTGTAAGTTATGTTAAAATTTTGAGTCGTTAAGACCTCCAGGAAGTGATTGAAGAGTTTTAAGCACAGAAGGATACAATTGGAATTGTGGTTTGAAAATATTTTGGTCTTATAGGGAAGAGGGCTCTGAAGAGGGCTTACATGAATCCAGGGAATGTGCTGAAAAATCAGCTTCCTACCACCCTCCCACAGAACAATCCACTAGGACAAACTAGGCCACTATGAGGAAGTTCCATTTGCATTAAAAAAATTTTTTTTTTAGTTTGCTCTAGGGTGTATGTGCTTGCAGAAAAAAGACAGAGAGGGAAAAGAGAGAGAAAGTGAGCAAGCACCACAAGGGGCAATGACCACACAGCAATCTCATCTTTTCCATTCTCCTCTCAGAATTTTGGGTACACACCAGTGGGGTCCAGGGTCCAAGGTCCAGGTCCAGGTCCCAAACCACAGAATTGGCCATATAGGATCCAGCCAGATTAACCACTCTGCCACCTGGCTGGCCCCACTTATTTGTAAATGTGTCTCTTCTAGCTATATTTAACCTCTTCCATAAGGTACAGTAGGCAAAAGAACAGAGAAGCTAATGAGGAGTTCAGGGTTTTAGAGGTAATACTCCATGTGGTCCTACATGGAGCCTATTGAGAAATACTCAAGGGGGACCAGCAGGTGATATAATGGGTGGGCGCTGGACTGCCACGTGACTGACTCCAGTTCGAGTTCCAGACCCAGCAACTTGAAACTCATGCTGGGTGTGTGGGGGTGTGTACCCACAATACCTAGAGGAAAAGGGACCGTGGTGTGACCATCCCCCTCGGGGGTGATTTCTTACTTTCTGTCTCTTTGCCTCTCTGTCTCTCTGGCAAGCACATGCACTCTGTAGCAAAATCTCTCAAGAAAGAAAGGAAAAGAAATACTCAAGGGTCAGCCCCATAGTGCAACAGTTACACACTGTGTGAAGGGAACCAGATCCCACATGGCCCACTGTGGTTCAAATCTTGGCCCTTGTGGCAACATACTGGTATGTGTACATTCATGTTCAGGATTCCGATGGGACAGAAAAATGGAGAAAAAAGGATTGAGGCATAACTAGGCCCCACCTGTTGGGGTGGGGGTGTGCTTTATCTCTCTCTTTCTCTCTTACATCAAAAATATATATACATAAGAAGAAAAACCTCAGTGTTGCCCTTCACTTCCCATTTCTCCTATTAACTTTCCATCTCCTAATCACAGGTAGAGCTTCCTGTACCCTACAATGAACTACTGAGCACTTGTGCTAGGACTCTGCTTGATTCTTAGGAAAGGTAAGTACCTCAGTGCACTTATAAATTCCTCAGAGGGTTAAATCAGGCATGTACAATAGAAATACCCCAGTTGAAAGGTCCTAGCTCAGCCTGTGCTATGTCAGTCTACTCCTGGAATTCAACTGTCTCTGGGCTTGTCTGAGGCACCTGTGAAGCTGAGGGTCTTTAGGTCAGTATTTAATTGCCTAAGGGAACTTGCAAGAGAGAAAAGCCTGCCTGGCTTATGACTGTGAACATGCTTGGGGAAGGGAAGATTTAGAGAGGCTGGGTCTCATAGACCCCACAACCATGGAGAGTGGCCACGGAGGGAGCAGAGGGAACAGTTTCCAGGGAGCTTCTCTGTGATGCAGGAGAATGCACACCAACTGCGTTGCTTGGGACTCATGTGGCTTCAGCTCAGGGAAAACTGCAGGACAGCTGAGACTCCCCCTTCCCCTGAGGGCGGTCATCTTGTACGCCTGTGGAGACAGTGTGTTGCCCTATGAGTAGGTCCTGCCCAGAGAGGCAGCTGTGAGATACAAGCCTCATGGGCTAACTGTGAGGTGGTGGTTGGAGACTGGCACTAGGTGACTTTTGAGGATTCTTATGAAAGACCATCCCAGGAACCTCCAGGAATAGCTGGTAAGGTTTCAAATTAGAGCTAAGGGTCTTTCCTTATGCTGCTGGGAACATTGATTGGGAGAATCCTGTTATTCCTATTCATCTTCTCTGGGGGGCGAGATTAGGCCTCGGGAAAGTCATGCTACTTAGGGAACAGCCAAGAGCTTAGCCATGTTTTACTGACAGTAAATACAAAAGGAAGACAACACAAGTTCCCCTAATGTGGGAAGAGACTACAGCAGTGGGAAGATCCTTGTCCCTTGTATTAGTAAGAGTTCTCTAGAGAAACAGAACCAATAGAATGTGTGTTTATATTGAAAGAGAAAGAAAGAAAGAGATTTATTACACAGAATTGGCTCACACAGTTGTGGAGGCTGGCAAGTTCAAAATCTGATGGAGGAGGGTGGCAGTCTGGAGACTGAGGGAAGAGTTGCAGTTTGAGTCCAAAGGTAATCTGTTATAGATCCAGAAAGAGTCAGTGGTGCAGATGAAAGTAGTCTACTGAAGAATACCCTCTTCCTTGAGAAAGGTTAGTAGTATTCTATTCAAGCTTTCAGCTGATTGATGAGGTCTGTCCACATTAGGGAAGGCAATCAACTTTACCCAAAGTCCCCTGACCTAAATGTTAGTCTCATCCAAAAACACACACACAGGAACGTCAGGCATAATATTTAACCAAATAGCTGTGCATCAAGTTCCAGCTAAATTGAAACACATAACGAACTATCACATCTCTCTTCTCAAGAAACCCAAGTTCCTCATCATCCTGTGATGTTAAGTTGACCAAGACTTCCTTGATAACACTTGAACCCAGTGTCTAAGGGATAGGAATAAGCAGAAAAGCACAGGACACAGCTCAGGGCTAATGGAATTCCAGGACAAACTTTACATGCAGTGTAGGGGTTCAGCATTAGGCAAAATTTAAAGGCACACTTGACTCTGCATATTCATACTGGTTCAAAGAAATGGCAATCACACACACGGAGTAGAGGAGCACTTGGTTTCAATGTTTGAATAAATTACTATGACTCAGTTCATTTTCCCAGGGAGTCATAGCTAAATAAAAATAATGGATGTGAAAATGAAAGTGACCATTCCTAACATCAATTTCAAGAGTTGAAAAGAAATGCATTTTGTGCTTTTTTAGAGTTCAGATAGTTAGCAGTTTCTAGGAATTTCAAATGGTTGCTGAGATGACTCTTGTGACAGGGCCATTCTGTAGAAAGGACCTGGAAATATGCCTTATTCTGGGAGAACATCAAGTGTGTTATCCAACAGAGCAGCTGAGGTAGGAATCAAAGGGGAGAGGAAGTGCACAATAGACAGGCTGCTCAAGAAGCCTGTCCTGACATCCCTTGAGATATCCAAGAGACACTGTATCCCAAGCAGAGAACCAGCCAGTCAGGGGAATGCCCTTTGGTGGGCAAGGGGATAATTTTGTACTTGGAGCCTAAGTCCTGGTCCTGACTCGTTCTATTAATTGTGCACATGACTCTGGGCAATTGCTACACACAATTCTTTGAGTTTTTAAAGCTTTGAGCTCCATGGTTTTTAAAGTGAGAAGGTCACAATTTGAATGAGCTATATCACCCTCCAGAGGCAGTAAGGCGTAGTGGTAAGGAACATGGCACTGAGCTGCCAGACTGCTGATCTGAGTACAGCCCACTGCTAACTTTCCACATCTCACCTTCACCACCATATTAATAAGTTAAGAATACACGTGAAACACAAAGAACTGTCCTGGTGCAGAGTAAGGAATTCTATGAATTCTAGAGGCTTAAACATGAAACTCAACTGGGGAAATCATTCAAAAGTATAGATTCCCAGTTCCCACTCAGAGATTCCCAGTAGGCAGACTCTGGAATCTGCATTATAATAAACACTCCTTATGGTAATTCTGTGGAAAATGATCCAGAGAAACAATAAAATAAAATCAGTAGTTTTCAAACTTTTCTGAGGATGATCCCAAGAAACTTATTTTTTTGTTTGTTTGGTTTTAAGAGAGATTTTTGCCATAGGGCACGTGCACTCATCAGAGAGACAGAGAGAAACAGAAAGTAAGACATCAACCCCCAGAGAGGATTGCCACACTACAATCCCTTCTCCTCCATTCTCCTCTGGGGATTTTAGGCATGCGTACACAAGTACCCAACGTGAATTTCAAGCCTCTGGGTCTGGCACTTGAACTGTAGTCAGTCCTGTGGGAGCCCAATGGTGTAACCACTATGCCACCTGCTGGCCTCCCAAGAAACCTATTTTATATAATAAATCCAGTGTATAAGGATTTCACATCTATACAAGCAAAACAGAAATTTCACAAATCAATATATAAGGCTCATCTTGTATGGAGTGTTCTGATCTACTTTGTAGTTTTTTAAATTAAAAAAATAACATTAAATTAACCATTTTCAAATGTATACATAGTTCAATAACATCAATTCACATTGCTGTGCAACAGATCTCTAGAAGTTTTTCGTCTTGCAAAACTGAGACTCTATACACATTAAACCCTAATTTCCCCTCTTTCCCACCCTCCCCCAGCCTTTAATAACCACTATTTGAATGTATCCCCTCCCAAACATAGGTGTTAAAACTTAGTGGCCAGTGTGACAGCATTAAGAGGTATGGGGCTATATGGTGGTTCTGTGAAAATATAATTGAACTCACATGGAAAAGTCCAGGGCTCATTTCCCAAGGAATCCCTTTGCACACTGGGTACGTAGGCACATGTCCATTACCTGGCCTCACTAAGCCTGGAGATGGATTGCTGCATGAAGACTCTGTTGGGAGTTTCTCTCTTTCTCTTGCACTATCTCATGAAAGAAATAAATACACTAAAGATTTTTTTAAAGCGAGATCTTTAAGGAGTGATAAAAATAGGGATATCAGCAAAATTTGGTATAGTATCTAAGTCTCTCAAAACGAACAGTTCAACATGTTGATGAATAAGAGCTAATAGTTCATCAGCTGCAGAAGCAAAGTGTCAGGTTATTTCTAAGACTCGTTGATATTTAAAGGTGATATTTTAAGGGTTAAATAAAAGATAACCATTTATTTGGGAAAAAATATAAATAAACATGGGGGAAAAGTGATTAGACCATAAGAGCTCTTACCTCATGAATGGGATTAGATCCTTATAAAAGAGACTTTATGCAGCAGCGTTTGGTCCTTTGTTGTCGTTATTGTTGTTGTTTTTCAAAATCATTTTGGCTATTAAGAGTCCCTTGAGATTCCATACAAATTTTAGTAGTTTTTAAAATTTTAATAAAAATGCCATTAAGATTTTGATAGGGATTGCATTGACTCTGTAGATCACTTTATGCATCAGTGTTTGCTATTGTACCTTCTGCCATGTAAGGGCACAGTGTTCATCCCCTCTGGAAGATGCAGCAACAAGGTGCCATCTTGGAATCAGTGAGCCCCTCTCACTAGACAACCAAAACCAAGGTGCCTTGATCTTGGACTTTCCAGTCTCCAGAACTGTGAGAAAACAAATTTAGTAAATTTGTAAATTATTCACTTTCAGATATTTTGTAATAGAAATACAGAGATACTGCTTATCTATTTTCTATTTCTGTGAGTCTGACTGCTTTACATAATTCACATAGGTGAAATCATACATTATTTGTCCTTTTGTGACTGGCTCATTTCACTTAACATTATGTCCTCAAGCTTTATCCATATTGTAACATGATAGAACTTAAGGCTGCACAGTATTCCACTCTATGTATATACCATATTTTGTTTATCCATTTGTCTATCAATGGATGTTTGGATTGCTTCCACCTGTTGGCTATTGTGAATAACACTGTGAGCATCACAAGTATGCAAATATCTCTCTAAGATTCTGCTTTGAGTTTTTTGGGACATATACCCAAAAATGGGATTGATGAATCATATGATAGGTCTATATTTAATTTTCTGAAGAACCACTATACTCTTTTCTATGATGGCTGCACCATTTTTCATTCCCATCAACAGTTACACAAAGGTTCCAAATTCTCCATTTTTTTGCTAACATTTATCTTCTGTTCTTTGGGTAGTGACTATCTTGATGGGTGTGAGGTGATATCTCATTGTGGTTTGGATTATATTTCTGTAATGATTAATAGTATGCTGAACATGTTCTTAATGATCATTTGTACCTCTTCTTGGAAAAAATGTCTATTCAACTCTTTTGTCCATTTCTTCATCAGGTCATTTTTGTTATTGAATTGTAGAAGATTCTTATGTGTTTTGGATATTAACCCTTTATCAGATATCTGATTTGTATGTATTTTTTTCCCATTCTATGGGTTGCCTTTTCATTATTTTGCTTCTTTTGATGGACAAAGTTTTGAAGTTTGATATAGTCTCATTTATCTATTCTTTGGTGTCATACCCAAGAAATTATTGCCAAATCCACTATCTTGAATATCTCTCCTATGTTTTCTTCCAGGAGTTTAGTAGTTTTATATCTTACACTTAAGACTTAAATCCATTTTGAGTTAATTTTCACATATGTTGTTAGGTAAGGTTCCAACTACATTCTTCTGCATGTGGATATCCAGTTTTCCCAACACCATTTGTTGAAGAGATGGTCTCTTTTACATTGTGCAGTCTTTGTATTCTTGTTGGAAATCATTTGATCAAATACTGCAAGAATTTATTTCCAGAGTCTCTATTCTATTTAATTTGGCATATATGTCTAGCTTAATGCAAATGCCATACCATCTTAATTTTTGTTGTTTCATGATGTGTTTTAAAATCAGGGAATGTTAGGACCAGCAGTTGATGTAATGGTTATGAGGCTGGACTCCCATATAGTTGACTGTGGTTTGAGTCCTGGACCTGGTGGCTTAAATTCACGCCAGGCACATATGCGTGCGTGCCCAAGATCCCTAGAGGAGAATGGAGGAGAATGGATTGTGACGTGGACATGCCCCTGGGGGGAAATTTCCCACTTTCTGTCTCTCTGTCTCTCTGTCTTTCTGGTAAGTACATGTGCCCTATATCAAAAACCTCTCTCAAAAAAAAAAAAAATCAGGGAATGTGAGGCCTCTGACTTTGTTTTTGTTTTTATTTTGTTTTGTTTCAAAATAATTTTGGCTATTAAGGGTCCCTTGAGATTCCATACAAATTTTAGTATTTTTTTTAATTTTAATAAAAATGCTATTAGGATTTTGATAGGGACTGCATTGACTCTGTAGATCACTTTGAGTAGTGTAGATATTTGAACACTATTTAGTCTTTCAGTCCATGAACATAGCATATTTTCCATTTATTTGTGTTTTCTTTTATTTATTTTAGCAATGTTTTACAGTTTTCAGTGTGTCTTAATTCACACGGGCTAGTATAACACATACTATTAACTAGGTAGCTCAAAATAACTGAATTTATTTCTCACAGTTTTGGAGATTGGGAAGTACAAAATTAGGGTGACAGCAGATAAAATGTCTGGTGAGGACCAGTGTCTCACTCACTCAGTGTTTTCACCTGGTGGAAGTGACAAACAAGAACCCTTGGGCCTCTTTAATAATGGGACTGATCTTATTCATGAGCTCTGCCCTGATGACTTAATAATCCCTCCAAAAGGTCTCACCTTCCAATACCATCACATTTGGGATTAAATTTCAACATATGAGTTTTAGGGAGACACAAACATTCATATATAGCACAGTGTTATTTTGTACTGTTCTCATTCCATTTTACTTCATTTTTAAAAATGCTACCCTTTGCCCATTAGTTACTTTTGCAAATCACAAATTGGAAAAAAAACCAAAACACTGAAATAGATGATTTCTGTGTTTCCTTTATAATAAAAACTCTTGATAATAAAAAGTTAGTCATATTTTTTATAAGTTTATTTATTTCTTCCACAAGAAAGAGACAGAGATAAAGAGAGAGAGAGAGAGAAACATCCGCAAGGTAGGCCCAGAACACAAACCCAGAATCTCTCCCATGTAGGTCCACCTCTCCACCACTGCAACACTCCTGGCTCCAATTAATCATCTTGATGCAAGATTGTTATAAACCTTCTGTGTTTGGATTTTAAATGCATAGAGATTAACTCCCTCTTTTAGGTTTTGTTTCTGCCATGTGACATTTGATTTGACCTTAAAAGAACATATGATCTATCACATTGGACAAAACCAAACAGAGGAGCTACACTGAAGCTCAGAGTATTGATATTTATAAAAAGAGAGCCCTCATGTACTTAGAAAGGAAAACCTTTCAACAGGTGAATATTTCTCCCCAGTTATAATTGATAAAACTACAAAAAATCTTCAACAGATAATACCATATTTCTTTGTACCATTAATGCTTTGCCTCCCTATTTTTCTTCTAAATGTCCTAACTCTTGTCTGACTGAGTCTCGGTGGAGGCTGGCCCATGCCAGCTGCCACGTCCTACCTAGTAAAGCACTAGAGCAGGGTGACAGGCCCCTCCAGGTTTGCATTTCATTTCAGGTTTGCATTGTCACACAACATACTGAAATCAAAGGGCCAGCACTCAACCAAAGGACACGGGCAGCAGAAGCATCAAACCCCAGTGGAGTCACGGTTATAATTAGCACTCACTGCACCACCCAACAGGGCTGATTAAAACCTGACAAAAGTCCCCTGGTACGTATCAGACACAATTATTTTGGTTCTTTGCTGCAAATAATTGCTTATTCTTCAGGCTACATTTCCTATTGTCATGTCCTATTGTGTTCAGGACTGCATGTTTCAGTAACAAACTGCTAGGGTAAATGCAATTGACTTGGAAAAAAATTCAATAATTCTTCTATTTATAATCTAAAATGAATCCAGTCGAGTGTTCTCAAATTCCACATGCCACGAGTATAACACAAAGCAATAAGAACTTCAGCATAGACAGCTTCAGGCAGTAGCCAAAGAGAATGGGGAGAGAGAGAGTGACCCCCTTGTGCAGGCTGTGACAGGCTCACTGGAAAGAGCTAAATTGCACCTGCTGAGTATAAAGAGCACTTAAGATCTTATCCACTTTACTTCATCTAATCTTCTGAACAACTCTGTGAGAGAAATTTCATCAGCTCCATTTTATATATTAGAATCTTCCAGAGCCAGCTCAGTGTGACACACTGCTCAAGTGAAGGTGGATCCATAGGAAAGATCATAGGTTTCAGTTCCCTGGTTGATCTGTACACAGAGTGCCCATGGGTAGCTCTGGTGAGCCAGGGCCTCATACCTGGCCTCTGTTGAGGCCTTGGAGGGCTAGACCAGATAGGGAAGAATCCACTCCAGTGTGGACAGCAGGTAGGTGGGCCACACATCCATGATCCTGGCTGGTTGGGAGGCCTTGGTGGGAGACATAACATAAGCCCCTGGAGAGAGTGCCTGTTTTTCACTCTTTGTCTTTGTCTCTCACTCTCATGAAATAAAGAAACTTTTAAAAAATATTTAAAAAGAAAATCTTCCAAGGTCTAATGGTAAGTAAGAGTAAGTGACTGAATGTGGATTCAATATACATTCAAAAGCACATGGTGGGCCCACACTGCCTTCCCACATACACCCTTGACCTGCATCCCTAGACCCCTGGCAATACTTCATGGGATGGGAATAAAGAAAAAGTTTAATCAAGTGACAAGGAGGCTCCTTTCCTCTTTGGGTCTCCTAGTTCCCTTCAGGCAGTTCATATGTGACTCACATGGACATTGCCTGCTTTTAAAGGCTCAAGATGTAATGTAGAGATCCTCGCACGGCTTTGGCCAAATGAATACTAACAACGTATAATGGAAAACATGTCTTCTAGTCTCAACTCTGTCTCTACAGGGTCATGCTATGACTTTCAGGGACCTTAGGTGCTTTTGCCTTGTGGGTCTTTCCCTCTATTGAAAACTATGGCGTAGCCTCATCACAGTATGATGAGAGCCTGCTGAGATACTTGTCTCTCTCTCTCTCTCGTATATGTACACACATGCTCATGAATAAAATACACTTTTTAAAAGAGATATTAGGTTGTTGGAAAAGTCATGACCTATTTTTCTATGCAAAACGTGTCATGATTTTTCCAACAATCCAATATTATGTTTTACAACCATGTTGGTATAGAGACAAATACAGATTTGATTATTATTACATAGTTATTTTATTATATTATTTCTCCTTTCTAATTTTAAAATAAATAAAATGCAAACATTTTGCAGACCTCTGAAAGTGTCATAGGCCTTAGGAACTGTACCTAACGGGCAAGTGTCACAAACTAGTTAGGTGACCTTGAGCAAATCTTCTATCTCCTTATCTGTAAAGCCGGCCTTCCACTCCACAGGGAATGAGTACTGATCATGAAGATAACTGCAGTGTTCAGAACTCAAGAAGAGCCTATCACTAACAGCTTGACCTGGGAGACAGCAAGGGGTTGCCATATGGAAATGGGCCAGCTCATTGGGGTGGGACAAAAGCCAGAAGGGCACTTTTCATTCCAGAAGGAGCTCAGGCTGGCCAAGCAGTGTGTACAGACACATGGCACAGCAGGTCACAGTTATTGGAAGCCAGCAGACTGTGGAGTCCCCACAGTTGCACAGGGCACAGCTATGGTGTCTGGTACAATTCAGATGCTTTGAACCTGTGCCCCTAGCCCTGGAAATCTCACAATCTAGTTCCTGAACAAAACTTCCACATCAAGACTCATTTCTGCCTGCCTCATTTCAACTGGCTTCTGACCCTTTTCTCTGGTTTCTGATTCTTTTTGTTCTTCTATTTTGACCACCTTGTTTTCCTCCTCTCTCAACTCTCAAACTTTCTTCTTTACATCTGTGCTTACATTTTTCATTTATACTCTTAGTCAGGTGTTTTGTCAGGCCATGAACCCTACAGCTGCCCATCTTGGGCTCACTCAATATCACAGTGTGTCCACAGGCAGATCTGGTGGAGAATGGCCTCATGCCTGGCCTCTCTTGAGGCCTGAGCGGGTTAGACCAGGTAGGGAGGAACCTACTCCAATGTGGACAACAAGCAGGTGGGGAGTTCTGGTGTGAGCAGCAGAGCCCAGGCTGCATGAAAGCTACAACCTAAAGGCCTATATGTCAGAGAAGTACTGAGCAAGCGGCAGTATGATAGAGTAGCATGCATTTATACAAAAGAATAACAGAGACCTCTATACACTCAAGTGGAGCATTTCCTAGGACACAGTGCTAAGGGAACAATGAAGACTATCTATAGTATGCTATCCTTTGTATAAGAAGGAGCTGAAAACTATACATGTAGGCCCAGTCATGGTGGCATATGCTGTTAAGACTCTCTGCTCCACAGCCTAGAGCCACACAAGAGGTCTGGATTCAATTCCCAGTCTAACTTAAAGGCAGGCATAATGGTATGTGCCTATAATCCCAGTATCTCAGGGGCGTTGAGGCAGGAGGATCACAAGCTGGAAGCTGGCCTGGGAAACATAGCAAGATCTTGTCTGAAAGAGAAGGACATGATGGTACATGCCAGTAGTCCCAACCAGGTAGCTAAGGCAGGATGATCACACATGGCAAGACCCTGTCTTAAAAAATAATCCTCAGTTAAATAAACTATACATCTATCTGCTCACTAGTGTAAAAAAGAATCGTTGGAAGGGTAACCAGAAAAAATAAGGAGGCTGGCTACATATGGCATGGATAGAAACAGAATGAAAGGGTGGAAGGATGGGAATGAAGTAGAAAAGATGGGGTGGTGGGGTGGACACTTTTCTGGGTATGTATTTTTTGTGTGTAGTTCTAACTTCTAGAATGTTTCACATACTCAAAAAAAAAAACTAAAATTTTCAAGAACTGAGGTGAGGTGATGGAATTTGAAATGAAATACAAATAGATACAAAGGACCCCAACTATATTCCAAATGAATAAAATAACTACACTTAAAGAGGGAGGTATAGAATATACCTAAGTATGATATGAAAAAAGTGGAAGAACTGTAAACAAGTCATGTACTGTAGTCAGATTTGTTTTCAAAGTGGTATGGATTACCAATTTCAAAACTCCTTAGGTAGAGTCTAAGACTGTGTGAATAACTAAATATAATCATGTACCATGTAACAATATTTTAGTAGACAATAGGCCACATACATTACAGTGGTTCCATAAGATTATAATAGGCTATACAATATAGCCTAGCTGTGTAGCAGGCTATAACATACAGATTTGTATGAGTACAACCTATGATGTTTGCACAATGATAAAATTGTCTAACAATACATTTTTCAGAACATATCCCTCTTTAAACAATGCATGGTTATACACTACAGATAATGAGAGTCAGATTTCTTGCTGTTGGCAAAGATTTATGAATAAGTAAAACGGGGAATGCTAGAATGAACCATATGATTTTAGAGGAGGAATTAGACATATATCAGTATGAACTTGAACTTATAGAACTCTCTGCACACACTCACATACATCGTTTCTCTGTGTGTGTGTGTGTGTGTGTATACATTGATAGATACATATGTAAACAATTTATTTTCTAGATCTGTCTTCTGAGAGAACCTCAAAACAATGACACCAGGGAAAAGGAAAACCAATGAGCACCTCTAGTACCTAGAACTTGATTTCTAAATACCATTTCCCAGTAAGAGGAACCTAGGCTCCTTGGAGAATGGCTATTTCCAGGGATGGGGCATTAAAAATACAAGATAAGCCTGGAACATCTTATGATGTCAGAAACTGAGAAGGTGCTTTAAAGGATGTGGGCATGCCAGAAGGACATTGATGCCTGGTGAAGGAGCTTCCACTGGCCAAATATGGGACAATTAAAGTAATCAAGAATAACAACGAGTTTTATCTAGTAAAACAGAAGAATTGAGGCCAGATAGTGGTGCAGTCATAAAGCACGACACTGCAAGGCTAACCTACATGGGAAGGTTTCCAGTTCTTGCCTGGAGGTGTAACGTACATGCATGCCTGTGATCTGGGGCTGCCTGAGGTTAGGGGTGGATCACAACACTGAGACCCTGTTGGGGTGCTGTCTCTCTCTATCTCTTGTTTATGGAAGAAATAAACAAACTTTAAAAAAGAGAATTTAAGAAACATATTGACCTAAATAAGTAAATAGATGAGAAGGAAAACTTCCAACTAGTGCATGTAGCAGCAATGATGGAAATAGAAAATCACCACCTGGAAGCCGCCGCAGTAGCAATTGTTTCAGGCTAGAATCATAAATAAATAATACATGTTGAGAAATAATGAGAAACAGGATACTTAATCATTTCTAAGAATTTACCCACAGAATATTTGTTCACTAGAAAAGGGAAAAACATTACAATGGGGAAATCTGGTAGATTCCATCTGAAGCATGTGATCAAAGTCAACATCACTTGTAATAAAAGAACTTGACATTTTTCTTCAGATATGCACAGAGAAGAATGCAACATTACTTCTTTGATATTCTTGCCCAAAATGCATAACCTAAACCCAAACATAAAGAAGTATTGGACAAACACAAATTGAGAGATAATCTAACTGGCCAGTGCTCTTCCAAAGTTTCTAAGTTGTAAGGACAAAGAAAGATTGAGGACCTCTGCAGTACTAAGAAAACAAGACAAAGTAAATGCAGTGTATGATCATGGGCCAGAAAAACCAACATTAGTGGGATAATCGGCAAACTTTGGATAAGGTCTTCCATCAGAATTGCAATGATGTTAATTTTACGATTTTGATCATTGCATTGTAGTTAGGTAGGAGAACATCCATGTTTCGTTGTTGTTTTCTTTTTGTTGTTGTTTGGGTTGTTTTGTTTGTTTGTTTGTTTTTGTAATCTGCCAGAGGACACATGCACTTGCCAGAGAAAGATGAAGAGAGAGAAAAAGAGAGAAAACACCCCCATGGGGGAATAGTCACACCACAATCCCTTCTTCTCCATCTCCCCCTCCTTTTAGGATTTTGGTTATGTGTACACATGCACCCGGTATGTTTTCCAAATCACCAGGTCTGGGACTCAAACCACGTAGTAAACCATATGGGATCCAGCCACCTTAACCACCATATCACCAGCTGGTCCAGAAAATGTCCGTGGTTTTCAGAGATACACACTAAGGTAGGAAGAAGTCAATACTTGCCCTCGAACATCTTAGAAAAATGGTGTGTGTGAGGGGAGGGGTACAAAGGGACCTCAAAAAGTTTGTGGAAAAATAGAATTACAGTATGAGTTTATTTTGGTGCAAAACATTTTTAAATCCATACATAATATTTTTAATAATATGCATTTTCTATGACTTCCTCCCCTCCCCTGTGCTCTGCCCTCTGTCACAGAGAACAAGTGATTAAGCAAATGTGGTAAAATGTTAACATTTGAGGAAATCTGAGTGAAAGGTATACAGGAATTCTATCTTTTTCCTGTCTGAAATTATTCTAAAATAAACAGTTGAAAAATGTAATGTGAATGTTAGCTGCTCACATTAACAACAAAGGTATCTTTTTACAGCAGTACAATTCAAACTGATTGACCTGTAACTTTTAAGCTGACAAACAGCACAGAATGGTTTTAAAACTGAGGTACAATGTAGTTTCTCTGCAGTACTTGCCATTTTGACTTTTTTCCTACTTTTCCCATGATAAGTCATAAAAACATTCCTGCCAAGAATCAAAGAATTACAGACTTTTATTGCTGAGAGGATCCCTGAAGAATAATTAGTCCACTCTCCCATTTTAACAATGAGGAAACAGATTCAAAGAAGCAAAGTGTTTTGCCCAAGGTCCTAGCAGAGCTGGAAGATCACCATCATGATCCTAACAATGAAAAAAAAGGGCTATTAGGAACTGACCCAAGCCCATGCAGACAAAATACTCGCTAGACCTTAAGACACAACTGACAGCTGGATTCCCTAGTGAGGATGGAGAACTCAGCTGCTGAAATGTCTGTCCTGGAGCCTGTGGTATATGACCTATGTTTTACCCTAGGGATTTTGAATAATGTCATTTCTACAACAGAAATTTCTCCCTTGAAAATCCTGCCTAGGGAGACTCCAACCATTGACCACTAGATGGAATCCCTTGGGAGAGGCACTGATCATTGAGAATTCTGACAGCCTACAGCTCCAATATACTTTCCGACCCATGGAAGATCCTATCACTGGGGATCTACTTGGACCTACAATATTCTTAGTCTGGGTAATCCTTGCTTCACATATTCTATCAGCACAGCAATGACCCTGAAATCAGAAGATTCATGATCCACTCACTCCAGGTCTCACCGTTTACCATCTTGTGGTCCTGAGGAATTCAGTCTCTCCGGGACTAAATGGATATAATATATGCCTTGCTATAGCTAATAATGTCAGTTCCCACTCTGATTCCTTCAGAATCCTTTTTACCATTATTTGTTTGTTTGTTTGTTTTGTTTTATTTTGTTTTGTTTTGTGCCTCTCCCTGGCAAGTGCAAGACAAAACCCAGGCTGACAGGCTCGGCCAGTAAAGAAATAATGGCATCTAGTTTAGTTTATTACTAAAATATTAGCTCTTGAAAGTAAAAGTAGCCAAAGGTGCCAGCTCTTTATGAGCCTTGCTCAGGATGAAACTAAAACAAAAGGGCCAGATGGCTGAAAAAGACAGTGGGACATCCTGTTGCTGAAGAGCCCATGCCACACTGCCACCAAGCTGCACAGCCTGCAGTTGTGCCTCAGACCTCATCAGAGCCCAGGAGTCAACAAGAAACTGTGTCACGAGAGCCTCCCAGAGCAGAGATGGGGACAAGTTGTAGCTGCTCCTTACAAGCCTCCCAGGCTCTTAGGTTCCTAGAGGATCTCAGAATATTCTGCCAAGACTTGGATTCAGCTGCACTTTGAACTTTGCTTATGCAACATATACAGATGTATGGAAGCATGCCAGAATGCCAGGACGGGGCTATTCTCTACAATCCTGGCTCTGGTGTGCTTTTGGCTCCCAACAGGCAGTAGCTACAGTTCTAAGGGGGTGCTACACCAGTGGCTGATAGGTGCAGGGGTACAGAAGCTCTGACTTTCTTATCTAGATTAGTGTACCTTACACCCTAGCGTTCCCTGGAGTATCAGGCTGAAATTTCCCTGTGGAATTTTGCCTGAAATTTTATACCATTGCCTGGTTCCCTCCTCTTCCCTGTCCTGTCTCCCACATCTCCTTAATTATTTCCCCTGGGAGTCACTTCCATAATTGATCACCTACACTGAAACTCTCATCTCTGGGGAGTCTGGTAAGACACTCACCAACCTCCCAAGAATGCTGTGAGAATGAATGGAAATAGTGGAAATGAATGCTCTTAGTAGACCAGAAGACCCTACAAATATAATGTGGCCCCATAGTCATATGGTTACTTTCTGAGCTTGTTCTTCCCCCAAACTTCCTGTATCTGTTATCACTCTATAATGAATCAGCCAGGCTTAGCTGATTTCTTATTCTCACAGTTCTGTGGATTTACTGGGTAGTTCTGCTGGTCTTGCCTGGACTCCCTGAGACCATTACCTCCAGGCAGTGGATGACTTTGGGCTGGGCTGAGCTCTGGGGCAGACCTCATGATCTTTAGTCCCAGTCCTCTTCACAATTGAACAGTTTCAGGTGGCAATGTTCAGAGCCAGTAAAAGCAAAAACAGCAAAACCTCTTGAGGCCACAGCTTGTGAGTCATAGTGGGTCATTGGGAAAGTCAAGGCTCATTTTTACATAGAAAAATATATCATGACTCTTCTGATGACCTAATACAATACCTCATCTGACACATCATATTGGGCAAAACAAGTCACAAGGTCAACCCAGATTCAAAGGGGTGGAGAAATAGACTCCACCTTTAGATGGACATTTCTGCAAAGACTATGTGGCCACATTTAATCTACCACAGTGCTTAATTAGTGTTATGAGTTGTAACTAGAGATGGTAATGAAGAAGAAATCATATGTATGTTTGATTCCCACTTCATTTGGAGAACACACTGCATCTCCTGATGGTGAACACACAGCTATCTCCACAGAGCAAGCTCCTGATCCTGATCCAAAAACTGTCTACCTAAGAGAGAGTAGCTGGACCTGAAGAATCCCATCCTTGCCTCCAGACCATCAGAGGCCAGGCTCCAGAATCCTACCCTACCTATGAAGGGTGGCAGCCTATTTGGCGGATACATGACTCTCCTCTATGAGGAGATATTTATCCTCCCACAAGACAGAGTAGAACCTCTTTGAGTACATTAGTAGTTTTTCACCTGGAAGAGAGCTTTAAATAGGTAGGGCTCCAAGTTATGTAGTATGGGTGGGGTTTAATCAAGAAGGGCAATGATGGTGTCAGTTCTCCAGGTTTGATAAGAAACCTGGGGAAAGAAAGGACACTTCTCAAGGATGGGGCGGGTTAAATATGGAGAGGAGGGAGTTCGGTATATCAGGAGGGAGAGTGAGAGGAGCAGAGCAATGCAGGACAGGAGAACACAGAGAGGTCAGAAACAAGTATGTCCAGAGTAGCATTGCATATGACTCTTACTCCAGGAAAAAGTACAGGCTGATACTTTTGTCAGCCAAAATAGTTATTCCTTGTGCTGTCCTTACGTCTCCCTTTACCACTGTCACTCTGGAAAAGTTCCTGGAAGGAGTCGTTATCCTTCTTTTATAGAGCAAATAGGGCCTCAAAGAGATTTCAATGACTTGTCAAGGAACACAGAGTTCACAAAGTGGAGGAGTCAGAGCTCACACCAGGGTCCCTTTGTGGTGGTGTTCTCTTTTCATGTAGTTCATCTTTTCCACTTTGTTTAAGACATAAAACCTCAGATCAGTGCTACCTCCTTGTGCCAGATTCCTTCCATTTTGAAAACCATTCCTACCTCCTTCCTTCACTATCACACAGGATGACTAAATGTGACTGCAAATTACTGCAAATACCTACGGGACTTCTACACCTACTATACCTACTACACCTACTACATCAAGGGCTTTGGGGACTGGAAGGAGGTCACCCCACCCCACTGTGTATGTTTCCTTTTTTTTTTCCTCAGTGTTCTGGATGAATATCTTTATATAATTGAGGAAAAATAAGCCATATAGTTAATGACAAATCCATTGAGAAGATAATAAAAAAATAAGTCTGGGGACCAGCGGATGGCATAATGGTTACGTTGTTGGACTCCCACATAGTCAACCACAGTTCAAGTTCTGGACCCTGTGACTTGAAACTCACGCTGGATGAGTGTGTGTACATGTGTGCCCAAAATCCCAAGAGGAGAAGGAGGGAGGAGGGATTGTGGCATGGCCATCCCTCCTGGGAGTGATTCCTCTCTTTTCTGTTTCTCGCTGTCTCTCCAGCAAGCACACATACCCTACAGCAAAAATCTCTCTTAAAAAAAGAAAAGAAAAAAAGAAAAAACAAATAAAAAGTTTTAAAAGGAGAGTTCTATAACCAATTACTCTAGTCACATTAAAATACTTATAAACTGAAATTTTTTTGAAAAAAAATTTACATACAAATAGCCAGCAGGGTTTCTTTTATTGGGTGGAATTTGAGATAATTAATTCAAGGAAGATCACTTAGTCCAACTTGATAAAGCCTACACCCTTCACATACTGATGGAAATATATATTGAGACTATATTTCTGGGTCAAACTGTGCCAGTTTGAGCAAACCAGCAAGAATGAAAACCGAGAACCCTGACTGAATTTTCACTGATGTCTCTTGTTGAACTGCTGGTCACCCATCTGGCTTTCAGTGTGGTAACCAAGCAAAAGTTGACTTTTCCTTTCCTTTGTCACCTACTGCTGAGAGCCTGGGGCCCCAAAGGACAGAATAACAACAAAAATACTAACTTGTTTGAGTATTTGCCCTTTGCCAGACCTGTGCTAAATGCTTTACACACTTTAATTCTTTTAATCTTCCCAAAGACACTGTGAGGAAGTACAGTTACTAGCTCTGTTTTGCAGGTAGGGAAACTCAAAGGTTAAGTCACTTACCAAAGGACACAGGGCTACAAAGTGGCAGAGCTGGAACAAAAATCACATCCGTGGGACTTCAAAGCCCTTCATATTAGCAAGAAGACCTCAGTGAATCCCTGACATTATTAAGAGTCCTCAATTTCATTGTCTGTGGACAGAGTAAAAAATGTATACTCATGCTTATAGAGATTAATAATGTACAGATTCATGTAAAAATCATAAATCCATTGGCAATTTGTTTATTATATTCTGAATCAACTGTGCACTAAAATTGCATGTATTCAAAAATTTTAATTGCTAGCGGAAATGTATACTTACCACAGAGAGACAGAGAGAGGGAGAGAGCACCTCTGATTTCCTGTTGGAATCCCTTCTCCACATCTCCATCCCATTGCGCTTTGAGGTATGCGCGCACATATGATCAGTGTGTTTTTCAAGCCACTGGGACTGGGATTCAAACTGCCAGTCAGTTATGAGGGCTCTGGTTCTCTTAATCACTAGGCCATAGGGCTGGGCAACAAAAAACAATGTATTTTTAAGTGTATTTATTTATTACTTCCATGAGCAAAAGAGACAAACAGTGCCCTTAACGAAGTCTTGATGCTGCAATCCACTCCCAGCCCAGCTAGCCTCAGATCATGGGCAAACATGTGCCTCGTGTACTCAGGGAGGTCTCTGCGCATGATCTTGGAATCTTCCCATGTGGGTCAGTCTTGCAGAGCATTGCGTTTTACTGCTGCACCACTGCCCAGTCCCCACTCAAAAGTACACTGAGGCTCTGTCCTACAGTCTCTGTTACCTATACTTTAATTAGTACTGATTTGTGTGTCGGCGTCACTTTTTATCTTTAGTGTGTGTTTATGTGTGCGTGTTGTTTCTTCAACTACGTAAATTCCTAGTAAATAAGACTGCAAAATAATAGACTCTTACACTTAATAGGTGCCCCAGAGATACAGGTGTGGCTGATTAGCTGACTGCAACAGCCTCTGTTATACTCCTCAGATAGGCTCACAGAATGGTTAGTCTCAAACCTCCTGCCCTGCATTCTACTGCAGGTTTTCTAATGTGGCCCTGCACACTTCCAACAGCACGTGGACTGTAGTGAAAACAGTTACCACATATCAAGCACCTACTGAGCTAGGCCTTGTACTCAGTGCTGGGAATAAAGCAACGATGAAACAAAGCACAGGGCCCAGCTAGAGAGCACATAGGGTGTTTTGTTAATCCAACTACCTACAGGAGAGGCATCCTCATCTCCCTTTTACTGATGGAAAATTTGTACAGAAGTAGAACCTAAACTTAGGTTGATTTGTGAGTCACTACATATCGTTAAGTTAGCGAATAGTAAGATGTAGGTAGTGAGCTGTAACTAAAATACATTTTAATGCATTTTGGAATAGAAGGATGAAGAATATCTAGCATGTAATGAAAGTATTATTTGCTAAAACTGTTCTTTCATTTACACAAATACACATACACGCATGCACACCCACTGGGATGCAATGTATTTTTTACTGTCTGTGATGTCCAAAAAAGTATGAAAGCTACTGTTTCATCCAAATTGCAACCTATTCTTTTATTTCCTATATGCCACTTCAAAGGAAAAAATAATCTCACTTTTTTCCAAGACTCTTTAAACCTTCCTTGAACAATTTTAGCCTTGATTCCACTTGGCATGTGCTGCAAGGCTCAAGCAGTGAGGATATGCCCCCATTTCCCTCATTGGAGGGACAGCAACATTAGTCTGCTTGCTACAGTGTTCTTGCCCTCATTGGCATTTTCAGGCAGCTCCCTTCTTGCCTAGTTATTAACTCATTTGGTTTTACCAGCATAAAAGAATGCATAATTAAGCTCTATAGCAACTACTAAGGATGAAGATCATTGAATTTTTGATATCAATAATAATTGGGTGACAACTGGCACCCAAAAAAGGGACAGCTAATACCTCCTAATACTCTTGAGTGCCAGACCACAGCAATATAGTAACCACATTGGCCTCATGCCTTTAGTATGAAGCCACCAAGACTTGAGATTGAAGATATAGGATGGCATCTGAAGTGATCAAGGCACTATGTGGCCCTTATACCTGAGGCTAGACTCCCCACCTTGCATTTGTAATCCACTTCTGAAGGGTACAAAGCATTTGGCAGCTTCTCTTGTGTTTGCAGGAGAGTATGGAATGGAGAGCAGCTTTGAGTGGTTCTATGGGAAGAGGATTGCAATATCAATGAGAAGGCTGGGTCTAGTCCCAGCTCTTTCTCTATGTGTGGCCTTGAGCAAGTCATTCAGTTTCTGTAAGCACCAGTCTCTTCCTCTCAAAATAGAGATAAAAAGGATTCATCTTATCATAGAATTGTGAAGATTACTTAAGACCATGTAAGTGAAAGCGTTTTGTAAATCTAAGGCATGTTTCCACATTTAAATACTTTGCAAGCATTCGTAAAAATAGTAGTAGTAACAGTAGTTTAACAAAATAGCAGCAGTAGTAATAGACAGTGCTTCCTACAGCTCAGCGTTCTATTGACATCACAAACTTGGTAAAGCATAATTATGATACATATGGTCTCTGTTACTAAAAGAAAAAATGAAATATAAAACACACTAAACAATGCACAGTAAAATATGTTAGAAGGAAATATATCTAGATGTTAGCAGTGATTACTTTGGGATAGTGGGATGGTAGTTTTTCTTCCTTCCTTCCTCTTACTGTCTTTTATATATATACATATATATACACACACACACACACACACACACACACACACACACACATATATTTTTAGAGGCTTTTGCTATAGGGCGCATGTGCGCACAAGACAGACAGAGAGAGACGGAAAGACAGAAAGCGAGAAATTACACACACACACACACACACCCCGGGGGGGGATGGCCACACTGCAATCCCTTCTCCTCCATTTTCCTCTCGGGATCTTGGGCACGCATGCAAGCACACGCGCCCAGCGTGAGTTTTAAGTCACTGGGTCCGGAACGTGAACTGCGGTCAACTACGTGGGAGTCCAGCGACACAGTCATTACAGTAACTGCTGGTCCCTCTTTTTTATATTTTCAAATCTTTGTCTAGAAACACATAAATATATTTTAATAATAAAATAAGTATTTATTAAAGTTACAGAAGGCCTTTATCTAAACGACAACATTAATTCTGTGCCCCAAATCCTGATGAAATGGAGAAATGGAGGAAAAAGGATTGTGGCATGACCATGCTCCATCAGGGAGTGCTTTCACTCTCCCTTTCTCTTTCTTTCTCTCACTAGCGAGTGCCTGTACACTCTAGAAATCAAATAATAATTAATAATAATATTTTAACTTAAATAACTAAGGAAGATAAATAATTCTTGATTGAAAGGAGAGCTGAAAAGTTCTTTGCAAGAGCCAGAAATTCCAGGAAAGGGAGACCAAGACATTGCCCCTTGTCAATATGGACTCACGTTGTTCAGAAAGTAGGCAACATGAATATATTTGAGGCACTAGAAACTTATTGTTGCTGCACTTTAAAAAATTCTGTTCATCAAATTTTGCCATAATGTAATTTAAATTTTCTCCTTCTTACCTAAGTAACTTGACCACATTTTAAAACCTTTTAAGACTCTATTTTCTCAACTTAAAATGGCAGGAATTTGATGATGATTAATAAAATGAAAGAATGTATATGAAAACTCCCAATTGTTCCCCTTCCTCTTCCAGCAAGGATCTTATCATGTCTTTTACTCTAACTTCTTATTTTATTGGAGAGTCCCTTATTTGCTAGTAGGTGAAGCCAACTGCAAATAGCTTAATCAAACAAAAAATAAATAAATGTACTGGAAAGATACAGGACGTCTCACAGATGGCAAGACGGGGCAGAGCCAGACCTCAGGGCATCACATGGCACCTCAAGCAAGAACCAGCAAGCTGTCCCAGCTCAGAAAGTCACTCTCCAGTTGCCACTCTGGGGCCATGTGTCTTCACGTCGTCACTCTCTGTGACGTTCGTTCCACCTCTCTTCCTCTGCAGATGGACAGTGTCATGTCTGGTTTTCCTCATTATGGCCGCCTCACAGTTCCTAAGACTACTCGCCTCAGTGTCAGCCTCTCTCAGAGACTGACAGGAAGTTGCTTACTCACAGGTCTTTTTAATTTTTTTTAAAGGCTTTTTCCCTTAGGGTGTATTCACTCACCAGAAAGAGAGACAGAGACAGAGACGATGAAAGGGAAACTGAGAAATTGTCCCCTGACCCCAAGGGGATGGCCACTCCACAATCCCTTCTCCTTTCTTCTCCATTCTCTTCCTGGGATCATAGGCATGCTCTCATATGTGCCCAGTGTGAGTTCAAAGCCACCAGGTCTGGGACTTGAGCTGCAGTCAGTCATGTGGGAGTCCAGTGATGTAACCACTATGCCATCTGCTGGCTCTCATCATCACTTGCAAGCCTTAGTTCACAGGAAGAAGCAGTTGATTGGGCAGTGCCAGTCAGGTGTCCACTCTAGGTCCAATCAACTCTCTTTTGTTCTCCTATCTCTCAGAGAATAGGACACTCTCCTCAGGAAAAAGCACACAAGTGCAATTTTCACACATATTTCAAGGGGTTGCTAAGTCCTACAAAGCATAAAAACATAAGCAAGGGACCAGGAGGTAGCATGGTAGTTTAGATGCTAGACTTTCACATGGCCACCGATGGTTCAAGTCCCTGACCTGGCAGCTTGTTTCTTCTCACGTCGTCACTCTCTGTGACGTTCGTTCCACCTCTCTTCCTCTGCAGATGGACAGTGTCATGTCTGGTTTTCCTCATTATGGCCGCCTCACAGTTCCTAAGACTACTCGCCTCAGTGTCAGCCTCTCTCAGAGACTGACAGGAAGTTGCTTACTCACAGGTCTTTTTAATTTTTTTTAAAGGCTTTTTCCCTTAGGGTGTATTCACTCACCAGAAAGAGAGACAGAGACAGAGACGATGAAAGGGAAACTGAGAAATTGTCCCCTGACCCCAAGGGGATGGCCACTCCACAATCCCTTCTCCTTTCTTCTCCATTCTCTTCCTGGGATCATAGGCATGCTCTCATATGTGCCCAGTGTGAGTTCAAAGCCACCAGGTCTGGGACTTGAGCTGCAGTCAGTCATGTGGGAGTCCAGTGATGTAACCACTATGCCATCTGCTGGCTCTCATCATCACTTGCAAGCCTTAGTTCACAGGAAGAAGCAGTTGATTGGGCAGTGCCAGTCAGGTGTCCACTCTAGGTCCAATCAACTCTCTTTTGTTCTCCTATCTCTCAGAGAATAGGACACTCTCCTCAGGAAAAAGCACACAAGTGCAATTTTCACACATATTTCAAGGGGTTGCTAAGTCCTACAAAGCATAAAAACATAAGCAAGGGACCAGGAGGTAGCATGGTAGTTTAGATGCTAGACTTTCACATGGCCACCGATGGTTCAAGTCCCTGACCTGGCAGCTTGTTTCTTCTCTCTCCTATGAGTGTGTATGTCTTATAGTAAATTAAAAAATAATAATAATAAATGAAATTAAGCAGATAATTCTAAAACAAACAAACAAACATAAACAAGGAACCCCAGGCAAAGAATCTCTGGTCAGGAGAGTTTTATCATTATAACTCACCTCCTCTTCACCACTCTCACATATGAAAGATGCAGGGAAGCGAGCCATGAATATAATCTGTACAAAGTAAACTCATATTTCTGAGGTACTTCTTATAACTTGATCATAACAAAATCTCCTTGGATACAAACACAGCGACAGCAATTATATTTTACCTCTAATTTCTAATGGACTATGACAACCATGTATCTTAACAAACCATTCCCATCCATCCCTTTTAGCACAGTGCCCACCTGCAGTGGTAGCAAATCACATTTCTCCATGATTGCTTGGATGTATCACTTGCTACTGCCTCCATACTTACACACACCCACACTCCTTTTTTTAAGATGTGTGTGAATTCTAATGTCCCTTCCTTTCCTATTTTTTACCTGGATACTGGGAGATATGAAACCTCATATGAACAACTTCCTAGACAAGCTTTTTCATCTGTTTCATGTGACCTTCTCGTCCTACCCCTCAAGTTGCTTGCTTTGGTCAAGTCTGTGAGTTGCAAAAACAAACACAAAACTGAAATATAACTTTGGTTTGAAAGTGAGAAAGAGAGAATTATTAGCTTATTATGTAAGTTTTAGTTTATCTAACTGAAGAGTCCAAAGTCAGTAGGACTGACATTAGGTACAATCGCAACCAGACACTCAAAAATAACCTTCTAGACCAAGCCCATATCTCTCTTGTCATCACTGAGTTGGCTTCATTTCAGACAGGACCTATCCATAGTGACTCCCTGTTACCTCTGGATTTGTAGTCTCCTTTCAATTAACATCTTCAGTAGGAAGAGATTCTCTCCATTCCAATAGTTCTAACAAGTCCTCAAAACTGAGTTTTACTCAGAGAACTTGAATCATGCACACAGCCTGTGGATAGGGAGATGAAAGACACTCATGGGCCAGGCCATCATCACATGGTTGCACCTGAAACTGTTCACCCCACTAAATCCATATGGAGTGAAAGTGGTTCTTCAAAAGATAATCAAAGCTACCGTCAGAACAAAGAGGGGTGGAACAGCAGGTGGTAAGTGGTTAAGGCACTGAGTAGCACATGGCCAACTGTGGTTTGAGTCCCAGATCCAGCAGTTTGAAAATCATGTCAGGCACATGTGTCTGTGTGTGTGGCCAAAATCCTGAGAGGAGACTGAAGGAGAAGGGATTGCAGCAAGGAAGGGGGTGGGGATGTGTGAGATTTCTCTCCTTCCTTTTCACTGACTCTCTCCGGTGAGTACAGAAGCCCTATGACAAAAAAAAAAAAAAAAAAAAAAAAAAAAAAAGAAGCAAAAAAAAAAAAC